>NC_140777.1:50956779-51278311 GCF_044657685.1 Stegodyphus dumicola
CAATCTTAGAACAGGCATTGTAATTTAGAAGTGAATAGAGATTTTTTAAAAACTTAACGCTATTCAGTAATAGGAGTATTATTAATAGTAATAATACTATTCAGTAACAATAATAATAATTAATCATAATAAATTTTGAAAAATAAACGAAGAACTGAACACAATTGACGAAAAATATAACCATTATTCAACTCAGTTGCTTTACTTTACAGTTCATATTTAGCATAAAAGAGCTAAATTCTCATAAGTAGGTAGATTAAAACAATACAAAAGCATGCGCCCACTTTATGCGTAAAATAAATTATGCTTCTTTAAATTAGCGGTATTTAGCTATGTATCCTAAATGAGTTATGTTTATTATATACATTAAATGCGTATTATAGCCCAAAATACGTAATTTATTAATTACTAGACTGTAAGAACTGCAAATGTACATTAAACGTACTTTTTATTTAAAAATCATTTCTGCCGTTCTGTTTTTTTGTCTGCTCCACCATAATACATGAATGAAGTGAGTTTTTAATAAGAACAAAAATCCTTTTTAGAAGGGTTTAGCAACATTACCTTATAGAGACATTCGGTAATTTTGTTTTTAAAGCAGGAGACATAAAAAATGAGCAATGCCCTCGCCGGGATTCGAACCACGGATCTCTCGAATACGCGTCTAGCGTGCTGACCATTATACCTCAAAGGCATGATAAGAAGGCTGGAGAAATACCTTATATACTCCTCCTTTTAAAGGGCGACTGGGAATTAGGGGACCCAATCGCCAAATTCTGGTAGTGGAGAATCATCATCCACCATCTCTTTGTGGTTCGAGCTCCACTGTAGTGGCATTAGATTATTTTGAAGCAGAAAAGATAAAAAATGAGTAATGCCCTCACCGGGAATCAAAGAACGGACCTCACGAATACACATCGAGCATGCTGACCATTACACCACGAAGGCATACTAAGAAGGTGGGAAAAATACCTTATAACTTCTTGTAAAAAAATTTCTCTGTTACTGTCTGTCTTAAGAAATATTGCCATCAGTTTGTGGATTTGTCTCAGACCGCCTAGTAAGTTATTAACCGTGAAGTAGCAGAGCCTTGTAGTTAAGCTTTAAATTTAAGTTTTCGTTTGAAAACACTTTGAATCATCACTGTCTGTTAATCAAAGATGCAGAAATTAGTTTTATTAATTATTTTAGTTTTATAACTTTCGGTGGAAGTTTAAATATATTCCTTGAATATAGGAATGTAAAGGTAATAAGTATCAAAATGTTAATTGTTATTTATTTAATATTGAAAGGACGATATATTTAAGTCGATCATTCATTCGGAAATCTAGAAGTTTGTACCAATATTCAGATTAACTCAACATAATATCCTTAAACATTTTTTGTGATAAAAAAGTGAGCAGAGTAATATTTCTAACTGCTTATGCAAAGAATTCAATAATTAATTTCAACTAACAACAATATTTGTCAAAACTGCGGTACGACAGAGAAGCATGCACAGATTCATGTTAGCCTCATACTGCCGAAATATATAGTTTTATTTTAGCAGGTTTAAGAGATGCATCATAACAAGCACAGCAAAATTTTGCGTAAATTAGAAACTTACTTCGAGGTATAAATATGAGGTTTTAGTGAGCGAAGCATATTAATTGGTCGAGACTCATCACTTAATGTCTGAGCTTCATTGAGAAAAAGCAGCGTCACATTTAATTACCATCAAGTTATGTCTGCACTTTCTAACGCAGTCGTTCTGACTCATCTGGTGTTAAAAAGAAGAAATAACTACATTACTACAGTCTGTTGCATTTATAAGTTAGAAAAAGTTACATTAGTTAGAAAAAGCAGTTCGAGGACATTCTCACCTCGCAAACCACGCTTCATAACCTTGGTAATAATTGTATAAAAAAGTCGAATTCTCTATTTTGCTAAAATCTTCCTACGGTCCTTGTGTGATACTGAGGACGCACGTTATGATCGACTATGAGGGGAGAGTCTCTATGACCTTGAAGTACTTGGTTTAAAGTAACAGACTGTAATCACAAAAGACATTCTATTGAGCGGTGATAAAACAAATTCACAACACACACATTGTGCCATCAAAAAGTGTGCAAGAGTTAGTATTCAGGCAGAAAAGAAAAGATAAGAATTCCATGACCCTGGATCAGATGTCTATCACTAAGGAAAAGAATGCAGCTGAAAATTCAAAATTGTCTTTTCGGAGGTGTAAGCAATGATGATAAAAAATCAGTATCATATATCTGTTTATGTTATGTTCAAGTTGATACTTCTGTTATTTTTGGACTTGTAATCAAATGTCACTTATTTTCAAAATTTCTCTTGTATTTAATATGTTTAACCATCACAATTAATGCACTTTTTAATATTAAACACCTGGCTATCTGATATTGAAAACAATCCTTGTGGTATTGTGTAGGTAATTTGAAGATGTGTATTGTACCATCACATTCTATTAATGTCACCATATCACATTCCATCAGTATCACATTCAATAATTGTCAGTGCGATGTCTGATATCTTCCCCAAACTACCTTTAAGTTGACAAGAACCAGGAGAGTGAACACAGATGCACGCCACGTCCTCCACTGAAGCGTGGGAGTGAGTATTGAAGATCGAAAGTATGTCTTGGATTCCTAGAATGAGAAATCGAAAATTTAAAAATTCAGAAGGTTTCAGATGAAAATTCAAAAATTCAAAAATCTAAAAATTGTAGGCTAATATAGATCAAATTTCGGATTTTACATTTTAGTATAAAACATTGCTTTCTGTACTTCTCAGAAGTTTCGCCAATTGAAATAATTCAAAGCTGCCGCTGCCGATAAAGAATTTCGGACACACAACCCTTCTGAGTAATACGCCGAAGAAAACATTTTGCCCACATCCCACTAGAAAGAACGTAAGTTAATTAATGTTTCTTCTGGTCTTTTATATCTTCATGTACATTCCCTTTTCTTATTATATATATATTAATTTTCAATTTTTATTATTTGATTTGCTTTTGCAAAGATTGCATTATATTTCTTAATTTTCTAATGTTATTTTTAGTTACTTTGAGTTCTATTTCATAATTCCAATTAAGATTACCAATGTTTAATTTTTTACAAATAGTTTTGAATTAAATGCATAAAAACGAGGGTGTCGGGGTACAATTACTCAAGTATTTTGTCAATTTTACTACATAAATTGCTTTTCACTCAAAATTTTATTAGCGAAAATGCTTAATAAGAATGAGTTCTTAATAAGAATGATACTCTACTTTGGTTCTAAATACCTTCACTTCACAGAAATGTTTGACCTAACTTAATTTGCCAGTTTGGCATCACCATTATTACTTGAGTAAAAGACGAAACACCTTCGTATTTATTTATTAATTATTGTTCATTGAACGGGAGTTGGTTTGTTCCCCTTGAAAAGTCAACTAATTTCCGATCAATAGCAATAATTGCTTGCTTTGAATTTAATTTCTTTCTCCAATTGAAATTTTGTTATTCATGATTTACTTCAAGTCCCCATAAAACATTTTTAACAACTTACATTCAAGTTACTTTAAAACAATTTTAGGAATTAAACTTCCTACCTATGGGTTCACTCTTTTTAGATACTTCTACTAAAATTAATATTAGGAGATAATATAATCAATATTTCTTTAGTAAATAAATTATTATTATCTTACTTTGCAGCTATTGCGCAAGTATTAGAATAACTTGTTTTCTAACTTAGAGAATTTAAGATCATACAATACTATATATATATATATACATTCTATAACAAAAACATCGATACACCAAGAAGGAATCATTTAATTGCTTTGAAATTTCGTAAGCATAAATGTTTGACCAAATATAGAAATGATTAAAATTTAGTGTCCAATGGGTGAATAGTGCAATATGCAATGCATCGGAACTGCGCATCAGGCAAATGTGTATAAGGAGCTATTCTTGAACTGTTGTTAAAAACATTTTGTTGCATTGCGATTTAGGATACCTTTCAACGACTGAAAAGTGCCTCACGGCAAGATTGGAACTCATTACGAGCAACTGTCAAAGTTTGAAAGAGGTCGTATCATTGGATTGAGAGGACCGCAGCAGATCGGGACGATAGATTGATTGTCAGATCAGCTGTCACATCAGATGCCTGATTCATCGATATCAACCATCACTCATGTGCGACCCGCACATGAGTGTCCACCATGACCATTCGCAAACGGCTGATAGAGCGAAATATACGCTGGTACCAACCATTACGCCACCTACCACTCATGATCAGGTGAAATCATGACTCGATCAGGTTGAAATGAGGTTGACTGGTATATATAGTATTCAGCGATGAATCCCGCTTCCAACTGTGTCGTAACGATCATACAAAACGTCCAGAAGATCATCTGGAGACGCCCAGAGCAGCTTGCCAATCCTGCTTTCACTATTGCACGCTACATAGGCCCTCAACCAGGAGTTACGGTCTGGGGTATTATTTCTCTTGATAGCCGGAATCCTTTGGTCGTCATCAGAGGCACATTTACAGTACAGCGGTACGTCAACGACATTCTGAGATCTGTTTTGCTACCGTTCCTATTGCAGTACGCTGGCCTTATCTTTCAGTAAGATAATGCCAGACCACATACGGCACGTGTTGCTATTAACTGTGTTACAGCTTGTCAAATACTTCCTTGGCCAGCCAGATCTCTCTCTCTCATCGAGCATGTCCGGGATATGATGGAAAGGCGATTGCAACTACCAGGGAATGTTGATGACCTAGCCCGACAATTAGAGCAAATTTGGTGAGAAATACCTCAGATGACCATCTGGTAGCTTTATTAGTCTATGCCACGCCGTGTGGCAGCTTGCAACTAGACTAGAGGTGGATCAACACATTATTCAGCTCATTACTTTGTAATTATGTAACTGAAATAAATCACTGAATTGTTCTGAAATTTTAATCACTTCCTATTCTGTACATAATCTTCCTATCTACTAACTTTTGTATTCATCGGGCAACTTCTTGGTGCTTCGATATTTTGTTATAGAGTGTATATATATAGTTTCCAGAAGGCGGCACAAGTCATCATCATAGGCCTTGCCCACTACTAAGGCCAGGTGCGGTGGTCACTTTATTAGGGAGGCATCTAATAGGTGAGTCACTTTTGCCTCCTACGAAAGGACGGGCAGTTGTAACTATGCCTTCTCCGAGATTAGAGTCCGGGCCCTTTGGTAACGCAGTCGGCTTCCCTAAGCACTATACCATCTGGGTGACATTTTCCCTTATATATAACATTAAAATTAGTTTCCCTTAAAAGATCTTCTACGAAGACATTCGCCTCCCCCTTTTAGAGCCTCCCCTTTTTCCCGTGAGTTTTTGCTATATTCCAATACCCGGGCTATAAATTGAACCTTACCTTCGACCGTATACAATAGGCTAGATTGAAAGTAAAATGGTACAAAAAATGTATGAATCACTTTTAGAAAGCTGAACTCAAAACATTCTAAAACTGGTTAAAATATTACTTTCATTATTTCAAATGCCGCTAAGTAGCATGAGAAAACCCTATACTGATGCAATAACGTTCGTTATATATGCTTATCGGAAAATTTATCTTAAGATATGTTCTTTTAAGAGGAATTTGAACTGGCCTAAAATTAAACACTTCTTTATGTGTCACAATTTCAAATAGTCCGGTAAAGACGGACATACTTTTTCGAATTTTTGATATCAGAGATTCTGAAAGTCATGAAACCTATGATTCTGAGTTGCTATATGGTAGCACTGAGAAATGCTATGTTATGGTTTTTAGTAAAAGACTGAAACTCGTATTCCTCGCCCAAGAAACTTGAATATTAACGTATTTTTTATTAAAGCATAAACGCATTGTTGGCACACATAAAATGAAGAATGTACTTTGTAACAGAATCAGTAGGCAAGGACTTCTTTTTTCTGTTATCAAAAGAAGACAATTTCCTTTGATTCCAAAATTTATCATCTCAAAACATAACTCCTAACTAGTAATCATTGGATAATATAGACATTTCACGAAAAAGCTGATACTTTTTCATGAACAAATACATATTGCTCTGAAGTGTATTGCTACTCAACGTATATTGTTACTGAATGTATATTGCTATTGAATTTATATTGTTACAAATGTATATTGCTACTGAATTCAATGGAATAACATTTCTTATCAAAGATGGTACTGAACTGAGCCATTTAAAATTTTCAAAAATACACTCATGTCCATAAATTAAGGATAATGCAAAATCAGGCAAAGGAAGAGTTAGAAGCAAACCAAATTTGATTTATTTGTAAAGCTTATTTATTAAACAAAAGGTAAAGAGCAAAAAACGATGCTATATGTTAGATATTATTAAAAAAAATAGCGATTTTTTCTCCCTAGAGCAAATTAGAAAAAAAAACCTGTTTACCAAAAACCAATATTACATGGTTGGTATGATTGTTAATACATTGTATTTCTCCCAGACGATGCAATACAGTCCGTACAACGCCTAGGCATGCTGAGTATCAAATTATCGATCTGATCTTAGGGAATATTACACCACTCAAAAAGCAATGCTCTTCGAAGTTCCGGTAGACATGTAGGAGGAGGTTGACGGGCTGCAACTTGTTGGCCAAGCATGTCCCACACGTTCTCTACTGGATTCAAATCCGGTGAGAATGCTGGCCAGTCCATACGGGTGATATCCTTCGATTGAAGGCATTCGCTTACGATGTTTGCACGGTGAGGACGAACGTGGTCATCCATAAACACAAACTGTGCGCCCATGGCGCCCCGAACCAAACGTACATGTTGTTCCAGAATGACGTCCCGATAGATTTGGCTTGTCATGGTTCCAATTTGAACATGCAGGTCAGTTCTAGAACCCAGAATAATTCCACTCCTGCACCACCGTAACGGTGTCGTTCAATGATGTTTTCTTGGTGGTAACGGGTACACCTGGAGCTCTCCATATGAAAGTCCGGCGATAATCAGACTGCAAGCTTAACCTGGACATGACACAAGCCCACCTGTTGCGGTGTCCACAATGCATGCTCTCTACTCCAGGCTAACCGCAGGCGACAGTGAGTTGCAGTAAGTGGAACGCATCTGATAGGTCTACGAGCATACAGACCAATCTGCCCTAAGCGTCTATACAGGGTCTGCCTTGAAATTGTTGTACCAGTGGCTGAAGAGAGCTGACGAGACAGGTCTGAGACTGTGCTCCGCCTGTTTCTTTTGGCAGTAGCTGCCAAATACCGGTCCTCATTCGGCGTTGTAACTCTGGGGCGATCTGTGCTGTAACATCTACTGACATTACCATCATCTTGGAAGCGTTGCCAAAGCCTGGAGATGACACTCTGGGCAATTCCAAGTTCGTCTGATACTTCCAGTTCGGTACGCTCACATTCCAGACGGCCGGTAATTTTACCAGGTAAAAAATCCTCCAAATGCGTCCTTTGTGTCATAACTATTCGTTTGTTGCACTGAAATGCTTATAAAGCGCCTGCGAACAATTTTATTTCTTTGCCTGTATTCCTTATATATCACTCTCTTACACTCTCGTCATTGTAACGTACCATCGGTGTCATCTGGTTACTTCCTGAAATTTGCATATGATTCTTGAAGATGTGTGTAGTGATTTTAGAGGTGATATATTTATTTTAAAGTTCGATTTCCGCGTGACTCCGAATTATCCTTAATTTATGGACATGAGTGTAAATTTGCAAAAATATTACTTACAATACAATGTTTTATTAAAATTAAAAATAAATATTTAGTATTAAATTGATTTTTTTAAATATGTCTTCCGTGTATCTTTTTAATAAATTAATTTTACACGATAATTAATCAAAATATTAAATAAGTAGTTACTTTTACTAAAATACTACCTATTTATTTTTCAACAAGGAATGTGTTACCAAATACATAACCGTCAACATAAACTAACATCCATATAAATAAATAAATATATATTAAAATTAAGAATTATTGAAGAACTCAGATAGCTAGGATTGGGTTTCATATTTGCCTTTTATTTTTTTTTAAATTTAGAAAGTATAGAATTTCCAATGTTCAGATAATACTTGTTACGAGTCTTTTTCGTGAAGTAGAAAATATCTAAGCCCGACAAGTGGTCTCGTATACTTTCATTTCCGAATCATTCTGAAGAAATATGTTCCTATAAATAGTTATTACATACTCTAACACTATTCCTATTTTGCAATCATATTCCAGCGTAATGCTGTCTAATGATAAATAAGCATATAGCAAATTTCTGTTCTTTTTTCATAACGAACCTTTGAATTCATAAACCAGCCGAAGACATACCTTTTTATTAAAAAACTAAGATTTAATCTCCTGAGCTCCGCAGCTTAGATATGTCTTCTCTAAAAGCAGAGAAAAATCCCCAAACCACATAAGCGGTCTTTGCTTTAATGCATCTAAACAGGCCGACATATCTGTACAAAAGTGTAAAATATATTCTAGACATCCTTTTGTTAGAGTAATAATGCCTTTGCAGACTATACTTCAGATTCAATGCACCTTATATTTGTAAAAGTTCTGCAATAACTTTCAAAAAGAATGATTCCATTATGGATATTTAATAGAACTTCTTTAGTACGCATTAATATTTCATAACTAACTTTAATGGGATTCCGAAATAACATTTCATTGCTTTGAAGCTATTGGTAAATACATATTTTAAGAACTATATACAATATTTACATAGGTCCAGTAATTTTCATTATAATACTAGGAAAGTTGGAATATATTTTAAATGCGCGAATATCTGTTTATTTTGTTCTTCGAAAAACTAACTACGGATATTTAGAGTTTGTAGTTAAATTAGGTTTTACGGTATTCAAATTAAATAACCGTGCCTTTTTATGATTTTATTTAAAGAGAAAATTTTCATACATGTTTACTTCCTTGTACGAATTAAAGTAAGTAGTGCAATCGTGAAAAATTACTGGTATCATATTCCATCAGAATATCAATTTTGACCGTTCCCGAATCCATTTGACGATTTTTTTTTTTTTTTTTTTTTTTTTTTTCTGTGTACGTGTGTACAGAATAAAAGAATGTTTTTTTTTTTTTTTTAAGAAATGGAATTTAAAATAGATTTAAAATGGATTCAAAAGAGATTTTTCCTACGTACGTTGTTGCAAGCCATTTTTGGTTTCGTTGCACGCCATTTTTGGTACGTACGTATGTATTTAGCTTAAAAAAGATTAAGCGTAGAATGTTGAAATTTTGTATATGGGACTGCTATAACATCTGGTTGTGCACCTGTCCTTTTTTATTGCAATCGGCAATACTAAACTCTATATTTATACAGAATGCCATAAAAAAACTTCCCCGATATGTGAAAGCTTAGCGGCCTATTTGCTTAAACACTCGAAAGGAAATTTCAAGTATTGTTACTTGAAGGTATGCGTTCGAGACTGTGATGGTTTGAAACAACAGAGCTCTCACGGTTACAGTTTCAGTGAAACAATACCGAAATTTTTGAACTGCAAAACCAACTTTTTCCTGCGCAAATTGATTAACGCATTGAGAAACCAAAAATGGCTTGCAACGAAACACGTATGAGGAAAATTGCCGTCGTAAAACATTTTCAAAGAAGATCGTTGTAAAGCACCAATGACGACACCAGAGAGGAGAGGGAAACAAACTTTTCTGGAAGTACAAGTTTTGTACAAGTCCACTTTCGCAGACGATAACGCATTACATGCGGAAGATTGTTGAAAACAATTACGAGCGTAACATCAAGGGAAGAATCTGTGAAACTTTACATTTCATGGTGCCTTAAAATTCTGATAAATCTCATGGATTTGATGTATGCATATTAGATTTCAGATAACCCCAGATCCAAAAATCCATCGGAGTGAGGTCGGCGGAATGAGGTGGCCGCGAAACTACAAAGTTACGGGAGATGACTTGATCTTGAAATGTTGTACAGTTTTAAAACTTTTAGTTCTAATAAAAAATTTTTGCCTTTCCTCTGTTTTGTTGCCATTCATTCTTTACAATATTCTTTTTTGTAAAAGCTCTACTGTGGCAATTTTCGTCATATATATATCGTTCAAAGTAACTTACGGTTTCTCAGTACGCTGATGAATTTGCTCGGGAAAAAAGTGCCATTCGAAAATTTCGAAGTAATTTCACAGTACCCGTAAGAGCTCTATTGTTTTAAATTACAATCTCGAGCGCATACACTGAAATTCCATTTCACTTGAGTGTGCGGATACGCCGCTAGAGTATCATACATCGGGGAAGTTTTTTTATGGCCACCCTTTGTGTGCCTAGTTCCTTGCCCGGCTTAAAAGACCTTATCCGACTTATATTTCCGCAATCGTTGAATATAGTCACATACTTCCAGTTTGCAAGCCTTAATAAATCTAGAAATACATTAATTGGTATAAATTAAGGTTTCTTTTGAAACGAACGATTCTGATTCGGAAGTTTAAACACAGTTATTATCGTCATACATTTCCGCACTCCAGAAGAACACCTCATATATATTGGCACACTAATGGCTGAGCGGTAAAGTCGATGAACAATGGGTAGTCTGATCTGGGTTCGATTCCAGGCGTACGGGCTGTTTGTATGGGCGCTTTCGTTGTTTTTCCCATGTATAACGTGGATGTGAGCTACTTTCAGTTAGAAGTTCTCCATGAAGTTCTCCACTTCGCGGTTCTAAATCATTGATGTCAAAAATAAAGCTGTTTAAAAACATCGCAGTTTTAAAGCATCGTTGTCGAAATATAATGGTAAAAGTCAAGGCAGCTACAAATCGTCGCATGACGTTAACATAGCAGACGTGATGTTTTTAGGGCTTTAAAAGCTGTAAATGTAATGACTTCGTAAGAATAAATAAGTAATATTTTAATCTCTAGGTTTCATATTTTTGAATTAATTAATATATTTTGCTAAAAAGTCAAGGAAACGTAAGCAGTCAAACATTGAAAATTAACTCATTAGAACTAATTAATTAACAATTTTAGTATCGGTAACTTCATGTAGTTTCTCAGCTTCCTTTCTCTAATCTTGTTTAGATTATATTTTTCGAGAAAACTATCAATACAACTTTATAAACTAGATCAATTAAATAATGAACTTTAATAGTTAACTACATGCTCTCAACTGTGGTGCGTAGCATTAATTTTCTATCATTTTCAGTTTTGAATGATCAAGTTTCTTTCCTGCTTATTTAGACAAAAATTATTAATTAACTCAAATATAAAATATAAATTTAAAAATATTCCTCTGTATTATGCGCTTACAAATCATTACAACTCTAAAACATTTACAACTCTTAAAGCATGAAAAACACATATATGCGATGTTTCATCATGCGATAATTTGTAGGTGCTTCCTATTTTACCACGATATTTTCCACTAAGATGTTTTAAAACTGCGATGTTTTTGAATCGCTTTATTTTCGAGGACGATGTTTCATACCTCGATGTTTTAGAACTATGATGTTTCCACTGAATGAACACCACGTTTTAGAACTGGGGTGTTTTATGCTTGCTTTCTTTTCTCCACAGCGTTTTATAAGATGGATGTTTTCGCCTTGCACTGTCGTTTTCCTGCGATGTTTTCGTCTGACACCATTTCCACGACTCTTTGAAGATTAAATAGAACCTTCCGATTCATTTACAGGAGTTAAATAAGGAAAAAAAAGCATGAGTTCAAGCGATAGCTATAGGCAAAAAATTCGAGATTGTTTTCAGCAAAGGAAGAGGAAACAAAGCCATTGGCGCCATCTATTGACAAAAAGAAAAAATGACTATTATATAATTTCTTTAAAAACTTAATGTATAATAAAAATAATAAAACTGAAATCCTTAATTAGAACTAAAAGTTTTTTTACGAATATGAAACGCCTCTAAAAAATCTAATTAGCCGATGAGGAATGTTTTTTTTTAATAATTTTGGTTGCAGGCAAAGGAATTTGAGATTTCGTGACCAGCTATGTTAGGAATTGGAAGCTTTTTACATTTCTTTTTTACTTTCTTGTACCAAGCAAAAGAAGTACTGTAATCGCGAAAAATTTCGGATATCGTATTTCAATGAAAATATTCATTTTGACCGTTCTTCATTTGACTGTAACTCGATTCCATTTAAACGATGTTTTTACATTTCATCTATAGGTAAAGACAGAATTAAGGACGCTTTTTTTCAAAATGGATTTAAAATGCAAAGAAATTTTTTCTTGACGTCTGTACTTGCGTATGTACGTATCTCGCATAACTCAAAAAAGAGTAGCCTCAGAAGGTTGAAATTTTGTAGATGGAACTGCTATAAAATGTAAATGTGTACCTCCTCTTTTGGTTGCAAATGGCCGCACCAAAAGTATATAAATATATGCATATTATATATGCTCACTCTGTTACCCGTCCCGTGAGCTCAATTTTTTTTATTCTTATATGTTAGTAAATTGTGCATTCTTCGCTTTAAAAGTGATTAATTTATTGTTGTTATATTCGGTTAAGGGTTTTAAGCCGCTAGTTAATCTTCATACAATAGTTGTAGAATTATCAACAATTTAAAAGTTGTTTGTTTAAGTTCCACTAAGCCTAATGCCGCTTTTTTAATGAATATGTTTTGAATTTTTATGTATTTTTCCCTAGCCTAGAAGAGAGAACTGAATTGAAATTCGCGAAAATAAGTTTAAATGAAATGCAGTAAACATGTGCATAATTTAATATGCCGTACAAGTAAATAATGTAGTGCTCACATCAGATCTCTTTTAATGCATATCTCATGTTCCTTGGAGCAAAATATCAAGGTTTTCTTATCTTGTCCTATGGTATTGTATAGTATAGTAACATAATCTTGTGCAAATTATATATTTAATTACTATTGTATAGCATGCAAACATAGAATGGCATATATTGTAAAATCTGCATGGCATTCTTTTGTATTTTATATATTGTATTGAAATATAATCTGGTATAGTACGGTATTATCAACATAGCATAATGCTCTGTAGTATACATCATTTTTCAATAGGGTTGTGTAATTTAGAAATAATGTAACTGCAACTATTTATGTCTTTATAGTTTTCTCAAATTCGCAACATATTGTCTTTTCAGTCACATAAAGATAATTTACCTTGTGCAATTATAAAAGTCTCGCATCGTACTGTAATAATTTTGTATGGTACTGTTATGTAAATCTACTATTATACTGCATTATTTTTTGTGTAGATACTGTAATTATATAATCGAGTCCAGTACCATTTGCTTTTTCAGTTAGTTATTTAATATTTAAATGGTTTGTAGTACTGTTTATGTTATGTACAACTTATCATGCCTGCCACAGTCGTTTATTTCTGTTTATTTATGAAAATGTAATCCTTTCATGGCAGTATGCAAACTCATATATAATAATTCTAGCCCTTGTTTGGCCGTGTATTTATTGTTTTGATATTCAATAACTATGGCTCTAGATGGGGGTGGGCACGGTGCTAAACCGATTAACCTAATGGTAAAGGGACATTGCCCGTGAACCCCGTCACCTATCTCCTATCTTGGCCAATGTATATTAAGGCACATTGATAACGAATGCTGTAGATACCCCAGGATGTCATATGCGAAATAAAGTCTTTAAGTGTGTAACTGTAAATTTGATTAATATGAGAAATTTACGAAATGTAAGCTAATTCTTGTTGCTACAGTATTAATTTTTGAATCTACAGGCGACATTCACAGGCGACAGTTTACATTTTACATCTATATTCATAAAGCAGAAAACACGAGAACTCGACAGAGTTTCGAAAGATTCCTGTTCCACTATATTCTAACAAAATATAAGCATACATAAAGACCTACTCTAAAATTTATAGTTATTCCGAAAATATATCAAAGTCATTACCTTGTTAAGTATGCAGCAGCTTCCATCTCTTTTCGTTAACTATCAAAGAGAAGAAGCTTTTAGATTCGTAAACCAATAAAACATACATTATTTCCAAACGAAAATCATAATCTTCTAAGCTCTTCTGTTTAAATACGTCTTGTTTAAAAGCAGAGGAACGTAGACAAATGCAAAACTATTTACTATATCAAAACAGAGAGACATATGAATAAAATCCACTCTATGTATACTTTGCTTGGAGTAGTAATGTCTATGTTTTTACTCATTTCAGTGTACTTACGTTTTGATGAAATCAGGAATAATTCTACAGTAGCTTTATAAAAGAATGCCATAATGGATGTTTAATGGAACTCTTCCGCGCATAGTCTACAATGTTTCATAATTCATTTTAATGTAACTCTGAAATAGTATTTCATTGTTGGATGCTATTAGTAGGTAAATATTTTTAGAAACGCAAGTTATATTTATATAATTTTTGTCTTATCTGTGATCTTTTGGCACATATTTTAAATTTATAAATATTTCTGTGACATATTATTCCCAGTACTAATCATTACAATATATATATCATTTGGAGTTTTAAATAATTTAAATAGCTTTTTAATAATTTCAAAATATCTGGATATTTGTATATTAGTTATTACTTCTGTTGGTATCTAGTTGAAAAATTTCCGGAAATTTTGAATTGCGATTACTATTCTTATTAATTTCAATTTGAAGTTTAATAACTGGAAACTGAATGAAGCAAAAAATAAATTAACGTTGACTTACAACTTCGAAAAATTACAGCAAAAGGCGTCTAGGATTATATACAAAAATGCATTCAAATCTTTTTTAAATAAGTTATTAGATTAATAAGTGTTTTAAAGAGAACAAAATTATATCGCCGCATACGTAAATATAGAGTGTACTTACACATTTTTAAAAAGATTTCAGGGCAGTTTAATTAATTTTAAAGTGTAAAAATTACTTTTCCAAACTTGATATTCTTAAATCGAAACATTAACATGTTTTCTTAAGAGCAAAAATATTTTTAATTTCCTAAAATTAAATTATTTTTTAAATATATTAAATCGGGTTCTTTTGTTGAGACATCTTATACTTAAGTGAAGTAAAGGTGCCATGTACTAGTACTAAATCCGAAACATTGCAAAGCTTAAACACCGAGATCATCGCTGTGCCATTTTACCTAATATTTTTTATGATACTTATTTTTACTTTTACTTAAATAAACATATAAGGTATTTCTCCCGCCTTCGTCGTATAGTGGTTCTTCATTCTGGTTGTACAGAAGTCTGTGGTACGATTCCCGGCGAAGGCGTTTTCTCATTCTTCATCTTGCCTGTTTCCAAAAATACCTAATGTCTCTACAAACAAAAACAAAAAATATATATAAGATGGAAGTAAAGAAATGTAATATGATCACTGCTGACCATTAAAATTGCAACATCAGGATGATCTGACGAACGTCAAAATGGAAGGAAGAAAAAGGTTGGGATATGCAAATGATTAATTAGTATTTCAACGCACTTAGATGACGCAGGAGGAAGAAACGACATCTGAAGCATTGCAGAAAAGAAAAGTTGTGACGTGGATTTATCATTCGGAAAGTGCTCTGTAAGGTTGGCGTTTGTTCAAAATATCGTGTTATGCCTCGAATAAGAAGAGGAAATGCTAACCACCAAGTTTCGAAATTCGATAGAGGCAGAATCGTTGTCTAATCGAAAGTGTAGATTATCGTTCCATGATATCGCTGGTCGCACTGGTAGACATCTAACCATTGTCACGCGAATATGTAATCAATGGACTTATGAGGGTCATACTGAATGGCATTCATGAAATCAATCATCCAGTATCAGTTCTTAAGGTACGAAGGTGCGTCGACTTTTGCAGCAGCGTGGATTATCAGCAGGATGACCATTACTTCGCCTTCACTTAACAATGCATCCCAGAGAGAGACGACGACTCTGGTGCGCCAAACGACAAAACTGGGTACAGGAGTGGCACAATATCGCCTTTCAAACGGGTCCGGGTCCTACAACGGATACGAGTCCGGGCATTCGGTATCGGCATAAAGGCCCTGCAATTAGTGTGATGAATTGGGCAGCTCCTGGCACGACACTCTAGTTCGGATCGACAGTAATTTAAATGCAGATGGGTACATTTCTGACAGCTTACGCCCAGTGGTTGTGCGCTATCTTCGAGGCCCCCAAATGCCATGGTCCAGCAAGATAATGGAAGACAACATGTTGCACGTCGTGTTCTGACCTCCCTTGATACACACGGTATTCGATTGCTGCCCTGCCCCTCACGGTCTCCAGATCTGTCACCCATTGAAACAATTTGGTCATGGGTTGCTGAGAGACGGGACCGCCCACCCCTTTCCAGCCAATACAGTTGATGAAGTGTGGCGTAAACTTGAAGCAGCATGGAATGTGTCGTTCTTTTCTGTCATCCAAGCCCAGTTCGACTTCCATTCCTAATAGGGTAAGGGCCGTTTTAGTTGGCAAGGGTGGCAGCTATTTCTACTAATTGCGCACCCCTGTAAATCTCCAAAATGATTACAAGTTTAATCATTTTGTCTGCATGCCAAACTACTTACATGCAATAAATATCTTTTTTGTACTTGCTTTCCTTCATGGTGTTGTAATTTTAATGGCCAGCAGTGTAATTGAGCAAAGCAGAAATGAAAATTATAGAATAATGAAATACATCTTTTAAATATTTAGCTAGGAATGTGAATATTATTAGATTCAATGCCGCTGCATATTTTAAGATATAATGCTTAATATAGTTTGTTTATTCATGTCAATTTAAAATAAATGAAATAATAGTTAGCTTTGTCTTAAGCTTATAAACAAAAATATACTCTAAGTTATATAAATAAAGTATTACAATTTTGTCAAAGATCTCTCAACATAAACCGAGAATATTTGAATAAGTTTATTAAATTAAATTTTGTCACCGAAAAGAATTTAATTTACTCTCTATTCATATTGAATTTATGTCACGATATGGTTTGAATAAATTTCTCGTTATCAGTATTCTGTGACAAAATAAACAATCCTTTATGTTTCTCGATGTCTAAGAAACGCCTTTTCATTACGCATTACAAAATGAAACTAGTGTTTGCTATTCACAGAAATCATATTATCAAGATGCAAAAGGCTTTTTAATTAAAGTAACAAGGTCTGATAACCGGGACCAAAATTACATCCATAAAAGTAATAGGGTTTTATTAACGTCATGCTGTATCGTTTTCAAAAGGTATAATTAGATTTTAAAGCTTTCATTTTACATAGCTGCTGGTAGTTATGGTGGATGGGCTTTGTTAAGCATTTCAGAGCAAATATTCATAATCTACTAAGCAGATTATAATATTCGTGACAGAATTTTTCATTTAAGAATTTTAATAAGTAGATGAAGAAGTTAATGTTAATTCGGTTATTAATTAGAAATAAAAGAATGATGATGAATGAATTCCTAATAAAGTAATGTATTTTATAATTAATTTTTAAGTAAAGCTGAATGAGACAGAATAATGCTGTTTTACAGAACGCATCGTTTAATTTCAATTTCATTATCAAATGTGCTGTAAAATACTTAGATGTAATGAACTTTATATTCTTTTTATATGATTTAATCCTCTCAAAATACTTTTGAAAATTCATTTCAGTATATTATCAGGAACAAAGCTCCGAGTTTGCTTACTGAAGTTTTTAAAATTATTACTGAGGCATTTCATACAGTGCAACTCAAAAGAAATATATTCGTTCAAATTTAAATGTTGTATAACTAGCCGAGCTGAAGTGTAATGCGAAAATTTAAATGAAATGTTGCACATTTAATATTATACTTTCTCGTACTTAATTAAAACCATTGTACATGCTCTGAAAAATTTCCTTTTCGTTTCCTCTACTTTCAACACTCTTGCTTAAAGTTTAAAGATATTGAATTCTGATGTATTGCATAGAAAACATTTTTACTTTAAATATTTTATGAATTATTTAAAAAGCATCTTTTTGAACTTACAGCTTTGTGCATTTAGATGGGGAAGAATATTAAAGTTTTTAAGAGTAAAAACAGGTAATAAAGTGTATATTTTCTAAAAAGTCTTTTGACTAATGATAAATTCTCTTTGAGTATTTTTCTGTAAATGTATGTACGCTAAGTACTTAAGGCAACTCAAAAGGCAAGCAGTGGAAAACATTTAAAAAACCCATTAACTAATAATTACTCGTATTTATTCATATAATAATGGCTACTGTGTGGTCGAAATTTAATATTTAATGCACTGAACAATTCTTACTGACAGATGAAATGAAACTCTTCATCTAGTAGCTGTTAAAGTAATTTCTCACATGATTTCAGAAAGGATCATTAATAAAAAAAATCTCAAATCTTTCAGATTTTATATTACGACCAAAGGCGCACGTTTTTAAGCCATTTGTGTGTTACCGTTATTTATTAAATATCATGTTCTTCGTACCTTAAACCATAAAATTTAATTCAACAGCAATATCGCAAAATAATTTTAAAATGAAAATATATTTAGAATTTACAATACACAGTCTCATGTGCTGGAGATAAAAATATTTTTTTCCCAAACAGTTTTGCCATTGCTCGCTTTGAAATAGTTGAGTTTGTTAATAAAAAATTCGTTGAAGTGTTACAAAATATGAAATCAATAATAAACCAAATTTCGAAGATCCAAATTAGGGCCTCCAGATGCCCATATTTGGTAGAAGATTATGTTATTCAAAATTTGATGGCTCTAGGTATTGTTGTTTTATCACAGTACGAGAAACATACATACATTCATGCAGATCCTTCATTATTTAATTTCTTTAAATATAACACTGGGCGAAAATATTTAGTAGCAACAATTTGAAAAGTTAACCGACACAAAATACCAAACGCAAAATACGAAACAGCAAAATATCAAACGAAACGCTAAGTACCAAAATGAAATTAATAGCCCTTTGAGCTAAAAATAAAATACTAAACCTTCTAAAGACATGTTGAGGATTAGTATTTTCTGTATACATATTGTAAATATTATGCATTATTTAAACATTAAAATGAAGCATTCTGAAAAAAATTGGCTAGGTACTTCAAAACTATTGCATAGAAATATGCGTGGAGTTGCGGATCATGAAAACACGTAATAATCACATAGGGCCGCATGCGCAATCTCGATGCGTAACACGCCAACGAAGGCAAAATGAGAAAGATGCAAGACAGGACATACATAATGAATCCTGAATAAAAAAATAAGAATATATACGCTATTATTGTTTTAAATGAAACTGTTAAAGCAGGTGTTAAAAGTTGCTACCTGCAGGTGCAATACAGGTCTTGCAAGGACGATGCATGGATCTACGAACATTTGTTCAACAACAACCACCATTTCCAGCACAGCAATGTTGTGTGCTACTAGGCCCGTGCTCAATTTTACAAGGGTTTTACACACTAGGCTTTTCATGCAGCTACCAGAAACGGTATCAGTAGAGAAGACATCTGGAATCGATGGATTTATGGAATGGGATACAGCGCCCGTAGAAATACCTTCCAGATACTATCAAACAATACAAGAAAAATGCGCTGGAGCTCCATCTTGTTGAAATCACATGCGTTGATGCGCATATATCGCTCTGAAATCTCAGAAGTATCTCAGCTAGGAAGCGGCTATTACTCGATTCGTCTACCCTTGGTGGAGGATGTGGTGGACGATCACTCTGTCACCAAGCAAACCTGCCGAGAGACGATAATGCTGCAGCGAGGCTAATAAGCTCGGGCCGTATGGTTCTTGGAATTTAAAGTGCCCACATATGTAGATTGCACCCATTGTATACGCCTTCCAGTATAAACAACGTTTCGTCTGTAAACAGGAAGTTGACTGCTAAATTGGGGACCGCAGTTGTTTGGGAAAAAAACCAATGTGCGAACTCTATTTTTGTGACGCCATAATTCCTAAATGATTTGCCGTAAATAATATAAAGAACGTCGGATGAGCAAAAAATCTTGACAGTTTATTATAAAAGTAAATGCACAGCGCAATAAACATCTGTAAAGAGTTCAAGCAAATCTCTGTATATATTAAGAAATTCCTTAGTACACGAAAGTCAGCTCCAAAATCACTCAGATAACCTCTAAATCGCAATTCAGCTAACTAACTACTAAATATTACAGCTGATTAATAACTAACACTTCCTAGCAGTCAGAGCTGTTTTTATAAAATGTTGCATGCACACGGGTATGGTGTAGCCTAGGTATAGCGCTATGCGCGAAATTTGTTCGAGGGCTTCAATGATGAGTTGTCCCGAGCTTTTCAGAAAATCATCAAATTGTCGAGAATTTGTTAAATGTCATTAATTCGTATTTGCGAATATGTGACGTTACTAAATTAAAGACGTTAAACTCAAGAAGGGTTAATTATCCTTTATTCACTCAAAATAAGATTAAAAGCCGGCCCTTTTCTCAGGGCGTACAGTGAAGCCTCCATTTGGGCTTAAAATGTAAGAAATAAGAACTAACTATTAGCCCAATCTTTCATAATTCTAAACTAGTTGGACCGTAATACTAAATTAGCCTGCGAACTATCAAAGGCGCATTATACTGCCGGAGCGTAGTATCAGTTTTGAGAGACGTAGGCCAAAAGCAAACGCGCGCTACTCAGGAATCCTCCCTCTCTCTGGCGAAGTCAGTTGAATTTGAATTAAATACTAGTCTCTTTCTTGTTTTCAATTAACGCGATATTAAAAACTCATTATTGTAGGGAGTTGTAAGTTGAAAATAAGAATTGAAAGGAAAGGGTTTCAAAATTAAAAATTAAACCGGTACAAAATTAAAATATACCTTACAACGTATATTAAATAATGAAGTTTGAAGTATTTATGAGTTTTTCGTATCAAAAATATTTGTATGTTAATAGAGTTATGAATCGAAACTTATTAAAGACGTAACTAAATTTTTAGTAAAAACAAACTAAAAATTACTTCGATATGAAAGCTTTCAAGCACATGCTATTATTCGATACAGCATTGTGCATACTCAAATGTAAAACTATTACACAGTTCCTGTAAAACAGCACTACAAAGAACTAACCGCACATATGCATTTTTTGACATTTCAGTTGTTTTTGCAAATTAAAGAGGTCTTAAAATGTGCAATACAATAGAAAATAAAATTGCAGTGTAATTGAAAATACAAAGTAGTAAAAGCTGCCGCTTTCCATATCCATTTATCTGTGAAAGCATATGTCTGTTTTCTTTCAAATAAACAGAGTTAAATGTGTATTCATTACCAAGTTTTGAAATAGATTTAATTAAATTGGTTAAAACATATATTATGCATTAGTATTAGTTAGAGGAAAATATAGTGAAATGAAAATTCTATAAAATATTCAGATAAATTTTATTTGCGTTTTTAAATCGGTGTAGACTTTACAAGCATTTAAGCTATTATATTAAATTTAAGGAAGTCATTTTGTGATATTTGTTCCGAGCATAATTTGTTAAAATATTGCTTATTAAAGAAGTAATGTCGGTTAAGTAAAAGTAGAAAAATATTTGTTAAAAAACTTTCCTAAAATTTGAGCTGCTTATTTTTGCTCTTATATGTCTCGAATTTACACAAAATTTAAAATTCACATTGCATAAAAATAAACATTTTAAGACAATCCAAAATTTTCTCAAATTACAGTTGTTTGCTTCAGCAGTTTGCTATTATTATTTGTGTTTACAGATTACATATTAGTTTTACGTGAAAGTTTCTAAGAATATTTATATAATATCATATAATGCTATATCTTAATTAAGTTAATTAAGGTATGTGAAAGCTTAATTAACTAGTTATGTTATAAATATTCATTCTTACTAAATTGAAATGCAAGACAAAAGTATTTTGTTTTTTGTCATCGTTAATTTTGCAATACTAACAAATAAAAAAATTTTTATGCAAATATCTAAAACTCGTTTATCTTAAAAATATAGAAAACATGCATATTTTAGAAATGTTGATTGTTATAAAAGTTATTTGAATTAGCATAATAAAAATTAATCAATTTTAAATAATTTTTCAAAAGGAAGAAATTAGAAATCTTAAGACAAAATATTTTGTATAGACGACATTTGAAATTACTTTAATCGTATTCCTATAAAAACACTGTTTTGACTTCCTTGTGATGGAAAAAAAATTAATTATTTTAATAAATATTCAACTAAATATTATGCTTCTCTTTGCACTTTATTAAAATTTTTATTGAATGAAATTATTTCTCGAGATTTATAATAGCATATTTCAAGTTTCCTATTGTCTACCTTAAAATTTTAATTTAATCATTAACATTAATGTTCAGTGGAACAGAAGCAATTCGAAGAATTTCACTTATACTTTACAACGCGTTAATTGGTAATTATGCAGCGCATGCAGAAAGTTTTGTTTAATGTGAAAGAGATACGAATTTTTTTAATACTACTTTTCTTTCACTTTATTCCTTTTCTTACTTTTCTTTATTTTTCATTACTTAAGTTGCTTTCAATAAAAGAAAATGCGAATAAATTCTAAATATTCAGTTTCATAATAATATTATTGTAAATTATGTAAATATTTGTGATTATTAGCCATAAGAGCTTTATTCTCGAAAAAGCATTTTGCGTTCAATCGTTACAAACGTTCTGTCACTTTTCAAATTATTGTCTCCAAATACTATCGCCTGCATTATATTTAAACATGTCAAACAAGGAAGAATCTGCATGAATGCATGTATGTTACTCGCACTGTGAAAAATTAACGGTACCTAGAGCCACCCCATTCTGAATAACGTAGTCCTCCACCCGAATATGAGCATGTGGAAGCCCGTATTTAGAATTTGGAATTTGTTTTATTGCCTATTTCATATTTTGTAAAACTTGAACGCATTTTTGATTAAAAAATTCAACAATTTCAAAACGAGCAACAGCCAAACAGAACGTAAAAAAAAAAAAAAAAAAAAAAAAAAATCTCCAGCGCGCGATACTGTCTATTGAAAATTCGGAAGATATTCTGTTTTTAAACACTTTTAGCCCAATGGGACATAAGGCCGTATGCTCACGAAACGTGTATATGCGTGTAAATTATAAAAACACCTCTTTGGGTGTAATATAAAATCTGAAATTCAGATTTTATAATTTTTTCCCCTTATGTAATTCGGTTTTCCTGCATTTTGGAAAAAATATGGTATTGTTGTGGTAATTAATTATTTTTAACACGTATACAATCTCTTTATCCATCAAAATATACAAAACGAGGCACACATAAGTAAGTTAATTAAATATTACAAGCGTGAATAAGGCAAACAAAAGCAGACTATACTAGATTTCACAAAAGCAGATAAGTTGATTGGTCGAGCAGCAGATAGCAATTCTAAATCATTCTATAAACATAATCTGCAGAGCCACCAAAAATAGAAAAAGGAGAAAATTTAAAAAGTATGAAACCAAAAATACACAGAAGTCATAAAACAAAGTTTGTTTATTTAGATTAATGGTGCCATCTTGTTTTGATAATACTGCTCTTTAAAAATATTCATTGACCTCGTAGAGGCATTAGATATTCTTTTGAAGCATCATGGGTAAAAAATATGCAATGCCCTCTCCAGGACTCGAACCTAGACCTCTTGAACAAGCGCCGAACTTGCTACCATTACAGAAAGAAGGCATTGTTATCTAAAGTATATCGTAGCGTCAACACTAATCACTAGGTGCGGCCTCAAGCGGTGTGGAGGTATCAATAGCATCTCTGTATCCGCTCAAGCTCCAGCAACTAGCGGAGTTTAAGCCTTTGGACTATGCAACCCGCGCATCGGAAATACATTCTTATTTTAAATTACAGTCCAATATTACATAATTCTTAACTAAATCAAACCTCCGTAACAGGCATGCTGGAAGGAGGAAGAAAATACCCTTTTAAAGGGCGAATGAGGATTAGGAGATCCAATCTCGAAATCCTGATGGTGGCGAATTATTGACCACCACATTTTAGCTCGAGCGCCATTGTAGAGTCATTAGAGGTTCGTAAGGGTTGCCAGGCTGGGTCAAACTTCAACACTCTGGAGTCATAGTTATCACCACTCGGACTACGAGGAGCGAAACAACTGCAATAACTTTCATCCAGCAGCTTTTAATCTCTCTGACGGTATCAGTATAAACGACCAACCAATTCAGAGGTACAGTATTAACCTTTTCACAGATGGCTCCAAAACTGAGAACGGCACGGGCAGCGCCTTCTGTAGACTAGAAAATGGAGTTGTAACATTCGAGTGGAAAAGGAAATTAGGCTTGAACAACTCGGTATACCAAGCAGAGCTTCTAGCTATCGGTGCTGCAATTAGATATGCGAACACATGTCAAGAGGAGAAATTCTCCATACTCAGTGATTCGGCATCAAGTCTGACGGCTATCGCAAGTCAAAACAGCCGGAGTCCATTGGTATACAGAATTCAGAAACAGCTTCTGACAATGCCTATTTCGCAAAGACCCACTTTAAAATGGGTTCCCGCTCACACAGGGATTCAAGGCAATGAAGCCGCTGACCTACTGGCCAAGCAGGCAGCCAACTGTACGGATATATTAGAAAGACCAACTAAACTTCCTTGGTCTCATATTAAGCGAACAACTTTGACAAGTCTGCTACAAAATTGGCAAAGTAGATGGACAGAGGCGGAGGTAGGACGAAGGACATTTCGCTTACTGCCAAAAGTTAACATGGAAATAAAGACCCACTGTGCTAGCCTAACACAGTTCTTGACAGGTCATGGACCATTCCCAGTATACCTGAACAGATTCAGACTTAGGGATACTCCTTTCTGCGAATGCGGAGAGGAAGGCGACACGGACCATTATTACTTCCATTGTGTACATACAAAAACCTGGCACTTGAAGAAACCAGCGGACTGTGCCTGGGCAATGTGGACGACTAACACACTCAAAAACAGAATAGCCCTCGATAAAATAGAGAAAATCTCAGAACACTGCCTAAGCAGAAACAACCGAGGATAATATTATAATGTTTCAAAAGTTCAGAACTTAAAGCAGATAACCAAAATAACGCTTAGTGCCTTGCAGTTAACAATATGTAAAAACTGTTATTAGTTTATAATATTCAACCTTGTTACTCTGGAGTCTTCCCCGCCGTGATGGTATATAATTCCGTTTGGTTCATGTCCGTGGTTGGAAGCCATCATAGCGGTGCACTCACTCACCTTGGGAGTCTGCAACTGAAGACACCGCAAAGGCAGGCGAGTTTTTATCTTAATGAAATAAAATGTAATAAATATTTCAAAAATGAAATTTTTATTGCACAGAAATCATATAAAAACTGCGTTTTATTTTTGTATAAATATGCAACGCAAAATATTGCAAGGGTTTTCAATTCTTCACTTTACTTTTGGAATTTATTAGTGGTTAAATGTACAGTTGTAGGTTCGGTGTATAAGAAATACAGCTTTCAGCTGCCATTTTAAACATTCCATATACATTTTTTTTAAAATCTGATAAAAAATAAAATGCTAGATAATAGAATCTAACTAATAAACCTTATTTGTGAATCCTATGAAGCTAGATGGAGATTTACAGAAATAAGTATCATTAAGGTATATATTGTTTATGTTCTAATTTGTATATATAAATAAAATCGTAGATGTTTAACCTTTCTTTATGTATAATATTTCACGAAGCCGAACAGCGTGGAAAAAAAGCTATGATGTTTAACGCTTTTTTTATTGTCTCTCCATTTCCTGGAACTAAGAGGGAAGTACTTCAACGACACTTAGTGCATCCATCCATCTTCACAAAATGCCAGACCTTGGAAAAATAAAAATCGCACTAAAAGGGTCACTCTAAAAGCGTTTCGGCTTTACATTCAATCGCACCCGTTGACGTTAAAACATTTGCTTTATTCTTTTTAGTTTAACGTCTTACTAGTTAAAGTTATTGTTTCGAACGTGTTCGGAGAATACACAGAAGCGCGTTGAAGTAAGACATAACGAAAACTCAAACAAGTAGAAACTAGAAATGTTTGGTCTAAGGTTTGGAAAACGCCATTAAGAGACGGTATTGAGATGCAAGCCGCTTTGACTCTCAGATTGTATTTATTCTTATTTTAATCACTGCTACCGTTAAACGTTACTAAAATTGCCTATACTGGTATAAGGAATTTTCTTCTTCCTTGTCTCGTGCCTTTGTGGAGTATGAGGAAGCACGCTCGACTTGCAATCAGGAGGTTCGAATCCCAGCGAGACATTGCTAACTTTGTAATGTTTCCAGTCTGAAGTAAACATAATGGTTCTACACTGATAGTAATTTTGTAGTCTTTAAATATACTGAAAGACAAAATAAAACATTTTAAATTGAAAAAGTGTCCGACATGTAACTTTAACCATTTTTATAGTAGGATAACTAACTAAACGTGCTGTCGTTTAAACTTGTTGGCTAAATGACACGTCAGCTAAATGTTTGCGTGTAAAGACATTAGGTTAATTGGAAAAGCCAGAGATAAAAAATATGAAACGCATTCGCCGGGAATCGAACCACGGACCTCTGAAATACCGGTTCAGAGTGCAGAGCCACTACACCACGAAGGCACGCTAGGAAGGCGGGAGAAATACTTTATAGGCGATCGAATATTCGGTGGTTGCTTGGAAGCTAAAGTTTGTTAATATGCAGGACATGATGAAAATAGAAGCAATAGGTAGCGGCAGGTGTACCTGGCGGATAGAACAACCAATGCAGTGATTCTCGTGAAAGAGATCACCAAAAACGTTCCACTGAAGACGTAGTAGAATATGTTAAGCAGTGATAGAGCAATAGGCTCATTCCTTTAACATACCTCAAATACCATCTTGAATCATGTGATTCAAGATGGCAGAGGCGCATTTCTAAGGAAACAAGTTCACTGTTTTCTGATTACATCGCGTGCTATTCTATTGCCCTCTAGCGTCCGAGCGGTAAATTCGCTGAACACTTACTGCTCGCTGAATTCCGACCAAAGTTTGATATCAGGCGAACGAGCTGGCCGCATGGGGCGTTCTTTTGGTTTACCCCATGTAGAAGAGCCAGTTTTCTGTAGAAATCCCTCCACGAAAGCATCCGTTTCATCAGACAGATAACCCTCGTGTATTTTCCATAATTAAATAAACCGAACCAAACTAAGCCAAACCTACTATTCTATTACATAATGATATCCGGGTTCAACATTCTTTAGGTACATAGTTACGGATTTAACATTCTTTGGGTGCATAGTTGCGGGGCTTACTGCCAAAATTTTAGACTTTTAATGTTAAACTGCATAGTGGAATTTCTTGAAAATATCATTAAGTATCATAATAGTGAAACTTGGTTTATACTCTTCTAATTTATATGTCTTTTACATGACGTTACACCTCTTGTTTAGATTCATTTAAAACCATGTAACTGAGGAAACATTATTTACCGTATACGCTCATGTAAAGTCCGTGCTCATGTAATGTCGGCACCCCAACTTTACAGATAAAATTTATGTAAAAAAAAGTGACCCGCATTTATGTCCGCACCCCAAAAACTAAAGAATTTCTTACTTTCAAATATATATATTTTTTTAACATCGCATTTTCCCTTCAGTTAATAAATTAGTCAATAAACATCTTTAAAGAAATAATATGCATTTTTTTTTCTTTGGTTTGCGCCAGGATGGAAAGCAGAGACTTTCCTTACATTCTGGTGCAGCTGTTACTCAGTCATAACATCGGCGTCAGCAATCCACTCGGCAGACGCGAAAATAAATGAAAGCAGTCCAAACAGGTTTTCACTACGCTGTCTTCCAGGAAATACTGATTTGTAATGAAATTACTTTCCCCGCCTCCCTCCTTGGAGCATTCGCATATTTCAAGCTTTCTCTTTTCATTCATAGTATCATTTGGAATTTGGGGCAGTTAGCAAGTAGCGTGCTTGAAATGGGAAAATACAGCAGCTATACAGCGGCTTTTAAACTGAAAGTCGTTTGCGCAGGAAAATGGTAAAAGAGCAGCAGCATGAATATGTAAGGTAGACGGAAAAGTGTGTGCGCAATTATAGCAAACAGCGTGATCAACTGGCGGGAGTTTCGTGGTTCGAAATATAAGTTTCGGAACCTTAACAAAAAGTAGAGGCGTATGTTCGTGATATGCGTGCTCAAGGGTACACAGTAACGCGTGAAATGTGCGAAATAAGAGCGCTTGCTGTGGCACGAGAAGATGACGTTCCTACATCGCAATTCAAGACGAGTGAAAGCTATTTGCGGCGAATGATGAAACGAAATAGATTTTCGTTTCGCCGATGTACGACAATATGTCAAAAAATACCCAGTGACTAGGAAGATACGTGGATGTCCAAATACGTGGAAAAAGGAACAAAAGTACTGTAACGTGTGTGTTGAAAATTGTTCGAAAAACTGCTTAGAATTTGGATTTTAATATTTAATGTGTACGCACTGTTTTTGTGGTAGCAAAATGTGGTTGGAAATGATTTGCCAACACGATATAAAGGTGAGATAAAAAATTTTTTACTGATTAATTTATTTGCACTCATATACTGAGTGTTCACAATGATTTTTTTTTTTTTTTTTTTTTTTTTCGGTAGCTTGAAATTAGAAACAATACCGCTCACTGATTCTCTACTGTGTGGCTGCAACTACAGTGCCTGCACTGCCATCTTGTGCATTTTTATTCTACTGTTTGCAGCAGAATTCAAATTTTACATTCGCGCATGCAGACATAACAACCAAAATTTTCATACAGTGCGTCAGAACAGATTTTAAAAAAATAATGTGAGCAACATATTAAAAGAACCAACGTTTATTTCATTTGTGTAAAAGTAAATATTAAAATTTCAAGTGTTGGTTAATTTGTGCCTCTATATTGTGCTCCTGTGCGAACTAATACGCGCGGAGTGTTGATAACGTAAATGGGGTAATTTATATTACATATGTGGATATGGGAGTAAGTGAGTTTATAAATTTTAGGTAGCTATTAGACAGTTTCAAGTTTGACACTTTTATTACTTGTGCTATTTTCTTCCACTTAGAACTTAACTTGGCTGTTTGAAATGAAATTTATACCCCAAATTACTCACGAGAAGAAGCACGACATTTGAACGACCCGTGTAATGTCCGCACCTGCATTTTAGTGATGTAATTTTAGTAACAAAAGTGCGGACATTACGTGAGCATATACGGTACATGAAACTTAATTTTGGATTATATGTTGTTGCTTTTTTCTTACTTATTCATCGCTTTTTTTTTTCTAAAAATAAAACAGCTTTTCTAAAAATAATTTCCTTCTCCTGCTAGCATCCGGAAGTGTTAGAGCAAAGAGAAAATATAGGACATTTCATACTTCACCGCGGTTCATATCTGTCTAATGGAGAGAAAGAATATCGTTTAGAGTAGCAGAGTAGACAGCAGAGTCTGCTGACCAACCAGGTTTGTGGATAGGAGACGCTTCATCACTGTGTCATTTGGTAAGCATGTTTTAAATCATCTGTAATTTGTTCTTTTCGCTCTTAGTGCTTCATTTAAGGTTCAGAAACAAAAGCAGCATCATATAAAAATTAGAAAACTATAACAGAGATGCACGTTTAAAACTGAATGTTTATAATAGCAGTATTTTTCATTTATACATTTTTTAGCAGTTCTTAACCAACGCATTAACGGTGCTTGGGGCATCACTGGGAGCAAGGGTTGAATTTGATTTTCCTTTAAGGACTTTGTATTTTGCTAATGATCTATTTCTTCCTCTGCAAATATTCTTTAATATCCAGACTTTTATACATATAATCTTCCTTTTTAAGCCACTGAAAGATACTTAAATGATTTTCTCAGTAAATGTTGTGAAAACATATACCGTATTTTACGACATTTAACGCGCATCTATAATTTCGATCTATATTTTAAAATTTTAGGTATATTCGCAGTATAACGCACATCCAATTCTTTCCGAAGAACCTGAAAGATGCATGTGCAATGTTCTTATCTTTTGAGTTCACTTATTCGAAGATCTTATAAGGTATTTCTCCCACTTCCTTAGCGTGCCATCGTGGTGTAACGGTAACATGCTGGGCCGGTATTCCAGAGGTCCGTCGTTCGATTCCCGGCGAAGGCAGTTGCTAATTTTTCATCTTGCCTGCTTCCAATTAAACTAATGACTCTACAAGTGGCGCCCGAACTAAAAGGGTTGTGGATGATGATTCTCCGCACCCAGGATTTGGCGACTAGGTCCCCTAAAACCCTAGTCGTCCTTTAAAAATGGGAGTATATAAGGTATTTCTCCCACTTCCCTGGCGTACCTTCGTGATGTAACGGTAGCACGCTGGGCCGGTATTCTAGAGGTCCGTGGTTCGATTCCCGGCGAAGGGGGTTGCTAATTTTTCATCTTGCCAGCTTCCAAAAATTACCTGATGTCTCTACAATCTATAATAGCCTTTCGAACAATGGTATACCGAACTGACAAGCGATAAAGGGAACGATACGTGTGTGGTTAAATGCTTAAGGGAGCAAATATACTTGCAAAGAGGTTACTTGGTATTCATTGCAAGTGTCGAAAAATGTGCTGTTGCAGGATTTCGAGAAAAGGAAGATATGATTTGGAGAAAGAATGCGCTTCCAACCCGAAAGAATTCGCAGCATTATGATTCAGATGTTTTCTCTTTCTGTGACCATTTGAAGACAAGACTTTCAAGTGAACATCGAAGGCTTTAGTTAACATGCAACTGATCTAGCGTTTCTTTTAGTCGTAAATATGACTGCTGCCAAACGAAACAACACAGTGCTGATTTCAGATGCAGAGTCATTCAGTTTGGGAAAGAAAATGGAAATCGTGCTACAGCAAGGATGTTTGGTGTTGGAGAAAGATGGAACGGATGATGATTATTTAGTTAAGGATCTGAGTAACAGTGATGGTGAAGATGAAACAGAAATCGATGATGTTCCTGAAGGTATATGAACGACGAACATGACGAACTGTTCATGTTATCCGATAATGAAAAGTTTTTAAGTTATAAATGCATGTTATTTCTTTTAAATAAGCTGCATAAATGCACTTAAAAATGTAACTTTTGTATGTTGATTTTTCCATATTTTTAGTCTGTCATTTTTATATCCGAGGGATAACACACACCCATAAATTTCGATAATATTTTTGGTGTTACACCGAAATACACGGTAAATTATAATAAATTAAACAAATTTCGTCGTTCAATCATCTTAATAATGATTTCGTGGACATTAAAAGAAAAGAATAATAAGTTTGAACTATTTACTGGCTTTAATCTCCCTCTCAGAAACAAACAAACAAACAAAAATCTGATTTTCCAAGATGTTTTGTCATTATGATAGAGCGAAGAGGAAAAGCCGACCAGATATAAATTATAAATTCCAGTTAGCTATTTTCCTAGTAAACGTAGCGTTAAAACTCCCTATTCTATGAAAAGACTTTTGCATTTTTATGAATAGCAAAATTCTTCTTTCACGGAGACTTAAATGACGAGATAGTGGAATCGATTGCAACTTTTCACACGTCTCGCTCGCCTTCTGTTCTATTCAAGCAAATGATAGGGCTGGCTTTTGTACCAAATTCCAAGCCATCTGACAAACATACATACACTCCAGCGATCTGCGGTCTCTTTCGTCTTCCTCCCTCCCTCCCTTCTTCAACTCGCTAAGTGACGTCAGATTCAGGAAGGGGTGGCATCTCCCCCAACCGGCATGATTTATGACCCTCGGTGTGACAGCAAAGGCCAGCTGCTTTGCGTTTGGTCCTTGCACGGTTCCGTAATGTTTATAAATTGCAACCGAGGAATATATTTAAAAGGAAGTTTTAGTTTTATAAAAGCTTTTCAAACGCAGACTGGTGAAAAAGAGTCCAGTGCCTTGCATTTCTCCAGTCATAACTTAAGCTCTGGACTTTAATTTCCGTTAATTATTCTAAGTAGGCGATGTTCGCGGATGTGTTGATGTTTCGAGAAGCAACTTTCTTCCAGTTGCGGAGCTTGTTTATGAAGTTTTAATGACAGTAGATACGAAAAGGAGATAGCGTTGGAGGAGTGTGGGTGACCATCTACGAAAAGTGTAACATAATTTTAAGAGGAAATATTCCCGTTCAGGAGGTGTTATATTTTCTGTCGCTAACAGCAAACGCTGTGTTACCTGTAATGAGTTCCTTTCGATATCATTATTCTGCTCTTGCTGTTTTAAGGCAATTAATTTTTAACTCCCGCAAGAAGAATCTCATTTCTCAGAACTTGTCTTAATCAATTATCCCTTATCCGAAGCAATGAAGAAAATTAAAACTCATTCGGTCAGCCTGCAAGCAAAACGTTTCTAATTCTTCTTCTTTTTTAAATTATATCTATCTGTTTATCTATATCTATATCTATATCTATATCTATATATATATATATATATATATATATATTTGCACAGAAGAGAAAAGTTCAGATTCGTTAGAGCTTTAAAGTGCATTTGATACTGCAGTTCCAGAGTAAAGAAGTTACACCAAATATAAACAATAATACAATACTAAAGCGGTAGAGGTTAACGCGAAAAGAACCTACTGTAATAACTACAAAACAATATAAACTTTAAAAACAAAAATGGAATTAGAAAAGATTATTTTTTTTAAAATTAAAAACTCCATATTATGTACGGAAACAATCAAAAACAATTTAAAGGCAAAGAAATTGTATTCCAAGAATTGCAAATAATGGTCAATTAGCCAAATTCGCGGTTTCACACGGACTTACAAACAGAAAAGCGTGAGAAAACTCCAATTTAGCTAATATCATAGGCGCGTTTCGTCAAACGAAACAATTGAGAGAGAAAGCTGAAATTCATTAATAGGATTATCAAATTAAATTATCTTATTATAGCTATGGCTCAATAGCTTCGTCTCTTTTTCCGACGCGTCTGCAAATTAAATTAAAATTGAACTTGAAGAAAAAATAGCAAACAAGAAAAATTTTATGCTAAAAGAATTCCTTTTTATTTTAACACTTGCAACGGATGCAAGAAAAAACTTATACAAGGTAGCCTGGGTTGGCAAATGTACAGTTTAAAATAAATAGCTTCAAAGCTATTAGTCAAAAAAATATACACAATTTTAAGGGTAAGCCCTATGAAATAGAAGAATAAAAACTTTGTTAAAAAGAAAGATAAAAATAAAATAACGACTCAAAATGAGTCCTGCTAAGACCAGAGCCAAAGAAAAAGACTAACATACCTGCGTCTAAAGCGATTGCCTTTTCAAATTAAAGTGAGCAAAAATCGCGAAAAAAGGTTGCCGAAATTAGATGAATTCTAAAGAGATACTTCCAGAGACGACGTGGAAGGGGAAAACAAACGTATTAAAGCAGTAGCCAATGGTACTAAACGGGCAATGGCGAAAAAACACAGGTCCAAAAGGAGGGTTTTGGAAGGTGGAAGACGGAAGCAAATATATATATACGTATTTTAAATCTAAGTCACTCTGTATTTTTTTATTTTAATTACTTCGTTATTATTATTATTATTATTATTATTATTATTATTATTATTATTATTATTACTAAATTGTAAATTATCATTAGTTATTAACAAAAAGGTGGGAAATCAAAAACGAATAAAAATTGAACCCAAAAATGGTCTACCCCAGTCCCTTTCTCCCACATATAAAACAATCAGCGATTTTTCAAAAACATTGCCTTTTCATCTAATCTTGGATTGTCTCTAAACAAGCGGCCAAGCAGGAAAATCGCTGGACAGTGGTAGGTCCGGCCGAGTATCGTATCCCGACGGTTAGGCCAAGATGACAAGGCAATGTTTTCGAAAAATCGCTGGTTGTTTTAGATGTGGGAGAAAGGGACTGGGGAAGACCATTTTCGGGTTCAATTTTTATGTCTCTTTTCGTGGTTTTCCCCAATTGTAATGTGTATACGAGCCAGCTTCCCTTCGATAAACCTCGAAGAAGTATCCCCTGACTTCAAGCAGATAACATTCGACTGTTTTGCCATAATCAAATAAACCAAACCAAAACCTTAAGCACGTTCTGTGGGTCTCAAGGACCCAGCAGACACTAATCTATCGACATGGGCCAAAAGTAGACTAAACAATCATTGTTTTTTAGATGATATCACTTAGCGCTTCCGTATGATATTTGCAACAATATAAGAAGTTTTATCTTACAAATTTCTTGCATTTTTTCACGCAGATTGCACTAATTTTACAAGGTAGAAATTTTCTTCTGCAAAATCTCTACCTTTTATATTACTGGGGAAAAAATGTCCTTCTGAAAAAGAAGTTACCTAATACCTTTCGAAGTCCCTAAAGTTTTATTCAAAGTCCACACCAAGCTAAGGCTGTTTTTGACAGATGTTAAACATGAAACACTGCTTGGTCCCAGACCTACATTATGCGAGATATGTTAATTATCTGCACTGAGATGCTGGATGACATACAAATCCCATGCAGCCTCACGTCGTTGGTGCAAAGTACAACGTGCAGTTCTGCTGCATGGTAATATCTGTAAGGGAGTTACAGCCGAAAACATCGCGGCAAAAACATCGCAGACGAAAATGTCGCGGAGAAAACAACGCAAGGCGAAAACGTCGTGCTACAAAACATCGTGGGAGAAAATATCTCAGAGAGAAAACATCGCAGTCCTAAAACATCGTGTTGCAAAACATCGTCGTCGAAAATAAAGCGGTTCAGAAACTTCGCAGTTTAAAAACATCACCGTCTAAAATATTGTGGTAAAAAATAAAGTATCTATAAATCATCGCATGACGATAACATCGCAGACATGCTTTTTTCAGATATGCTTTAATAACTGTAAATGAATATTCCCATAATGATTTGTGAGCGCAAGATGGAAAGAAGGATGATTTTTACTTTCATATTTTTATTAACTAATAAATTTTTGCTGAGAAAATAAGAAGGAAGCTTAAGCATAGAAAATGAATACAACTTATACCACTTAATAGAATTTTAAACCGACATAGTTAACTAGCAAAGGCCATTAATAAATCATTTTTTATAAAGTTTTTACTGGTAATTTTTCATGAAAAGTATAATCTATAAGTTACATTTAATTTTCTATGCTTAAGTTTCCTTCTTACGTTTTCAGCAAAAATTTATTAGTTAATAAAATATGTGAAAGTAAAATTTATCCTTCTTTACACCTTGCGCTCACAAATCATTATGGGAATATCCATTTACAATTATTAAAACCTGACAAAAGTATGTCTGCAATGTTATCGTCATGCGATGATTTGTAGATACTTTATTTTTTACCACGATATTTTCGACGACGATGTTTTTAAACTGCGATGTTTTTGAACCGCTTTATTTTCTACGACGATGTTTTGTAACACGATGTTTTAGAACTGCGATGTTTTGTAACACGACGTTTTCGCCTTGCGTTGTTTTCTTTGCGACGTTTTCGTCCACGATGTTTTTGCCGCGATGTTATCGGCGGACACCCTGTAAGGGATACTCTGAAAGATCAATAAATTACAGAACAGCAGTCAATATATCGTTAAGCTTTTCATCTAGTGATCTTTATGTAATAATTTATAGGTGTTCTGCTTGTTAGGACATCCAACTTTCTTAGTGTTTGTTTCAGTTTGATTAGTTAATTACGACTGGATATGCAAACGTGTCTTTACTGAGGTATGCCTTTATAGAAAACTTTGTAAAACAAACTAGTACATATTTAAATCACACATTAGAAAACTACGAAAACTTCCTTTAGAAAGATGGTCCCGTCTGTAGGATAAAAATCCGGAATTGGAATGAATTTGTGCAATATTTTGCGACTTCAGACATAAAGTTGCCACTTTCGGACCTCTATACACTAATATGTAATTAGAAATGTTTTGAAATGCATGGGCAGGTTAAAAGCTTCTGTGCATTTATCTTGTGCCAAATGGATCCAGGATAATGGGACAACATCCTCAAAGTACCTTATTCGTTCTGATTCTCTTTCTTCTCTTCAACTTTTGAACAGTATTACCAGTTGCGATAAATTAGTTATCGAAACCCTAGTAACTGTTAGTTCACTTAGAATTAGAGGTATTGATATCTGCTTTGCTTATGTGCGTGCTCATCATGGTTTCTACGAAAATGAAAGAGCTGATTTCTTAGATAAAGATGCCTTAAATTTACCCATTGATATCACCATTAGCATTCCAAAGAGTTATTGGAAGTCATTTCATTATAAAAAGCTTTTAGCTATGTGGAATGAGGAATACACTTCATCTTGTAATGCTGAAGTCACCAAAAAGTTCCTTCCTTCTATTTACCATAGACTGAATTCCGAGTCTTTCCTCGCGTTAAATTTTAAAGTGTCTCAGTTTTTAACTGGTCACGGTAAATTTGCAAGTTATCTGTTTCGTTTTAATCTACGATCAAACAACTTATGTGAATGTTCAAAAAGAGTTCCTCAGGATGTGGAACATTTGATTTTCTCATGCCCTACATTTGACGGCCCTAGATTATGCTTACAGAACGATTTGAAAATGCTCGGAGTGACTTGACAAGTGAACTTATCTGTTTTTCGTGAAGTCCAGTTCTGTGCTTTTGTTCGCTTTATTTATGCATGTAACTTTTAATGTTTTTTATGCATGTAACCTTTAATATTTTAGTTAACTTACTTCTGTAAGCACCGTGTTGTATATATGTGGTGCACGGGGAGTCTGTATGTTCTCAAAGAAAAAAAATGGATAAATTAATGTATTTTGAAATTTTACATCACTGAAATAATTATTTACAAATATTTTACGTTTTAAGAAAAACAAAATCTATTAACACTGAAAAAGTTGCAATAAGGGAAAAAAATTAATTTATATTTGCTATCGTTAATTTATGCTTTATATTTCAAAGTTCTTATTATCCCAAAGGGCGTTACACGAGAAGTGCTATTAATTTCGTTTTGGAATTTTCCTTTGAAAATTTTAAATATCGGTTCACTTTTCAAATTGCTGCGACAAAATATTATCGACCTGTATTATATTTAAAGAAATTAAATAATGAAGAATCTGCATAAATGTATGTATGTTTCAAGCACTGTGATAAAACAACGGTACCTAGAGCTATCAAATTTTGAATAACTTAATTTTCTACCGAATATGGGTAACTGGAAGCACTAATTTGGAATTTGAAATTTTTAGTCCAAAGGGAAAATTTGCCCTGAAGAACTATTAATGTCGTTTTGGCATTTTGCATCGAAAACTTTAAAAGGGTGTATTACTTTTCAAATCGAGACCACCATATATTCTCGTCCTGTCTTATATTTAAAGAAATTAAATAATGAAGAATCTGCATAAATGTATATTTGTTTCTCGCGTTGTGATAAACAACGGTACCTAGAGCCATCAAAATTTGAATAACGTAATTTTCCATAGAATATGGGCGTGTGAAAACCTTAATTTGAATTTAAAATTTAATTTATTACCGATTTCAGATTTTGTAACAATTTAACGAATTTTTGATTAAAGTCTAAACGCTTTCAAAGCGAGCAATGGCAACACTGTGCGAAAAAAAGAAAAACATTTTTATCTCCAGCGCGCGAGACTCTGTATCGGAAATTCTAAAGATATGCTCATTTAAAAATTATTTTGTGATATTGCTGTTGAACTGAATTTTATGGTTTGAATGCAAAGAACGTGATATTTAATAAATAAAGGTAAAACACAAAATGTTAAAAAAAATCCCCTTTGGACGTAATTTAAAATCTGAAACCTTTCAGATTCTTTTTTCTTTTCTTTTCTTTTTTCTTGATCTTTTTATGAAAGCAATCTTATTTTTCTTACAAATAGTTGTATTTTACTCTTTTGTTATTATACGCGTATAACGTAAAGTCTGCTTTCTAAATACCATTTGCAAACATCTTTTTAGTTTAGTAGCTGTTTTATTAGCACATAGTGTTTTGACCAGAGAAATTTTACATTATGTAAACAAAATCGTGTAATAGAAGAATAGTCAGTTTATGTTTTTAATTCTTTCTTTCTTTAATTTAAATTGGAGGATGATTACTTTAGCGATTGACTTCTTCATTTGTTTAGTCGCTCTGGAATGAATTTACTAAAACCTCGAACTGTATATCTTCAATGGTTATTAAATGGCAAAATGGCTCGAAGAGTTTAGTTTTAAGTTTTAATAACTGGAATAAAATGTGCAACTTAAATTTAAAATAATACGATATTTATTCATAATTTAAAGCATGTTGATAGTAAAATGACTACAGCATCTGTAACATATTTTTAATATTTTAGTGTACATAAATTTGCTAAATATTTTAAAGTTCAATTGTGCTTTGCTTTACAACTGTGAGATCCAATTATCAGATTTTTTTTATAACAACAACAAAACAAAACAAAAAAATCTGATAACTGGATCTAGTAAATCCTTTTTTTTTTTTTTTTTTTTTTTTTTTTTTTTTTCAATGTCTACGTATTCATTTAGAATTTATCTCATGCTAAAATTTTTCTAAAGTCATTGCGTAAAGGAAGAAATTAACATACCGTTTATAAAGCTATAAAATCAAGTGAAGCATTTTAAATATAAAAATTCTTTACTTAAATTTTTGCCGGAATAAAATGGGATCTTTTTAAATTACTCGCACTAGCACACATGGCATTAAAATAAAGATAACTACTACGATTTTTCTCACAACATAGCAGATTCTTTGCCATTTTTGCGATGACGTATTTTTAGATAATTTTACCAACCATATTATATGATTAAAATTATATTTCTAATAACTATAGCAACTCCTCAACAGTGAGTAATAGATGTCGTACGATATTTTCCACTCAAATGATTTTAAAGTATTGCGCATTCATTTAAATTAGCAACATAAATCTCAAAGGATTTCGTGGATAAACGAAGGTATCCAGATTTCCATCATTACCATTGGTTCAATATATCAGTTTGCTTTAGAAAAATTATTCACAAAGCATAACAGCAATGAAATTGTGCAGATATTAATGATAGAAAGAATAAATGATTTGACATTCTTCAAATGTTAGTGTAATTTATTTCAATAGCTCCAGTGTGGCAAGTGTGAATTTGGACTGGCTGCTATTGTAACACTGCATTCCTATTAAAATGTAACTTAATCCCAAAACCCTTCGAAGGAGATAAAACAACATTTTGAGCTGAGCTGAAGTACTTTGCTTACATTATCGCAAACCAGGAGCTTCTAGCAGAGCTCATAACAGAATTTGCAACTCTTCCAGTTGTTCCCATTTATTTTCTATTATCAAAGTTTAAATTCCTCTTCCGCTATCCGCTAGTCATTATCTTTTGTAGAGTATTAAATCCTATTCATTCCCTTACGAAATGTTAATTACTGGAGGACTGTTATTCGCCGGCAGGCATTTAATTGGAAGCTATGTGTAGGAGCTCTCAAATGAATAATGAAAGATTAGCTTACGGATTAGCCACCTATTTCTTTCTTTTTGTCAAGCGCACCGTTTGTAGTCTATTTCGCAATTATTATTGGTCATAGAATCAGAAGAATTTATTCCTGAAAATTGTATAATATTCATAAACGTAGTTTGGTTTGGATTCTTTACAGTAATAGAGCGCTGACTTAAATTACTAATATTTGACAAATCTATACTAACTAATGAAATCTGTGCGCATATGTCTGTTTGTTTGTGGTATCAACTACTCCGGAAAAGCGGGAAGTTGAGTTTTGAGAGAGGTAACTCCGGATTCCAAAAATTCGTGGAAAGCCATTTTGACTATTCTCGTCTTTGTACGACTTTAACAACCGACATATTAAGTAAAAAAAACCTTGAAAATACTAATTTTTGCACTCAGTTTTCCGACTGGCAACAGTTCGCGCATGTAGAAAATAAAAATCTGCTTTACTTGAAAAAGTGTTGCCACTGCTCGCTTTCAAATCGCAGAGTTTGTGCATAAAAAATTGTAAGTTTTACAAAATATGAAATAAAAATAGCATTGCCAAACATTAAATATAGTATTTTTTACATAAGGTCATATTCTAACGTTGAAAAAGCACGCGATTGAATGTGACGTCATTTCATGTCGAAACATTTTCGTTGATGTCAGCATAAACTGTCGTTGACAACATTTTTGTTTCAGGTTAGGATAACTGGCATGATATGGTATTGCCACGTCAATTCTTTTATTGATATTAAGAAAAAGTTATTGTATTATATGAAATTTAAGTCATGACTTCATACGTAAAGATATTAACCCGATGTGTCAAAAGTTTTCGTTTCGTGGTTTGGCAACAAAAAAATATGATTTCAGAATCGGTTGTTGCTTGGAATGAATGAACTTATTTCACTCATATTGAAATGTTTTTACACATTTTCTTCTTCAGATGTACGCAGAACTTATAAATGTTGCCATGGCCGCATTCCGCTCATCTGGCGGTATTGCCCGCTAGTATGTAATAATAACTTATCTTATGCTTGAGGCTTTCATAATTAAAACATTGACGGAAATAATAATCATAATAATATATGACTACAGATTATACTTTAAATGGCTATTTATTTGTACTATGTTTCCTTTACATTAATTGGCTCACCAGCGGCGAGCGGAAAAGTCGCTGAACACTGGTAGTTCGGTCCGAGGTTCGAATCCCGCAAACGGGCTGGCTGCATGGGCGTTTTCGTAGTTTTCCCCCTGTGTAACGTGTATACGAGCCAGTTTCCCTTAGAAAGTCCTCCACGAAAGTGTCCCTCCCCTTAGACAGATAGCCCTAGTTTACTTTGCCTTAATTAAATAAACCAAACCAAACCAACGTTTACATTGATTACCTTTGATAAATGTACAAATCAAATCTTGCAGCTCTAAATATTATAATGTCAATTAATTTTCTCAAAATGTGGTAATTTCTTTGATATCTTAACTATTTTTACCAGCATATAAGATCAGTTTTCGATGGCTAGCTATAAATTTGATGTCGATGTACATAACCTTCGAATTTTCTGTCTACCTAAGTAACAAGGTTTCTAATCATCAAGATTTTTAAATGTTATTCCATATAAAGACATCGTTTATTGATATATAAAAATTCATTAATCGTTATATCGATGTGTAACTTATGAGTTACTAGTATAAAAGGAAAGGTTAATTTTCAATAAATGTGATGGTTCAGAAATGCAAGTAATCTTCCTATTCCGTCAGTATTGTAGACATTTAAACTGTAAGTTAAAATATTTATAGTCTTATTTGAGGGGGCCATAATCATTACACATTTACGATCTCGCTGTAGGGTCTAAAGACATTTCAATAGAATGAGAAATAAAATTGATGCATTTGAATTAGTTAAAAGCACACAAAGCTGATCTACGATAGTAAAATTAAGTGCGGTAAAAATAGTGAATAATACTATCAGTGGAAATATCGATTGTAAAGGAAATATCGATTAATGGACATGGAATGGAATTTTCACTTCAGGAGTGATGAAGTAGTCCAATAGAATCAATTCAGTCGAGCAAGTTAAATGGGGGTTATTCAAATGCAGGTTCTATTTTGAGTCATATCTATAGTCTACTTATAAGCGTGGCATCATCTTTGGCATCAAAAATTAAATCAAGCAGAGTAAAAAAAAAATCTGAAAGCATTCAGATTTTACGTTAGGCCCAAAGGGGCGTTTTTTTAACATTTTGTTAGTTACCTTTATTTATTAAATATCATGTTCTTTGCACTTAAAGCATAAAGTTCAATTCAACTGCAATATCGCAAAAAAATTTAGAAAGAGCATATCTTTAGAATTTCCGATCCATAGTCTCGTGCTTTGGATAAATATTTTTTTTTTCTTTCGTACAATGTTGCAGTTGCTCGTTTTGAAATCGTTGAGTTTGTTAATCAAACGTTCGTTAAAGTTTTACATAATGTGAAACAGAAAATAAAAAAAAACCCAAATTCCAAATTTTGGCTTCTAGATGACTATACTCGAGTGGAGTACTACGTTATTGAAAATTTGATGTGTCTAGGTCATTCCTTACTATACTATGTAAAGGCAAATACTTTTCTTTCTAAATTTCAACCTCCCACTTTATATAAAGACAAACTAAACTGGCAAAGGCTGTCGGAAGAAACAAGAGACGTGGGAAAGAAATAACATAAAAATAAAATTTTGGCTAATAAAAAACGTGTATGTTCATTGTAACAAAGACAGTTTCTAATGTAGATGCATTTAAAGATACAGCTACCTGGCTACTCAGTTATCTGATATTTTGTAAGGTATTTGAAACTAGTTTACAGCGAATGAACTAAAACGTAAATCAGTAATTTTGGTAGCAAGTTCACGATCAAAGTAAATCACTCGGTCATATCTGTCACATTTCCTCCTCTCATAACTGTTTATTACGTCTGTTATTTATGTATTTCAAAAGGCAAGAGATGAAAGTTAGTAACGAGTAAGAGTAAACCAGTAAGGCAGAAAATTAAAAAGCTTAGCGCAAATTAAAAAAAAAAAAATTCATTCAAATGAATATTTCTAGTGGAGTAATGATTTCAAGTTTTGTTCGAACTTGTATTTCCATTGTAAATTTCGCATAACAGTGCTAATATATGTGCAACAGATTTATGTGCAGTTAGTGTAACATGGGTATTGTACTAATATTATAGCTGTATGTTACTCACCGATCGGTCACGGATACTTAACCGACACAAGTTAGCCGACAGGACATTTATCCGACATGGACACTTAGCCGACAGGATATTTAGCCGACATGGATACTTAGCCGACAGGACATTTAGCCGGCAAGAACACTTAGCCAACAAGGCATTTTACCGGCACGGACAGTTAGCCAACAGGACACTAAGCCGACAATGAGTCTCGCTCTTCCGAATGCTTTCAGATTTCTTTACTACTTTACTCAGCATATCATGCTACATTCATTCCCGTGTAAAGTCGTTCGCTTCTCCTACTAATGAAATTTCCTTTCCCTGTCAGGAAGTAGAGTGATTCTCCCTATTCATCGCCACACTGAAACTACTTTTTATTTTCTGAAATGCTATTTACACTCTCAGAATGCTATTTACATGTATATTTATAAATCTAGGATAGGGTTTCGGCCTAGGAATTCACGCCTCATGGCCTGCGACCACCTAACAGAAGTAGGTTTGCTTTATGTAATTTCGGCAAAGCCAGAGAGCTGTCTGCCTAAGGGTAGGGATACATTCGTGGAGGACTTTCTAAGAAAAACTGGCTCGCATGCAAGTTACACGTGGGGAAAACCATTAAAACGCCCAGCCCTAGCCCTTTCCCAGGGATTCGAAACCCGAACCGAACTACCAGTGTTTAACTACAAAAGCTTACGTCGTACTTAGCTATTTTTTTTTTTCCTTTCGAAAATTAATTCATATTCCTTGACAAGAAATTTCAACCCCTTTTCAATTTGGCCAATATACTCCAGCACGATATGCTTGTATACGCGATATATTTGTAATACAAACTATGCTAAATTACACAAGAATTAAAAGCACATATGAGATCTTTAAGAATCGAAAAAGGAATTTTACTAATAGATGAAAACAATGACTAAAATATTGAACTTACGGCGAAGTCGAGAAGTTTTGTAATTTATATTAAGTTTAAATAATTATTGGGTACGCGTCAGCTAAACGTCACTTCGTCGGCTTAATGTCCTGTTAACTAAGTGTCTTGACAGTTAAATGTCTCGTAGCTAAATGTCATTACGGCTAACTCTCTGTGTCCGCTAAATGTCTCTGTCGGCTAAATGCTCTGTCAGCTAACTGTCCGTGCCGGCTAAATGCCCTGTAAACTAAGTGTCCTTGTCGACTAACTGTCCGTGTCGTTTAAATGACCTGTCGGCTAAGTGTCCGTGTCGGCTAAATGTCCTGTCGACTAAGTGTATGTGACGGTTGTGTCCGTGTCGGCTAAATGTTCTGTCAGATAACTGGTGTCGATTAAGCGGACCCGGTATTGATATATGTATGTGCCTTCACTAATGCATTAGTTATTTGGTACTGCAAATATGCGCTATATTTTTAAAAATGTTTATCTAATGAATTGTATCAAACATTCTTCTGTAGCATTTTGTTTGCATATGTATAATAGTTTATTGTCATGTATGTATTTTAAAACAAGTACATTATTGTACTATATTTGTAAAAGCTCTATAATTAGAGAACCCTGTAAAAGACAGCTCTGTTTTTAAACCAAAAGAACAGCCCATACACAACACGCGCAAATTAATACTTGAGTAACCAAAAACAGACTGCTTTTTAGCTGCATGGTTACACTGCACTTTAGTTGCACTTTTCTATAGCGGCAGCTCACAGTAGGAGATATCTTTTCCCTAATTCCCGCATGCCTTCATGGTGTAACGGTAGCACACTCGTTGCGTATTCGAGAAGCAGAGTTTCGAATCCTGCAGAGGGCATTGCATCTTTTTCACATCTCCTGCTTCAAAATAACCTAATGACTCTACACCAGCATGTATGTCTCCGGACTTGTGAACAAAACTAGACTGACTAGCAAGTCTTGAACAGGCTGATAAGCACCATCTTCAAATAGACGGTGGAGTAGAGTAAAGATGAGAAATGATTATTAATTTTTCAGACAGAGGTTTGCTTCACCAGTGACTATGTAAGATTTTTATACACTGGCAGTCTCTCAGAGTTTTAAATTCAGGTGATTAGGTAGCTGCATAGAATATTCAGAGTTTCCTTCAAGGGTATTATTATTACGATCAGTTCTTTCATGTGTTAGTTGTCGTTGTCTTGTACATGTATTTCATGTACGTAATTCCAATAATGTAATTCCCTTTCCCTGTCAGGAAGTAGAGTGATTCTCTCTATTCTTCGCCACACTGGAACCACTTTTTATTTTCTGAATTGCTATTTACACTCTCAGAATGCTATTTACATGAATATTTATTAATCTAGGATAGGGTTCCGGCCAAGGAATTCTATCCTAGATTATTTCATATATCATATAGATTTCATGGAAGAATGGTTGCCAAAGCCTCAAGGATGTTGGATTCCTATTCCATCCCAATTTTTAGGGAGGTGGTCCGAGGGTCTCCCATACATCTACCCTACCACCAATCCACACGAGAGGACTTTCAGTTTTCCATATATTCAGAGTTCCCTCGTGATACTATACATTTACAAACACTCATTTGTTCTCCGGGATTCAAACTCGGGCCTTTCAGTACCGTAGTAGTCTCCCTGAATCTTTATACCATCTCAGCGGTATAATGTGTAACTTATTTTACATTAATTAACCAATGTTTATGTTTTCATTCTGTATTATAACATCTACTTTTCGTTAACCGTAACCATGAATGCAATTAAATTAAAGACTATTTAAGGTGAGAATTTTGAATGATTAAGATATAGAACGTTTGGTAGCAATGCTAGCAAATTTACGTTCTATCACCCAGTTCTGCGAGTTAATATTCTGGCATTAGACATTTGCTATTCGAATCTGAATTGGGCCTTTAAAATTCGTGCCAGCTTAATTAGGTCAAATTTACGTGGTCTCTGAAAAAGAATCATTGCCAAAAAAGAATCTGCCTAACAATGCAACTTGATGTTATTTTATCCGAAAGTGGCAGAGTTCTGATCGTATACGTGACTTATGCCTTCTGTTAGATTATGCCTTGAACAATAAGGTTTATTCAAAACGTTCATAATACTTTGTGATCCAATTTCAGACAGAACGATAAACGCTTACCAGTCCAATAGTATTTGAAGAACTGTGAAAAATAATGTTTCACAGTTTGGGAACTATATCTAAAACTCCTTTTCTTCTTAAATTTTTCATGTGTATATACAGGGTGATTCAAAACTAGAAGATCAAACTTCTAAAAGGGGTAAGGTGTACCTAGACGACTCGAAATCCGATATCGAAACAGGGGTGCAAATGAGGCCTTAAAGACTATAAGCTTTAATTAAATAATGACTTTGCTGGTAATGAAGTTGCCAGAAATTTCGTAATGTAGGCACCACATGGAATCTCCACTGCTTTGAAATACTCTGGAAATCCGTCGGATGTTCGCAGTAGCCACGAAGACCCGCCATTTCAAACGCTCAGTGCATTTCAAAACATCTGAGATTCTAGGCTTTATGCCACGTTACGAAATGTTGAGGACTTTTATCATTAAAAAAGGCAGCAGAACTTACTTTTATGGTCTTTAAATGTCAATTTGCAATGAAGATGTATTCATAATTTCCATCTCAACACGTCTCTGGGTGGCTCTCGGCGGTTTTCCTGCAAGAGACACTAACATCCCCCGTATCTCACTAGGACTTCACTTCCGGCTCTGTATTGTAGTGGGACTCCGAGGGGTACAGGTGCACCCTACCCCTCCTAAACATTTGTTTCTATATTTTTGAATCACCCTGTGTATAAAATCCTCTATGAATTTACTATCTATTGTAAAAAGCTTTTGCATGTTTCGTTAAAATAAGTAAATAAGTAAAGATCAATGAATTTTAATTTTGATGTTTTTTATACGTACACGTAATTTACTATAAATAAGCATTTTACGAGCAATATAAGTTTAGTTGTTACTAAACTACCAGTATTCTGTTTGCGTTGTCGAATACAGCTGATACAAGGAATCTAATTTATTTAGCATAAATTTAATGAATTATTATGCTTCAATTATTACTTGCTTTAATTAAAAAGCAAGCAATAGTCGAAATTATGATTCAGAAATTTATATTACATACCTTTGACTGGATTTATGAGAATATTAATCAGTAAAGGGTTCCTTCAGACTTAGTCAAAAAAGTCATCATGTTATTTCTACCAACATTAAAAACAGTTTCTCATATAGCAAATGTATTACTTGGAGATATTGACGTTCCGCAATAAATAGATCCCAATAATGTAGCTTTCTCTCTAACTTCCCTTGAGGTTTTGCCAATAATGTTCCCAGACTTGAAAGTATCGTCACTATCTTTACGCTTAGTCTGTTTATTCCGTCAAACAGCAATTAATCGAAAGTCCCTCCTTCAAATAAGGAATTCAAACTATTTCCTGGCCAAAAGTATTTACTCGTTATTTCTAGGGAATGTCTAAAAATACACATTTGGGGTACACCAGGAAGTAGGAATGAGCTGAAATGGATTATGAAAATAAGAGCTGTTTGTTTACTGTCCGTTGATTTTTCGATTATAATTTGGCAAAGTAAATTCAAATTTTACATTTTAAGTAATAAATTAACAATCAATATTTGAGAAAAAAGTAAATTACATGTTAAAGAACACATGAGTTTAGCCAGTTCAAATCTTCCAAAACCCAGATTCAGTTATAAACCATCTTTACTTGCACATATCTGTACTTCAAACTAAGCCCACTTAAATCTTACTTAATCACTGAAACCAAATGTCAGAGAGAAACTCTTTTATTTTAAAATTAGCTAAAAAAGTACGGAATTACAAGATTTATTCTATATTCGGGGAAAATTATAATAATAAAATTTTAATTCGAAAAAAATTGGAAAATCCGCCAAATATTCACGAAAATATTTGTAGAAATCAGCGCAGAGATAAAGTTATATATTACCCTTGATAATTATGTTATCTTTCGCAAATTATCCAACTATAGGACTTTGCAACCCCACTTGTTTTTTAATTGAGATAATGTAAGGGATGTTATTGGGGATAGTGTAAAAATGGTAAGAGATGTGATGTAATTGGAGATAACGTAATTAATAATTAAAAGTTTCCTGGCGAAAGCTTGGTTAACATTTCAAGTATTTCAAACTTCATCCAATAGTAGTACATATTTTCACCACTCGCTGCAACTCCTTCATGTATATTAAATATATAAGGTGCTCATGTTGCTTTAACTTTAAGTATATAATTTAAACAGACATCTGCTTTCGAAGGGTCTCAAACTCCGGCCCTCCGTATACTAGCCGTCATGCTCCTAATTATATCACAGAGACACTCTCTAAGGAAGGAGAAAATTCTTTACATTCTTCCCTCACTAATAAAGCGACTGAGGAGCAGGGGCCCCAGTTTTCGAATTAAAATGGTACCGAATTAATATGAATGCGAAAGCAATTATCGTCCATCGCACTTAATTTAATTTGGCATTAATTTAGAGCAATGTTTATTTTAGAGCAGGAAACATGAAAAATTAGTCATAGTTTTGCCGGCATTCAAACTTTGGACATCCCATATTACGTAATGTGCTTACTATTATTGCACAACGAAGTCATGCGGTACAAAATGGGAAAATGCCTTATGTAATCAGAAAAATACACCTACTTAAATATTATACCGTGTTTCAGCTCCTTTCACCGTCTTCATGTGTAATGTATATTGTGTATATTTTCAGTTGATTTTTAAGTATTTTTGTTCACAAAGTGCATAATGGCACCATAAACTCTCCCGGATCTCTTCAGCTTTTTCATGTTTTATATATAACATGCGTATTTTGGTAGTTTATTGCATTTCAGCAGCTCTCAGGCACAGGTTCTCTATCAATTTTAATACGTATTCATGAAATTCAAATCTGCAATTTGTATTCTAGATAGAAATTCACCACTTGGCTTCTCCGCAGGAACGCTTATAGCAAACGAGCAAGTCGCATGCTATTTATTTGCCACTTCTGGATAAACATCGTATTTCCCGCACGCATGTTTGTCAAATTCCGATTGCACAAATTCATATTTTAGAGTTTGTCGATACTTTTCATAAATATTTAAGTTTTCTTCAACTTCAAATTCAGGACTTTCAATTTCCAATTTTGTGCATTTTGCTAGTAACTTAAAATACCTATTCCATATTTATAATGCAAATGAAAATATTCGAAAAGAAAAACTTCTATTATTTTCAAAATATCTCATTTTTAAGTGAAATTACTCGTATTCAGATTTTTTTCTAATATGTAGTGTTTTATTGCTAATTAAATAATAAAAGAAATTCCCCAAAATTTTGCTTTTTGTTTTGTTTTATCTGAATATTTCTATATTTTATCTACTTAATAATACAAATACTCCGATTTTATTTAAATTACTACATCTCTTTATATGCTCCATAAATTAAGAATAAGTGAATTTTGCACAAAAAAGTCAAGCATTCCAGGTTTTTTAATATATGCATTATAGGCATGTTTTTAAATAATTGTAGAAATAAAAGTTGAAGAAAAAAATTTTATTCATTAAATATAACGCATGTTATGGGATTTTTTTTCTTCTCATATACTAAAATCTCTCTATAAACAATGAATAATACATTAAGCGGTATTTAATTAAATCATAAAATATCGTTCAATTACTAATAGCTAAAAACTAAAAAGAAATATTTCTGACTCTGAGTGTTTTCCAGCAAGCTGAGTTTACTTATCTCCCACTTCCTGTTACATTAAAAAATCTTAACTTTTGTTTTCAGATATTTCTGAAAATCATTAAATTGATCATTTTTAATTCAAATTTGATTTTAAAAACTATCCCAACATGTACAAGAGAGTATAAAAACATAAATTTTGTTGCAGTGATCTATTTTAGCCGATCTGTTCCAATTAGTACTGACAAATAAGTAAGTAAATATAAGTAAAGAATTAAAGTAAAGTATAAAAAAGAAGGAAAAATTGTCTACAGCATTTTAAATTTGCACAAAAAAGGATTTGTTAACGTTTCGTATGTTTTTGCCAAGCAGGTTACCAGTGTGCTCTTGAATTCACTCCTGCTGACATGATTTCACATTGAAAAGTACATTGAAATTCACATTGAAACGTAAATGGTGCACTCCGTCCAACATATATTCTAGAATGTGCTCTAAGGGACAAAAAAGTGGGGAACTCCTGATATACAGAATATATTTTATATATTTTAAATATTTTTCTCCTAGAATCCTCAGAAAAAGTCTGTTCTTTGAAGATAAAAAACTTTTTTTAAGTTTCTTTATTTTTTTTTACTTTTATAGGAATTGAACAGTTAATTTTATAGATTTCTTCTTAAGGACGTTAGAATCAACTATACTTTTCCCCAGTTTCCAGTCTGAGTTCAAGTAAATGAAGATTGCAATTTTATTGGAAAACTGATTAACCATTTACAATGAAATATTGAAATTATTGGAAATGCAGTAGTAAAAAAAATAATTTTTCGTATTTTAGAATATATAATATTATGAGAAAAATAATTTGTGAAATAATGTGAATTTGAAATAAAATTATACAAAAATATTTTATAATACTTGGCAATGCAACGGTGTTTTGAAAATTTCTTGAAATTTTAAAATTTCGCCAGAACGTTTCTTGTCGACTTTCAAATTCATCAGAAAATTTAGGCAATAGTGATCAAATCTTCAGTTTTTAACATTTCTTTCTGATTATTGATAAAGTATTAACAGCTAATTTTTTACTATTATGTATGTCTAAAGAGCAGATTCATGTATATTGTTAAGAAGAAAATCAGATCTTATGTTTGATAGACCTTCCTTGTAAGCCTCACAGTGACGAACGGTTAAGTCCACTGAATACTGGTAGATCAACGTGCTTCAATCCTTTGCCAACAAGCTTGGCTGTATAATTTGTTTTCATGGTTTCTCCATGGTTCTTTCATAATTTCTCCATGGTTTTCTTTCATGGTTTCTCCATGGTTCTTTCATAGTTTCATGTTTTCTCCATTATTCTGAGGCAGATAGCCCTCACGGCTTTGTTATATTAAAATAACTTAACCTTTCTGGTCAGTTGGTCCTCATATTTTGTTCATGATTTCTCCGTGGTTCTCTTTCATGGTTTCTCCATGGTTCTCTTTCATGGTTTCTCCATGGTTCTCTTTCATGGTTTCTCCATGGTTCTCTTTCATGGTTTCTCCATGGTTCTTAGGCAGATAGCCCTCGAGGCTTTGTTATGTTCAATAACCTAACCTTCCTGGTCAGTTGGTCTTCATATTTTGTAAACTGTGATTTTTCTTACTAAAATTTACATTGAAATAATGAAATTCTTAGACAAAAAATAACAACACAGTAATACATAAACTGTGATTTCTGTTTTTTTTTTTTTAAAATTTAAATTGTAATTACAAAAACTTATAGTTTTAACGGAAATTTAGGTCGAATTAATGAAATTGAGCATAATGAAGTTATGAAGCTATGTAGACACGTCACTGTAACACTTAATTAAAATTTAATTTGCATTTAAACAAATTTTATTTCTAATGAAATTTAGATTGTATGCATATAAACTTAATTTTTAGCTGAAATTTAAATTGCATATGAATATATTTAATTTCTTTTTTTACTGTGCAATAAATTAATCTTATTTTGTTTTAAAAAATATAAATCAAAACAATGAAATTCTTAAACCTCAAATAACAGCACAGTAACATTTAGACTGAGAATTTATCAAAATGTTTCAAACTTTGATAACTCTGAATAAAACTCGTGCATTTATTATTCGATTTATCTATAACAATTATTGGAAATGTAATAAATCGTTGTCCACCACATCTGTCAGTCTATGAGACCCACTCCTAAAGTAATCTGATTTACTAACCGATCCAGTGTATAACTTACGGAACAACATGAAATTCTCCCCTGTAATAATCCCTCCCCAATGTACACCCCTCTTTTCGATCATCCCTTCTTGACACCTCGGATGTCTTGTAGAGAAGGAGGGCTTCGAGGGCGCAGACGGACAGACTGATCACTACTACACTGAATGAAGAAAAAGAAGCAGACGTTGATGGATTGGACAGACAGGTTATTGATAGATAGGAAGAGCTTTTCTGAAAGTATTTGAACCCTGAGTAATCGAGTAGGCTTAAAAATATGCCAGAATTTCTGCAGACTTGGAGATCATGTATAGAACTAATGGTTCTCTTATTAAATTTGGTGAATTTGTAGAATAGTATGGCATATCAATAACTGAGAAGTTGGAAAACTTTTATGAAACTAAAATAATCAGTTATTTGTAATTATCATTGCCAATCTTGATTTATGAAACGAAACTTTTATGCATTTATCTTATTAATGAACGAAAAATATAAATTACCAGGGCCTCTGACAAGCTGTGATACCTTACGATAGATCCAATCGCATACTTATTTTAATTTAGTTGGAGATATTTCTTCATCTAATGTGTTAGCTATGTAGTACATAACTAACTACCATATCACTAGAAAAAAAATCTGATACGTTTAGCTAATGATTACGTATTCATTACACAACTATATATTTGCATAAATTATTATTATTGTTTAGGGCTGAATAAAAATATGTTCAGTAAAAAATGGAGTTAAGTAAATATACGGAACGAGATTTTTTTATCACTACATTATCGAGGTTTCCTTAAATTCACGCATTTTTAAATCTTAGGTAAAATATTTTAAAATTTACACTATAGGATATAAATTTACACTAGCATATTAACAGTTTGAATTATTGCCAGTTTAAATTTATAAGAAATAAATTTAAGCTAGCATATCGGCGTTAATAGTACTTAAAATGCCATCAGGGTTTATTTGTAAACGATACTTTATAATTAGGTCATACTAATGCTACAACATAAAATTGTGAAATTCTGCCTCTGGGATTCGAAATCTGGATCTTGCGACTACCCCACAAAGACCCCCCCCCCCCGAATTTCCTGTCGCGCTTATTTAGTAATGGGGAAATAGCAATGCTTAGAGATTGCTAAGTTGTAAGATCTGTAGTTGAAATATGATAGAAACAAAAAAATAAATTCGAAACTCCGAATTCAGGCTTCCAGGGGCCCATATTCGGATGCAAGGGTACGTTAATGAACATTTTATTGCTCTAGATACTGTTGTTTCTCAGAGTGCGAGAAATATTCATGCAGATTCTTCATTATTAATTTCTTTTAATAGAGGGCGATAGTATTTGTCGGCAACAATTTGAAAAGAGAAGCTGACATTTATAGTTAACCGAAGTAAAATGCCATTTCAAGAATAATATCCTTTCTGGGCTAACACTTCTTTGGGTTAAAAATGCATGCCAACACTTAGCATTTCATCAGGAATTCTAAACATATTCTCCTTTTAAATTTTCTGTGATTTTACTGTTCAATTGTTTATGGCATAACTTAGAAGGAAACGATGTTTAATAACAAAGATAAAAAGGAAAAAAAATGGTTAGCAGGAGTGAGTGCAATAGCAGACTTAGACTGGTAGACTGCGAGCTCAGCAATAGCTTAAAAAGTATCTTAACAATTTCCTTTTGTACTATTTTTAAAATCTGAAGAGTTTCAGATTTTTAGTCCAAAAGAGGCTATTAGTCTCAAAATGGGATTTTGCTTTAATTCATTATAAACTATATATCTCTATCTATACTTATTGGGCCTACCAGCGACCGAGCGGTAAAGACGCTGAACACTGGTAGTTCGGTCCGAGGTTCGGATCCCGCAAACGGGCTGGCTGCATGGGCGTTTTCGTGGTTTTCTCCATGTGTAACGTGTATACGAGCCAGTTTCCCTTAGAAAGTCCTCCACGAAGGAACCCTACCTTTAGGCAGATAGCCCTAGTGTGCTTTGTCATAATTGAATAATCCTACCATGTAATTATTGTTTACATTTTTATGTTCTTTTAAAAATCTAAAACTTCAAAAAACTACATTATTATCGAGGTTAAACCCAAAAATACTCATTGGGAATGCCGATAATTTAAGAAATTTCTAATAAAAAGAAACTAATGCAGGGTAAACACAAAATTCCCACCGTTATGGAAAATACAGAAATTGCTAATAAAAGCAAAGCAGTGCAGAGTAAACGCAAGGAAACAAATTGAAGATCACTTATTTGTATAGAGGTTTTTCATTTAAGTGTCTAAATAAGAATATAGACAATAAAAATTTAATTTAGCTTTTAAAAAATTAATGATATCATAACAACAACATAAATGTGAAAAATCGGGAGAAACGACAAGTTCCATAGCAATTCCTTTAATAATTCATAGCTGTAGAAATGTACAATGTTCTTCAATTCATTTAAAAAACAATTTATTACTTTCTTTGATATCGGATTTCTAACTTTTTAAATGTTAGATAAATGCTTTTTAAATGAATTTCTAATTGTAAAAGTAAATTTTTTAATATAACTTAATGACAATTAAAACCTCCCAAATTAGAAATCAAAAAACGTAATATTTTTTTTTTTTTTAAATTGCAGGTACATTAGGTATTTTAGAAGCAGGAAAGATAAAAAATGAGCAACGCCTTCACCTGGAATCAAACCACGGACCTCTGGAATATGCGCCCAGCGTGCAGACTATCACACCACGAAGGCGGGAGAAATATCTTATATACTCCCCCTTTTAAAGGGCGATTGTGGTTTCTGGGGCCCCAATCGCCAAATCCTTGGTGTGGAGAATCATCATCCACTCATCCACTACCCTTTTAGTTTGGGCGCCACTGTAGAGACATTAGGTATTTTTGGAAGCAGGCAAGATGAAAAATGAGCAACGCTTTCGCCGAGAATCGAACCACGGATCTCTGGAATATGTGCCCAGCGTACAGAACACCACACCACGAAGGCACGCTAAGAAGACGGGAGAAATACCTTATAAAATGAATTGAAGAACGCTGTACATTCTTTCAGGTATGATTAATATAACTGCTGTGGAACTTGCCATTCGTTAGATCTCAACCCTTTTGTTGGTGACAACGACTACACCGAACATCGTTTCTCTCGAACTTGGCGCCTTTTCCACATTTATGTTGTTGTTATGATCATAATAAATATCTGTGTAATTGTAATGATGTTCTTCAACGAGCTGCATTTGAACAACTATGTTAAGTTTGTTCGTTTATCTGTAATTATTCATAGCATCCCAATTACAATATTTCCCCGAACATGCTTTCGTAATGTAACTGGTAACTGAAAGAGTCACAGGAGGAATACAGCTGATTTTTTTAACATATCTGTTTCTAAAAAATCTAAATTCTAGACCCTAACGTAAACGATAAACTTTAAGACTCATCAATATTTATCAGAATAAAGGACTATATTATAATGAATGTCTGTGTAAATGTAATAACGATACTTATTGAGCTTCATTTGAACAACTATGTAAGATTCTTCGTTTATCTGTAAAACCCGTATTTACTCTAAGAGCTTTGTAAAATTCATTCACCATTCAGCAGTCACAAAATATCTGACGAGAGAAGGAAGGAGACTAAACCATTTGTCTTTAAAAAATCATCGGGCTTTCAAAATTGGAATTCACGCCGCAGAACTGCAACTGAAGTCTAAAAGTTTTAATGCTCAGTTTGAAATGCATCTTTTGCATTATGATATCCTATTAGTTTTTTTATACTATATATATATATAGACTGACTATGTAAAACATAGCTCTAAAACATATTCCAAATTCATTAACTATTTGAATGAGGTTTTCAAATTCGAAAGAGAACTAAGAAAATATAGCTTGAAATTTTAAATCAGGCGAAAAAAAAGCATCTTCTTAAAAGATGCAAATGCTTTTTATGGTGAAAATTTACTATAGTAATGGGTTATTGTGTAGCGTATTCTTCATGTACTTTCCGGTTGGTTTACGACGAAGTAAACTGTGACAAAAAGCCGTGTCATTCTAAAATTACTTCAAATATTCCTTTACTTTTAGCTATATGAATTATTTAACACGCATAGGGATCGTAGAAATATATTCAGCTTTCTGTAAAAATCCATCGGGAAAACATATTGTTACAAAAAAACATCATGTTGTATACATCTAGAAATTTATATGGATGCCTGGCGTTAAATTTGAAATCAAAGCCATGAAACTGTAACGGTGAATAACATACTTTTTTTTCTGGAAGGATATTTCACCGGGAAAGAAAATCGTGCAAAGTCTCCCTATCACACGAAAAAGAAGAAAAAAAAAAGATACTAAAATGCATATTTTAGAGATGAAACTTCCAAGAACTTTATGCGGGGTAACCCACTGATGTAAACAGAACTTTCAGCTGAAATGAAGAAGATGACGAGAATCTTTTGATGGAAAGAAGGTGGAGTCGAAAAACCGTCACACATTTTTGATCATTTTTATTACAGTAATACTTTATTTTATTTTTTCACTTTTTAATACACATCTCCCTTCTTACCTAGATATAAGGTTCAATAGAACTTCTCCTTTCTCAAGATCACACAGCTTGATTCAGCGGTTTTGAGCAGACGAAAGCGAAAAAGGGGAAAATGTAAGGAAATGCAAAATCAATTTAAGGAACATATATTTGGAGGCTTTAGCCAGTAGAAGATAGGACGATAGCAGAAGGTAAAAGAGGGACAGATCCCGGAGGGAATTATATAGAAAGATAGGAAATATATTTTTTCCTCTCTTTTTCCGGAGCAACTGCTGGACTTTACTTTTATGCGCACACATTTCTAAGCTCGTACCATATTCCCCACCAAAGTTATATATTATTGTAAAAGGAAGAGGTATATTTTTTTCTTTTCCTTCTTTCACCGATTATTCCGGTTGAATGCTTGAATTATGGAGATTGAGTAGAGCCAGCTCTGCCATTGGAGCATAAGTGGTATTATGGAGTTTAGCGAATTTAAAACATTAATATGAACTGAAATTGTATCTATATAAATTACGCGCCCTCACGTATATAAATTATACGTAGTTATATATGCAGGTATATGTAAAGCAATGAACGGTTAGATATCGCTTTTTAGAAAAAGATATTTTAGTGTATTATTAGATATTTTAGTATATTAAAATATCATCGGACTCCTCTATAACAACCTCCAAGGGACCGAAAATTTAGTTCGCTATATCCGATCTGTTAATAAAACGAATGCATTGTCTCCCAAAATATTGCAAAAAGTTCATCATTGATGGATCACGCTGAGAGAATGATTATAATTGTTACATCTTCCAAAAACGGTTAATAGTAACTTTAATATTAATAAAATGTTACAATGACAATTATTATTATGTTAATTGCTAAATTTATTTTTTGTTGTTTTTTAATTTTACCTCACATTAATAATTTTACAGAAAAAAAAATACTTAACATAACAGCCACAGAAATATGGCATAAAAGCCCCGATTTAGACTCGTCTCTCTAATTATATATTCCGATCTATAATACTTATTTCTTGAAATTACGAATAAGGGTCAATCCAACATAGAGTGCTTGGTGTCTAACACTAACTCAGATGGTACCAAAGAATTGATTCAAGCTCTTTGTTTTAACGAATCAATGTTCTTTAGTTCATAGCATAACAGGATCTCATCAGATGCGTTTACTGTGCATTCTGGTTTTCTAATAACTGAGTGCTGCGCCTGCCTCGTATTTCCTTTTGCTTAAAACACAGAGAATTTAGGATCTGAAGATGGAAAACAGTAATACACGGCTGTTTTTCGTCATTTTAGACTAGTAATACATAGATGTGTTTCGTTATTCTAATGCCCTAAATAGGATGAATTTAAGGGTTAGTACTTTTTCGGTTAAAAGTTGCAGAAATTCTGAGAAAAAATTAAATAAATAAATCCGTTAAAGATGTCCATAAAGTTCGTTATTTCCGAATTTACGCATTTGGAAATTCTCTATAGTCTTATGAAATGACACTGTGTCTAAAAAACTGAACTATGCCAAAACGTTCGTTCGTTATATCCGGAGGTAATATATTGTTACGAATTTGGTATTTAAAAAGCTAATGTTAGTTCAATTATAAATTAAATGGTTTTATTTCTCGCGCAGTGTAGCGCGTGACGAATATTAAAAGAAAGCTAAGCCGGAAAATTGAAAATACAAGAGCGCGTGCATTAAATAAATAAATATCTCTTTTTGATTTCGAGAAAGTACTGGAAAATTCTAGTGCGTGATTTTAAAATCTTATAAAAGGAGGAAAACATCTCAGTTTGTAGCAGTTGCTTAGTTTGTTGTTGTTTAGAAAACTACTGTTGTTGATTGTAGCGAATTCGCGGATTAGCGTTCTTTAGCTGTTTTGAATTACGTTCTATTGGACATTTGAGTAGTTAAAAGAAACCTACTGTGAGATATTGTAATACTGCGTGATAATTTGAGAAAATTTAAGCATTTTCGTTGTGATAATAATAAATTTTTGTTCATTTTTCATCGGACTTGTGCATTCATTTCATAACGAACCCGTACGCACGCAACAATATATATAAGTCGTTTGACTTATTATTATCATTTGTGATAAGTAAAATGAAATCACTGATCTGTATTTTAATTCTTGCTTAAAAAACTAAAGAGACAATAATACTGCTTGAAAAATAATTTAGAACTCTACCTAAAATATATCTACCAACACTATCTAGTTAGTTATTTATTAGTGACAACCTATATTTAGACACATCATCTGTCCTCTATTGCCCTGTACCCTAAACACGGCGTGTTGTTAAAAGAACTGGTACTTTCTCTGGATGGTTGACTTTTCCTATTTCGTGCTACCAAGAAAGCACCACCACAATTTGAACTAACCATTTAAGTTATTATAAACATTCATTTTCAAACATAGTTGATTATATAAAAGAGACCAATTTCTGGGACACCTAGAAACCAGGATCTAACCTAATTGTATTTCATGTTTTTCAGGCTGCAAAAACCGAAACAGTAATTAATGACTCTATATCAAAGACTCTGAGTGCTGTATCAAAGGTCTCGGGTTCGAACCCCGGAGAAAGCATGGATGTTTTTAAATGCAGTGTCTGTGCGGCATGAGGGCACTTTGAGTACGCGGCGAACAGAAATTCCTCTCGAAAGATTGTTGGTATGGGAAGAGGAGTAGGAGACACTCGGACCCATCGGCTCAGCGTACTCTCCTTCAATTGGCGGCAAAACTGGACTGCCACCTGTGTGGGGCTCAAGGCTCGTGCCATTGACAGGCGCATTTGACTCCTTCCCACGATGAATGTCGTGGGCTTGTGCTGACCATTGTCAGGCAAGTGGGATTAGTAATAACAACAGCATCGTTTCTCAAGCACATAAAATATAAAGTAATCACGGTCAATCATATTTTCTTTGCTCTGATACGGATTAAAGTTGGATATCCTTTCAAATAAATGTCAACACTTATAGTCACAAAACTCGTATCAAAATTGAGACAAATATTTTGCCCATACTTAATCAATATTATACTTAATCAATATAAAATATTTTTATCTCCAGCGCATGGGACTGTGTATATGAAATTCTAAAGATATGCTCAATTTAAACTTATTTTGCGATATTGCTCTTGAACTGAATTTTATGGTTTAAGTGCAAAGAACATGATATTTAATAAATAAAGGTAAAGCACAAAACGTTAAAAAGCGCTCCTTTGGACGTAATTTAAAATCTGAAATCTTTCAGATTTCTTTTGGAGAGGGCTTTATTGTTATTATTGTTATGTTAAAATTCACTATCTTAAATATATAAAAATAATATCTTTCTAGTTTACCAAAATAAAAATTTTAAAATTTAGAATTCCATTTTAGTTTGCTCTAAAAATCGTTGCCATCCACACCTTTAAAACGCGAAAATAATAAAATTAAACATTTAATATTTTCCAGCTTTTTTAAATGCTGGGTTAGTATTTTTGTACTAAGAGTTTGCTTAAACTTTCTGAATATGTTTACGTTCCTGTGTTAGAATGGCGCCGACATGGATGACGCAGTTTCAATTTTAAATATCCTTAATAAATTCAACGACTCTTGGTCTATTTAAATCAAACTTAATACATTTAATAATATAACATTCATACGTAAACATTTAGTAATAATTCAGGAGTACAGATAAGCTTTAACATAAGAATTACAACCGTTACAGGCCAGCTACGCTTTTAGCGACCGAATTCTATAAACGACAAATCTCAAAAGCCTGTTGCCAACGCAGGGCAACGAAAAGGTGGAAATTAATTCAATAGGCTTGAAAGTAAACAGAATATATATGAAAAACCAGCAAATAAATTAATCAAAACTTTGGAACCCTTTCTTAGAATTCCTGTAATAGATTTTACTGGTTAAATATAAAGAATAAATCAGGATAACCATCTGTATACTTTCATTAATTTGTATCTCGAATATAAATGGTAGAGCAAATACCGAAAAAAATGTATATTGGAGTACCTAACCCATATACCTTTAAACCTTGTAAACGTGAACATTGAACAACTGATTGCGTCCATTTCGCGCACATTTTTTTCTCTTCACATTTTCTAATGTAATATAGTTTTATGGGTAATCTGAAGAGCCAAAACCGCGTGTGATGTGCTTGCCGAGTAATGTCAAGTACACTTAACTAATGCAAAGTATAGAATAACTCTTTGAGACTGCTTTTCGTTTTCGTTTTATGATATTTTATTCCTCGAAAATATTTTGTATGAATTGAAAATTCCGAAATACAAAATATGTTGTGTTTTTGTATTCCGGGTAAGAGATATATTTAATTACTTTTAAACACGTTCAACAGAGCTCTAAAAGAAAATTGTTTGCAATTGTAAGCTGAATTTATCATTATGCAAACTGTAATAGAGTTTGAACTGTGAACACAGCTGTTGAGATTTACATTGAAATACTACTGCAGTCCACCTACGCAAGTTTATAATGCTCAAAATTTGACTTTTGGCTGACTAAATAATGAAATGTATAAGCTCTGGCATATTAAACGTTAAATGTTTGCAGGCTGAGCGCGAATATTTATATGCATCTAGTTAAATATTTACATCCAGCATATATTATAAAGTGATGAAAGAGACAGATGGAAGCAGAATCAAACTTAGAACTAAGCGCCGAGCTATGTTGCCAGTTATAATTAAACTGGGGTTAAGTCTCTTGTCTTTTGTTTTTAGTTTTAACGTAATAATCAATATTGTTGCGTGCTTACGGGTTCGTAATGGATTGAATGCACAAGTGAATAAGTAGTTGATAAAATTTATTATTATACCAAGAATAAATACAAAATGCTTAAATTTCCTCAGAGCTATTCGCACAATATCGCAATATATCACAGTAGTTATATTTTTAAACTACTAAAACGTTCAACAGAACTCAATTCAAAACACAGAAAGCTAATCCGATCTCACAGCAAATTCGCTGCAATCAATAACAGCAATAAGTAAACAACTGAATTGAGATGTTTTCCTCCCGTTTTTATAAGCTTTATAATCAGCACGAGAACATTCTGGTATTTTCTCGATTTTTCTGGATAGCAAAAGCGTACAATTAAGAGATACCTATTTATTAAAATGTTAAATGCGCGTGCTCCTGTGTTTTATATTTTCCAGCAAAACTTTCTCTTCAAATAAGTCTCGTGCTGCATTATAAAATTCAAAAGAAACCACAAGAGAAAAAACTCACTGTCTAAGAGTCCTCCTTAATTAATGTCTCCAGGTTTATGAAACAAATGACACATAGTGACATTCCCAGAGAGCGGACTGCTCTGGGTCTCTGATCAGACAGGGTCTCCGAAGAACTTTAAGTTTTTAAATATATATACCTATACATAAGAATATAAAAATGAGATTTTGTATTATGGCGAGAATGATTACGCATAAGTCTGTAGTGATTATGTTTACAAGTTTATCTTAGAAGCACTGATGCTATAATTTTATAAGAAATGAATAGTTTGCTATTCCGCTAACCATGCCTCGACCTCATGCCTCTGCCTGAGGGATAAATACAGCTCTATATGGAGAAAATTGGCGGGTAAGCGCGTGTCAAAACTTGATTACAAACTTAAAAATTTAATAATTTTTTCCTTAGATTTAAGGAAAATTTGTATAATTTGGCAACACCGATTATGAGGTTGCAGTGTGCAGCCCCCCAGAGGAGAGTTACACATTTAGCTTCGCAAACGCAGCTATAGAACGTCATTTCGAATGTCGAAAATTGTAAAATTAATCTTGAAACGTCCAGCATAACTTACACTTCCTACAAAGATTTAAGAGATTAAAAAAAGGATATTTTTTTCAAAAGTCATTTTAACTATATAATTTTAATTGATTAAATGATAATTGCATATTTTTTGCCTTTTGTACGGTGATCATTTCAATAAGGACTGCCCCAGGGATATTTCAGTCCCGAGCTTCATTAGCTGTAGGTCCGCCACAGACACAATCTTGGATATTGTCTAAACTGCAAACATGAACATATTGCTACGTTACTGATGTAAATATAATCCGTACAAGTGTAAACTTGTTGTACTAATTTATGTTTATGCTGATAAAGCCTTGTACGGATACTTGAAATTGCGGTTGCATTGAACTGAGTATCATAGAATTTGAAATTAAATTTCAAAATTCTTCTACCTTTGATTAATAATTTCCAGTGCATTAACTTTGCCATTACCTAAAATACAAATGAATTTTCAAAAGAATACTGATATGTACTGAAAAATTCAGTATTTGGAAATAATTCAGAAATGTAGTTGATTTTTACATGTAATTCAGCCTTGTCCATATGTAAGAGGATTCTTAGTATATTTTTATGGGAAGTTAATTAAACTTACCGCTGATAAGAAGCAATTTTTAATTCCTCCCTCTCTTTAGCTTAAGATAAGCAAACGTCTGGAAACGTCTTGCATTTTGTCCTGGGTTCATTTCCCTTAGAAGAGCACTTTACAAGTTTACAGTTTCTCTATATCTAACATAAACATTACTCATTTGTCCGGAGAAATTAGAAATACACTATCTATGAATGCAGTCAGTGAAAAACGTCGATTGCATAGCTATAAAAAGATTAATTTACATTTTTTCACCTTTTAAATAGAACTCGGAGTGGTAAGTAAACATAAGTAATACGCCCCGCTTCATGACTTGCATAGAAATTCATAAATAAAAGAAATTAAAAAAATATGGAGGGGTTCGAATTTAAATGATCGCCCAAAAGCATTTGTTCAAGTATTTTATGCTCTCGCTGAGCTCGCCGTCTATCATTCTGCTCTTGCACTCACTCTTACTAACACATTTTTTTACTTCCTTGTACCAAGTAAAAAAGGAAGTATTGTAATCGAAAAAAATTTCGGGTATCATATTTCAACGAAAATATCAATTTTGACCGCTATCCAATGCAATTTAAAGCTGTTTTTGCGTGAAATCCGCAATTAAGGACAGAATAAAGGACGCTTTTCCCCCAAAAAAATTATAAAACTGATTTAAAATGAATTCTAAAATGTATTTTTCGTGGCCTCTGTGCGTACGTACGTATCTCTCATAACCCAAAAACGAGTAGACTAAGAATGTTGAAATGTTGTATGTGGGACTGCTGTAACATGTAGATGAGTACCTCGTATTTTGGTTGCAATCGGCCGCACCGAAAGTATATAAATATATGATTACACGGCTTAGTGAGCTCAGTTTCTTTATTCATATATGTTTGTAAATTGCTTTAAAAATGATTAAATTATGTTCTTATCTTTCTGTTAAGGTTTTTATGCCTTTAGTAAATCTGCAAGCAATATTTGTACAATTATCAACAATTTAAAAAGCTATTTAAGTGCAGTTAAGCCTAATTTTTAATAACATGGCGAGCATATTTGTTTACATTTGAAACAGCAGAATAGTGGATTTGTTGCCAATCTAGAGAGACTAAGCTTCGCAACAAAGATAACGCCTTCATTTATTGTTGCGAATTAAATCATATTTAATCCTTTCTGGAATTTTTTCGAGGAAATAAGTGTTTGAGATTTACTTCGTGATTTTTAATATAGATATTTTCAGTTTTTAAATATTTTTGCCTTGTCGCGAAGTGGGAACTGAATTAATTGAATGAGAAATACGGAATTGTCTGTGAAAAACTGTTTCCTTTTTGTTTTGTTTGCTTAATTTCTTTTATACAACGTTTAAGATTTATTATAATATTTGAATAGAGCATGTGGCAACGATTAGATAATTCTTCAAATGATATAAATTTTGTGCATTCTGAGTTATAATATGAACAAAATATAACGCTGTTAAGTGAAACTAGCGCCAGAGTGTCGCTATGGTAAACAAATACTAGAGGGAATTTTAAAGAGTGAATTTATACTATTGGTAGTTTATTCGCTATCGACGAAGTAGATTTAATTCAATCCAATAAGTTTAAAAGAAATGCAAGAAAAATGCGTATAATTTAATATTCCGTACAAGGAAGTCATGTGGTGTACACATCAGATTTTTTATTTTTAACTTCATTACTTAGAATCATTTTCTTCGCTATATACTATTCAACAGCAAAATTACAACAATTTTAAAAGTATCATATGCTTACGATTCCCGATGCAGTGTTAAGTAATCTCATACGTTTTTCTATTTTTTTCAGTCTTTTCTCAGTTCATCATATCAGTGTTTAATTTTCTTAGTAAGATGGCTACAAAACATTTTTTTTTTTTTGTATTTTTATTATTATTTTTTTATTAACTTTATTTAGTAAATATCACGTTATTCGCACTCACGTCAACATAAAATTCCGTTCCACAGTAAAATAACAGAATATTTAAAAACAGCATACCTTTTGAATTTTCGATAGACAGACTCGTGGGTTGAAGATAAAAATGTTTCATTCATTACAGTGTTGGCACTGCTCGGTTTGAATTCGTTAATCAAATATTCATAAAAATTCCTTTATAAAATACTGAATATAGAATTCGAAATTCAAAATTAGGGCCTACAGGGGCACATGTTCGGGGGGAGGATTAAGTTATTCAAAATTTTGTTGATTTAAGTACCGTAATTGTTTCACAATGCGAGGAACATACATACATACATACATGCAGATTTTTCATTATTTAATTTCTTTAAAAGTTATACAGCGTGGTAATATTTGGTGGCAGCAGTTTTAAAACTGATTCAGCCATTTATAATGGGCGACGTAAAATCCAGTTTCAATAATAATAGCGCATTCAAGTTAACTCCCTTTTTGGGCGAATAAATAGGTACGAGAAATATAAAGAAAGTAATAAAAAATAAGATAATAACATGTAACAACGAAAACAAATAGATACCTAAAGCCTCTTTTTATGTGTAAATATTATAATACGGTAAACTCTATTACATGTATTTCACAATTTTAAGAAGAACGTTTCCCTGTAAATAAAGTCTTTCAAATTTACTTTGGATAAAAGTCTTAAAATACATTTTAAAATCAACAAAATATTTAATCAATTTAAGTTGTTACTATTTAATTAGTATAGGGGGAAACATATATTATTGTATTTAATTTAAAAATATGGTCTTGAAAGACGATTTTTCTGCTGCATGGATTGTCTTTAAAAGAACAACGTAACAGTACGTTGAAGGTTTAATGTAAAGGATTTTCAGTCACTAGTAAAAGGCTTATTCAAAAGGCAAAAAGCCTACATCTGAGTAAAGAGCTATTTAATAATGACCTTACCAGTGATGGTATTAAAGATATTTGATAGTAAAATGTGGTATACTATTTTGAGAAGAATAATGAAGACCTTATAGACGGAAATGTGAAATTAAGTATTCACAACAATGCGTCTGAGATGGAATTATCACATGATGAATTTACAATGATGATGAGAAAGATAATTTCTGCTTAAATTGATCAATTTACAATGTATAAAAAATATAAATAGTAGCAGTTTGACAGATAAAGCTGTGATAAAGCCGTACTAACAGTTTGGTTTATTTTATTTATTTAAGGCAAAACCTTCGAGGGATATCTCCTTTAAGGTGAGGGAAGCGTCAGTTGAGGATTTTCTTATGGAAATTGGCTCGCATCCAAGTTACACACAGGCAAAACGCAGAAAACATATTTTTAGCTCCCTCATTGACCTGGAATCGAACTCGGGTCAAACTACCAGAGTTTAGTGATTTTACCGCTCAGGCACTGATGGGCGAGTGTAAAGGATCATGGTATTTTCTTGTGTGCATTCACGTTGTGAATGCGGTTACCCGACAAACTATTCATGGTTCGATGTTTTTAGCCCAAAGAGGTTATCCCAGAATGGTATTTAAATCTCAGAATAGCATTTTGTGGCATCCCATTATAAATGGCGAAGCATTTCTCAAATTGTTGCCACCAAACATTACCTCTCTGTATTATATTTAAAGACATTAAATAATGAAGAATCTGCATGAATGTATGTATGTTTCTCGCAACGGTATTTAGAGTCACCAGATTTCCTATAACTTAATACTCCACCCGAACATGGGAACATGAACGCCCGAATTTCGAATTTGTTTTATTATCTACTTCATATTTTGTAAAACTTTAATGAATTTTCGATTAACAAACTCAACAATTTCAAAGCGAGCAATGACAACACTGTACGGAAAAAAACATATTTATCTCCAGCGCACGAGACTGTCTATCGGAGGTTCTAAAGATATGCTGTTTTAAAGTATTTCGTGATATTGCTGTTGAATTAAATTTTATCTGGTTTAAGTACAAAAAACATGATATTCAACAAATAAAGGTAACTCAAACACCCTGCTTAGTCGTAATATAAAATACAGAATCTTTCAGTTTTTATTTTTATTATTTTTTTATTTTTTAAAACTTTCATTTGTTTTTCTAGTGACGTACAAGCCAAAATGTGCTAGACAATAAATCATCGTGTTCTGTATTTGACTAACTGGTTTTTAGACCTGTACAAAATCACCTTTATGTGGGGGAGAATGCAAGATACTACCGGCATTCTTCCGTAAGTGCTGTCATGGTGAATATAGTATATTTAGCTACTAAATTTCATAGTAATTAGATGATCTATTCCAAATACCGTCTAGGGCAGCTCTCAACCTTTTGACTAACGCGTACCACCTAAACAAAAATTTAAAACCTTTAGTACCACCACTACAAAGTATTACTACCACCATCACTGTTGAACAAAGCTCAGATCGCATAAATTTGCGAGTGTTGGAGAAAAAGCAGGATGCTGGAATTTTAATTTTTGAATTTAATAGTTAAAAATACTTTGCTTCTTTGCGTACCATCTATTTTTCTCTTGCATATCACCAGTGGTACGCGTACCACCGGTTGAGAACCCCTGGTCTAGGGCATCACTGAGTTTTAATTTTTCCATATATGGAAAACATAATAGTCAACATGTTACATGTCTCATGTAGAGAAAATCTAATTACCAATAATGCAAATTAATAATTGCGTAAATAACTATTGAAACTCACATTAAAAAGGAATAGAATAAATAATATTAAAATGCGCTACATGCGCTGGAGAATTTTACATGTTTAATTAAAAAGTATAACAAGTTTCAAAATGCTCAATGCGTGTGAAATTGCAAAGATTCATTTCACAATATTTGACACGTAACAAAAAAGAACAAACGTGTCGTAAATTGATCAATAACACAGAAATCATATATTTTAAAACATTAATTGGAAGCACAGAAGACCAACTAAGTTTTAAAAGCGTTTTCGTGTTTGAGAAGTGGACATTTTTAAAACATTTCTGACATATTATTTATGTATATCCTAATGCAAGTGTGTTACATAGATGTACAAGAAGATGTGAAAACATGTAAAGGAATAACAAATTTCCAACGAATTGTTGATGACGCATTTATTTCGTGTTTTCATTCTATTAGAAAATAAGAATTTAGCTTTTAGAACTTCAAAACTTAACACTCCATCGCTGGAAGGTCTTTGAAAGGAACTGTACGGATTTTGCATAATCTGAATGTATTACCGTTAACTCCCAAAGCTTTTCGCTTGTAAACAAAAGTCGATTTGTTACCATGGTAACGAAATTTATAAATCCCCTCGCTAAAGCAGTTGTGATTAAGCAAGTCTTAATCTTACCAATTAAAGAGCGGAAGACGGAGTTGTTCTAAAATGCAATTCTTTCCCTCGCAGTGAATTCAGAATCTAATGATGGTTAATTCTGCTAGATTTAAATGAACGAAACTGTAATTTATCCAACATTCTCGAAAATACAAAATAGACCTTTTTCTGAATTTCCACAGTAAATTAAAAACAAAATCCATGAAAAACGTTTCTTAAAATACGAAAATTTGTGTGATATGCTGTATGCTTTTAAACAAATTAATTCTAAGAAAGTATGGTGAATAGAGATATAGGTAACATTGTGTAAGGACTTTGAGTTTTACTAACGTTTATTTTATTTTAAAAATTCGCTATTCTCTCTGATTTTTTTTTATTTCCAGACAGAATAAGCGCGAGTAGGAGTCTTATGCTAATGAGTTTCAAATTGTAAAGGTATTTAAGAAGAGGCCTTTAGCCAAGAGTGGAGACAGCCTTCTTGCTACCCTGCCACGCGCATGATTTTCAGTCAGTTCATGTCTGCCATTAAGGCCAAAACTTAGTTTCTGCTGATATACTAAGACGAATTGTAGTATTTTGCATTTCGCATATGTAGTGTCAAAAGGCCAATCTTCGCGTTAATAGTCTCCGTACAGAATTTAAGTTTACTTCTTATTTAGTTAAGTTAGTCATTTCTTATTTTCTACGTTTCAGACCAAAAGTGTTGGTCTCTGTATCCCGAAGGGCAGGAGCGCCTGTACGCTTTGAGAAATAAAACGTAAACTTAACCCTTCTTACTTGTGTGCTGTAAAGTTAACCCTTCTTACTCAAACTATGCACACACGAGCATAGTTTGAGTAAGCTCCCTGCTCCCATTCAGGATTACTAAATGTTCCCCAAGGCAATGAGGATAAGGAATAGCAGTCATGAAGACATAAGCTAGAGAATGTATACGTTACGGAAATGTATGAAAGTATGTATTGTATAGAAAGCTTAGCCAGTGTATACAATGCGGAAATTCGTCATCGTATGAAACTATTATTTCACAGATTTCCTAGCTATTAAGTGCAATTCTAAAAGACAAACCAGTGAAGATATATAAAACCCCTGCTGATGGTGTTTGTAATGCCACAAGACAAGACACGGGGGACTTCTGGCGCTCTCCTCAGATGGAGATTTCGCTACTTGCACTTCAGTCTCTGCTTGGAAATGACGAAATACGTTATTTTGAATATGTTGTGCTAGACTCTCTGCCAGGTGTTCCCAGCAGGGTCGGTGTTGACCTCACGTGTGTCGATGTAACTTTAAATCATGGAAAATAAATATAAGACGAAAATGCACAGTAATTTTAAAATGTATTTTTTAAATCAGTGACATTTTCTAAATATATAAACACGCACACACACAAAAAAAGAAGCTAAAACGCAAAACCTTTTCACAAGATATATTGTTGCATAGAAGATTTTAATGTTCGGTTCCACGACAGTGAAAATTTAAATTTGCCGCCATGGCTCATAGAATTAATGAACTGCAATATATCTTATAGTGATATTACAATTTTACAATTTTTATACTCTCATATTGATACTATATGTTGATTACTTATAATAAGGATATTCAATTCAATTAAAAAAAACACGTGTACGCTAAGGTTTGGAATTTAAAAGCCATTCTGAGAAATACTGAACAAATATTATCGACTCTTCTTCTTACCAATAATTTAGTACGAGGAACAAGTTGAATATTTTTAAGCGAAGTAATTTAAAAATTCAGTTAAATAGTTTTATGCCAACTATTGAAAATCTTGCATCGATATATCAAGCGCAACTGCCATATTAATTAAAATCGGACTTTGGTGCAATTGGAATCTGTTTTTATTCCTAGAAACTTATTTATACGGAGAGTGTTTACACATTTTTAGAACAAATTCAATAAGGGCATAAAAAAGGAAATTTCTAGGAATTACAATTTCTGACAACAGCTTATTATTTGAGATAAGAAATATGGTTTACCACTTTTAAGTTTATTCTTCTTTCCGAATGTCCCATGTAAAAAAGCTGTTGGTTAAAGGATATGTTTCCGCGATTTCAGAAGAGAAATTTTCATATTCCACACATCAAAAATTTATGAAATGCATGATATTAAAATTTATAATTGCAAAATAAGCAACATTATTAATCGGAAAGAGAAAACCTGTCAATAATTACTTCTGTATGGCGAGAAATCTCCAGACGAATACCGGAGAAAGGTATGTACTCTTCTCTAAAGTTTCGAAAGTTTAATCGTTGTTAATAAGAAAAACCCTTAATAACAGTTGCTCAAAATATTTTAATATTTTGCAGAGTTTAAATTTAACTAATTTCTTTGGTAATGTGGAATGTCAAATTCTAAATAGTTCGGTTAAGACTTCTTATCATTACATAATTTTTTCAGGAAATACTGAATATTTATTAGGCACTTGTTTATTTATAAGGAAAATGTAACACTAGGCTCTTAAAATTCTAAACGTATTTCATTGACTCAAACGGTGATGTTTTAACTTACAAGAGATGAAGTGAATTATTTGATTAACTTGTAGGGTTTATATTTACTTTAACTAACATTTATTTTAAGTTTAAACTATCTTTCCTGTCAATCCTTACTTTCCCCTGGAACTGCCAATGCCAGAATATGTAAATTTGAGTAGAACGCGCAAGCATTCGAATTATCAGCGGAAGTAGTATGATTTAAATAGAAGGAAACAAGTTCAGTTAGAGTTATTCTTACTTCGCGAGCGCGGAGGTAGAAATCGAGAATTAAAGAACCCCGCGTTGCGGCCTATGTGCTTGGCGGGAAGTAGTTGCAATTGTTCCAGTGAGCTTCAAGTCTGCTGAATTAGCTGCGGTTTTTGTAAAACGCGGTGAGTTAGTTATTTTAGAGAGCCTCGTAGTTAGAATCTTGTCTTTATTTTCTTTTCAGGTTATTATTTTATTTTGACTGCCTAGTTGGCAAAGTTTGTAAGCGTCAAGAGGACGCAATTGTAAATTAGTACGTTGAATAAAAAGGGACTTAAACCCTTTATAAGACTCTGTGGTTTATACAAGCTTTCACAGTCACCTCTTGGTTGCGTGCTAGTTAGAGGCGCGCAACGTTATAAACTGTTTCAAGAAATGTCCACCAAATCAAGTGAAATGAGCATTTTACTTACTTTTTAATAATCTAGTATTAAACTAGAGACATTTTTAAAAATCCCAATAGGCACAATAATAAGAGACCTGAATAATTCGGAAAATATACATAAGAAATGAATTTTTTCCTCACATTAATTATCTTTTCAAAAATTATGAAAATAGTTATTATTCCCAAACTTTTGTAATGCTTTTCTGATAAGGAAGATTTCAAGTCAATTTTAGGAAAAAAAATCTGAAAGCTTTTGTTTAAGTTTTGTGTATTATCTTTATTTATTATATATCAGGGTCCTTGCACTTGAACCATAAAATTTAATTCAACAGCAATATCGCAAAATTATTTTAAAATGAGCCTATATTTAGAATTTCCGATACACTCGCGCGCTGAAGAAAAAAATGTTTTTTTTCTATTAAACAATGTTGCCCTTTCTCGCTTTGAAATCATTGAGTTTGTTAATAAAAAATTCGTTAAGCCTTTATAAAATATGACATAGATAATAAAACAAATTCCAAATTTGGGCTTACAGATGCCCATATTCGAGTGGAAACGTTATTCAAAATTGGATGGCTCTAGGTACCGTTGTTTTTTCACTGTGAGAGAAACAAACATACATTCATGCAGATTATTCATTATTTAATTTCTTTAAATATAATGCCGGGCTATAATATTTGGTGGCAACAATTTGAAAACTGAAACGCCGTTTTATAGCGGACAACGCAAAATGCTAAGACGAAATTAATAGCCCTTCTGGGCAAATTGCCCTCTGTGCTAAAAATAAAGCATAATTGTTTAGTCACACATAATTATCGTAATTCCGGAAACGACAACTTTCAAATAAGAGGAACCACGAGAAGTTTTATTTTTCCAGGTTTTAGCTCCAAGAGGGTTATTAGTCTGATTGCGATTTTGGGTTGTTTCAGTTTGCATTGTTTGCTACTGTTGAAATGTAATTTTTCTTTGTTTTACTTTTCATTCAGGTCTGGTGCAAGTCTGCATAAAGTAAGATATTTATCTTGAAAATTGAATCTGTTTGTTAAAGATGAACAAAGTAAACTATTTAAAAGCAGTAGATGGAGTTCTTAAGAAGAGTATTTGTACTTTTTAATTTCATGCAATTAAATAAAAATGCATTTAATTCATTATATATTTAGTTAAAACAATTAATATTTTTATAGAATTACGCTATATATTGTTTCTCTTTTTATTTGAGTCTGTTGCCATTTAGAAAAACGTGTAATTTTACTCTTTCATGCTTAATCTATCTCTTAATTAACAAATTAAACTAAAAGCAATATATAATAGCTTTTAAAAATATTATTTATTTACTTTTTAATGTGATTGAGTTAAATAAAATTAATGTGATTGATTTAAATAAAATTAATGTTATTGATTTAAATAAGAATCAATAAATGATATATCTAATTAAAAATTAAATATTTTTACATAATTACGTTACATATTTTCCCCTTTTAAAATATACAAAAGATATATAACGTTTCCTATTAGTCTAAATGCATCTAACATCCTCTAAAATGTTTCACTACTCCCGCGGGTCATGTTTATGGATAATCTGCACTGATAAACCATATTAAACTTTAACAGTGCCCTTTGGGTGATCGTTAAAGTCTGAACACTTTTAGATTTTCTTTTAATTATTTCATTTTCAATACAAATTTTACTTTTCGGAATAGGAATTTGAGTAGTTTCTTTTCTGCGGTTTTCTACAGATGGATAAGTAATAAGAATTCAAAAAATCATTCCTTGAATTTATTTTGAATAAGGTATACTTGATATTACTAATTTTATTTTTAGATGTAATTTTGTGAAAATATGAGACGAAATGACATATACTATGTATATTGATTGCGATCCTGTCCAGAAATTGCAATTTACTCTAGCTGAATGTAGATTGGTCCCTGGACAGATAACGGTGCCAACCGAACAAAGCCGGATGAATGTCATACTCATCTCTTATGACCAGACAGGGAATTAGTAGGCCAAATATCACGTCAGAATTACTGCCTACGGAAACCTCGCCTACATAAGTGATACGTGTTAGGTGAGAGGTTGAATGGATACGTAAAGTATATTTGGATTTCAGGTTTACACAACGCTAGAATCAGAAGTGTTTGATAGATAAATAGGAATATAAAGGACATCTAATATTCATACACAATAAGCAGGTATCCTCACGTACTTTTCCTCTAAATATAAATACTAATTCATGGATTACTTTTATATTTCTATTCCCAGTTACTAAATTATTATGTTTATACATTTTTCCCTTCTGCATTCACTGGTTAAGTCAAGCCGAACTTTACAATCGGTCTGCCAGCATAATCTACAGTCATTGAAGGTAAGGCAGGAAAAAATGAAATGTTCTACATGAGGTAATGTTTCTTTTAGCACTCACATAAATTAATTAATCTTAGATTGAAACTAAACAGGTAACTTGCAAATTTATCGTGACAAGATAAAAACTGAGATACTTTAAAATTAATAGAGAGGAAAGACTAAATAGATAGAAAAGATAGATAGATAAACTAAATAAATAGAAAGAAAGAACTTTTTGGTACCCTTAGGTTTACAAGATGTAAAAAATTCCTCATTCCATGCTAATATTTATGTCTAAGGATAAATTTAAGGATCTTTTGCTAAGAAATCAGCTCTTTCATTTCCGTAGAATCAATGATGAGCATGCACTTAAGCGAAATGGATAACAGTTCCGCTATTTCTAAGCGACCTGACAGTTAGTTAATAGCGTTTTGATAACTAACTTGTGTTAGTAATTTTTGAATTGGGAACTTTGGAAACTGGATTTTAATAGCAAGTGGTGAATTTTAAGAAAACTCGATATTGTTCAGATTTACATATATTAGGTCAATCCATAAATTCGTGCGCATTTTTTGGTAAATTTTAAAATAATATAAAAACAACACAATTTAACATTTTAATCAATTATATATTTTCCTCCATTACCTACAATGTCTCGCCATCTTACAGGCAGCCTTTTTATGACATTGCTGTAGAAAGACTCTGGTTTTGATGCAAAAAAAACTTGGAAGTTCATTGTGTACATCCAGTTTGGAATTTAATTTTTTTCCCAGTAAAAAATTTTGTAAGGCACGGAATAAGTGAAAATCACTTGGGGCAATATCTGGGGAGTAAGCAGGATGTGGCAAAAGCTCCCAATTAAATTAAATTTTTTGCAGCGCTGTTCGAGCCGTATGCGATCTAGCGTTATCATGATGAAACAACACTTTCTTGATATTCACCAATCGTGGGCGTTTTTAGATCAATTCTGAGTTTAGACGTCAAAGCTGTTCACTATAAACTTCTGAATTAATCGTTTGATCTGGTTCTAACAGTTCAAAACTTCCTGAACTGGGTTTATTATCAATGCTGCTTTTTCCAACTTTAAATTTTTTAAACCATGTCTAGTCAGTCCTTACACTAATAGTGTACACCATGTACACTATTAATTTTTACCTTTGCAAACCTGGCAGCTTCACCACACGAAAATAAAGAATGTAGCACAGCACCGTTTGTACTGATTATTTATATTCATTTTCTGTGGGTACTAAAATCTGTTCGATATTTACGAAAGTTGGTGATGAACTGAATAATATGTTAGTCAAACGACGACAAGTTTCAACAGGTTTAAAATTGTATTGTTTTAGTAAATGCGTCATAGTGAATTCCACACATACTCTTAATGCGCACGAACTTATGGACTGACTCGATAAAAAAAAACCATGAAAACCAGCCATGCAGCCATCCCTTTGCTAGAAAACCTTGTGGCCACTGATGAGGGCCACGAAAAATGGAAAGCGAGTGTTGTATGATAACCATCTGAGAAATGGTAGTGCTTCAACTCCGATAAATTCAGAATTATATTGCCAAAGGCGTAATTAATATGCTTAAGATCAAATTGAATTTCTGAAGTTTTTACTGAAGTTCAGTAAATTTTGCTGGGGTACACGTACTCAGTTCTGGAAGTAATTTAATTTCTGGAGGTTATATGGAACATTTTCTTCCTCAGCGCATTCTTTGTTTAATCAAAGTGCATCCGGTTAGCAACGGAAAAGTACCGATGTCGAACCCCGGCGACGGTACTGCTGATTTTTGATACTTTCCTCGCAAAAAATTCTAATCAGAGTGTTCAAAGGCGCGCGCCTAAAATTTAATGGGCAATTACTGATTACTACTTGGATTTGTCGAATGTGCTTCCATCCTCATAAATAGCCCTTCAAGTTGGAGAGAAAATATAAGAAATTTTCTCTAAGAAATTTTCTCTTATATTCTCTCCTCTTGTGTCCCTTTGGTGTAACCAAAACCACGTCCCGCTACACTTTGACTGATCCCGATTGCATTGGCGATTTTCGTTTCCTTTGTCGAAATAAACTTTAACCGCTTGCATCGAAATAATTCCTTCGCTACATGCCGACTAACCATCTGAAAGGTGAGCTATACTTTTTTAAAACATACTAGTATTAATACATTAGTGAAAACAATTTTGGTGCATAGAAAGTATGAGAGAATGCATACAGAGTGTGTAGAGCAGCGGTTCCCAACCGCTGTTCCGCGGCACACCAGTGTGCCGTCTGAAGCACCGTGATGTGCCGCCGGGTCTGGGTGTCACGGTGCTGTTTGCCCGCTATAACTCCTCCCGTCACTCCCCCCGCCAGTGTCATAGGTGGTCATGGCACTGTGCAGTGCTATAACTCCTCCCCCTGCCAATCTTGACAAGTGTCCGCCGTGTCCTCGCCCCCATGAGACGCAGGCAGACGCCTCACACTGTGTCAGAGAGACAACGGCTGCTGTGAGGAGAGAGACACTGATACTGCAATGATGGACAAGTTTTTGAAAAGGAAAGAACTGGACTCTGAACAAAATCTGGAGCCAGATGAGAGCCCGAGTATGAGTGGGGGTCAAAAGAAAGCAAAGATGGTTAAATTCTCTGGCGCAAGGCAATATAGCAAAAGCTATATTTCAGTTGGATTTACTTTCACTGGAGATGAACACCAACCAACTCCACTGTGCGTGGTGTGTGGTGACTGTGCGTGGTGTGTAGCTGACAGTGCTATGGTCCCAAGCAAACTTAAACGCCATCTCCAAATGAAACACCCTTTGCTTCAAAACAAGAATGTGGACTATTTTGTTCGCCTGCGTGACAACATGGAGAAACAGGCAACTTTTATGAGAAAAACAACAAAGGTAAATGAAAGAGCTCTTAAAGCTAGCTATCAAGTTGCTGAACTTATAGCCAAGACAAAAAAGTCGCACACTGTGGCAGAGAAATTAATACTTCCTGCCTGCAAAGCTATTATAGAGGAGATGCTCGGACCTGAAGCAGCAAAGGAAATAGCCAAAGTCCCTCTCTCAAACAACACAATTTCCAGACGTATTAATGACATGTCTGCAGACATCGAAAGTGTGGTTTTGGAAAAGATCCGTATCAGTGAGAAATTTGCATTGCAACTTGACGAGTCTACTGATATCAGTGGACATGCTCAACTCTTAGCTAATGTGCGTTTTGTTGATGGTGATGCAATTAGAGAAAACTTCTTTTTTTGCAAGGTATTGCCAGAAAAAACAACAGGAGAAGAAATTTTTCGGGTCACATCAGAATACCTTGAACAAGGAGGACTTAAGTGGGAAAACTGCACAAGTGTCTGCACCGATGGAGCTGCAGCCATGGTCGGGCACACCAAAGGCTTTGTAAGCAGAGTGAAGGAAAGAAATCCAGATGTGATTATTACGCATTGTTTTTTACACCGCGAGGCCCTCGTAGCCAAGACTTTACCATCAGCCTTAGTTCATGTGTTGGATGATGTTGTGCGCATGGTAAACATTGTAAAGTCACGACCCATGAAAAGTCGCATATTTGCAGCTTTGTGTGAGGAGATGGGAGCAAAGCATAAAACCTTGCTGTTTCATACGGAGGTCCGGTGGTTGTCGCGTGGCAAGGTCTTGGTTCGTGTGTATGAGCTGCGGGAGGAACTTAAAGTGTTTCTGACAAATGAGGGGTCAGATTACGCAAAGCAGCTTGCAAGTGATGAGTGGTGTGCAAGGCTGGCATACCTGGCAGATATATTTCATCATCTGAATGAATTGAACACCCGAATGCAAGGCCGAAATGAAAACCTGCTTACAAGTACAGATAAAATAAATGGATTCCGTTCAAAGGTGCAACTCCGGCATCAACACGTGGAAAGTGGTAATCTTGAAATGTTCACACTCACCATGCAATGGCAAAGTGTTCACACTGCTGCACTGTGTGAGATAATAGTTAAGCATTTAAAAACTCTTGAGGAGAAGTTGTCATTTTATTTCTCTTCAGTCTCCACTGAATGCCTTGACTGGGTTAGGGACCCTTATAGCTCAGCATCAGTTGTTGGAAAGGAAATGACTTTACAGGAGCAGGAGGAACTAATTGAACTGAGACAAAATCGTGGTTGCAAGCTAAGATTTGCTGATCTACCTTTGGACAGTTTTTGGTTGGATACTGCCAAGGAGTTCCCCCTTCTGGCAAACAAAGCTATTTTGACATTGCTCCCTTTTTCCACTACATATCTGTGTGAGATTAGCTTTTCAAGCATGATTGCTATGAAAACCAAATACAGAGAGAGACTGAGAACTGTTGACGAAGAGCTACGTGTGTGTCTTTCTTCGATTCCAGCCAGAATATCAGCTTTGTGTTCAGCCAAACAGGCCCAGGTTTCGCACTGAAAGTATTTTATAATTTTTCACTATTCTGTTTACTTAATATTTCATAATAAAGTAATTATAAAATACTTTCTTTGTGCTTATTTGATTCCTATTCAAGAGAATTACTTTATTATAGTCAATATAGGCACAGAGTTAATTTTTTAACATTTTCTAATGGTGGTGTGCCTCGTGATTTTTTTCCCCGCGACAAGTGTGTCTTGGCCAAAAAAGGTTGGGAAACGCTGGTGTAGAGTGTATATAGATGTGCGCTGAAATGTCTAAAATAACGCTATTAAATATACTTTGAAATTCAAGTGGTTTATAAATGTAAATTTCAGTTGGAAAAAACCTGTGGTAAATATTTTTAGCTATTATACTAACTATATGTGTTATTGCTTAATTTTTAATGTACCTCTCCGAAATACTAATAAATAAAGTTTCGAAATGTCATGAAAGTTTTCAAGGAAATACTCTCACCAAAACATGAAATTTTCACAAATGTTCACTACTTACTAAGCAACAACTTTAATTTCATGCAATAACATTATTGCTCTAATTATGATTAATTAATGATCTTTGTTACATCACAACAGAATTAAAAAAAATATTACTAAGGAATTGAGATATACCGTTTAAAGATTGAATTAAAAATATTATTGAATTATACATAAGCATTTATAAAAAATTAAATTTAAAATTTTGCAGAAATTTTTAATTTAGAAAAGGCTTAATTTTAATCTGGAAATTAAATTTAAAGTAACAAAAATAAAAATAAAAATGTTAACATTCAAATTTGTAACAAATGTTAAAAATGTAATTTATAAAATTTAAAAATTTAAGTTTTAAATTTAGAAATATTATTCTCCATGTACTCATTTTGAGTTTGATGATATAAACAGACGCTCAGTCAGGAAAGATCAATCAGGTGATCATCCTAAAGGAAAACTAATAAGTGATCCAAATACCTGTTACATTAAAACTATTCTTAGCTTTATAATAAGTGAATAATTAATTAATTTTTAAACTGATAAACGGGAGAAAAATAAAAAGCAAAAAAAGCAAAGTAAATAAGTTCTAGAAGATGATCGGATTACTCAATCACAATCATGAAATTAAAACTTCTACAGCAACAGATCACTTTATCAAGGTTGATGTTTTTAATTTCATTATAAATTAGTAAAATATACGAATTGTTCAGTTGATTAGTCTGACTGCGAAGTAACAGGAATGTCAAGCAGTTAAAATAATTTATACTTCAGCTATATTAAAAAACATTTCTTTAACAAGTATTAAAACAAAATCCTTTAACAAATTTAAATAATGCTTTATTTCGAATAAATTATTAAGAATAAAGTTTTAAATAAGTTTTGCTTATACCAGTCTTATGGATTATTTCAGAAACTTTGATGATAATGGCAAAATTTCTTTTTGCTTACACCTTAAATATGTTTAACAGTTCTAATTTAGGAAGCTGACCTGTTGGTTCAGGAAATTTTTCTAAAATTACATCAGATTTAGTGAATATGCAGAGCATGCTTTAATTTTGGTCTAAAAGTATTAAATTTTGCTTCCAAATAATGATGAATATAATTAAGCGTAGTCAATATAATTTAGTTTATTCAGCAGAATCTGAGTACGATGTGCAGTCGCGATATGTCTACATGCTTTGAATATTTGTAAATAATATTGTTCTCAACACAATTAATTAATGAATTCAGTGCTTCAGAACACATTTGCCGCTTTTACTGAATTAATTTCAGTGAAGAATAGATGCATTTAACATTAAGATTAAAATAAAAGTGATGTATAACTGATAATATTACAGTTTCCTGCCTTTATTAAATAATGAAAAATCTGTCTGTCTGTATGTATATAGGGGTTTTCCTCATACTGTGGAGAAATGGCGGCACATAGAGCCGTCAGATTTAGAATACACATAATCCTTCACTATGACATCTGCAACTCGAATTCGAAATTTTGAATTTCGAAATTTTTGTTTTATTTATTTCATAGTTTATGTAAATTCAATGTCATTTGGAGTAACAAACTCGGCCATTTAAAAGCGATGTATTGCCACTCGGCGAAACTTAGAATATGGATGTTTAATCAGAAAACCCAACGATGTAAAAGAAATGTATTCCCACTTGGAAAAAACTTCAGGTATTTGTTTCGAATCTAATCAGAAAAGTCATCGATTTAAAGGAAATGATTCGCCACTGCTCCAAATGAAATATGTTCATGCATCATACGCCTTTCTACAAAGGTTAAGTTAATTAATTTTTCTTTCAGGCTTAATTCGTCTGTTACTGATTTAAAAAAAGTTAGCGATTTAGAAGTAAAAATATATGGAGTTCTTCTATATTATTATTAATTACTAACTCTATAAGGTATTTCGCTCGCCTTCTTAGCATGTCTTCGTAGTGTAGTGGTAAGCACGCTAGGAGCTTATTCCAGATGTCCGTCGTTCGATTCCCGGTGAAGGCGTTGCTCAATTATCATCTCTCCCGCTTCGAAATAATCTAATATCTCTACAGTGGCGCCCGAACTAAAAGGATGATGGATGATGATTCTCCACATCCAGGATTTGACGATTGGGTCCCCTAAAACCCCAGTCGCCCATTAAAAGGGGGAGTATATAAGGTATTTCTCTCGCCTTCTCAGCATGCCTTCTCGTAGTGTAGTCGTCAGCACGTTGGGCGCATATTACAGAGGTCCGTGGTTCGATTCCCGGCAAAGGCGTTGTTAATTTTTCATCACTCTTGCTTTGAAAATAGCATAATGACTCTATAACTCGATCTATAAAATTATACTACCCAGACTCATTAAATTATTAAAGATTGTTTATAATAATTATATTAGGTAATTAACTGCACAGTAATTCTAACAGCAGATTCCAGTAAGCTGTAGAATTTTGGGGGTGGGGAGTAAATTGAAAATCTGATACGGAAAATCAGATTTAGACATGAAACTTGCCATGTTTCAAAATTAAGATTTAATTTGGCAAAATTAGTGCTCTTAAATTCTTCAGCAAAATTCAGGGTAATGATATATTATTTTTTTCTTAACTAACTATGGCAAGGCATGGTAGGGTTATTTGTTTAAGAGACAGCTTTATAGAGGACTGCCTATGGAGAATAAGTCTCATAAATATTACACATAGGAAAATTGCGAAAATATTCATGCAGGTAATCTATTCGAGGAATTTTCCTGATAATCCGCATATGACATTGAAGACATGAAATTTACATTGCACTGTTTGATATCCGGGAGTTTCGACACAGTATATAAGTTCAAAAGCAGGATGCTGAATCATTATAGAATTGCTCGAGATATCTAACACTTCAATTTTTATGTCAGAGATTAGCTCAGTGGAATTTTGCATGTTGCTCTCTCTAAATTTACACTACCAGCGGCCCAGTGGTAAAGAGTGCTGGATACTAGGCATTGAACCTGTGTTCAATACCAAATGAGCGGGCTGGATGCAGGTTTAGAATTCGGGGTATTACTCATCCGTAATGTAAATGCAATTCCTCAACGAAGGCATCCCTCCACATTGATAAATAACCCTCGCATGATTTTCTATATTCCAGCAAACTAATTAATATAATCTCTTTAAATATATACCGAAACTACAAAATATTTCGCCGAATGGAAGGCGTAGAAAGTATATTTAATCGTAATACAAGTTCCTTTTAATTAAGAAATTATTAAACGTAACGATATTATATTATGTTTACAATTCCATATTTGAGCTTCAAGAAATCAATGCGTTAGCATCATCGATAATATATGCTAGGAAATATACAGCTGCAGTTGGTGTAGAATTTACCATAAGGACATAAAATACATGTTCAAATTTAAAAATTGGAGGTGACCCACTCGCCAGATCCAGATTATGTCGAATTATCGTCCACCACACGTTTAACTTTGCGCCAGTGCCTTTTATGCTCTTTTTGAAGATGAAAAGCATAACGAATCAGCGATACCCTCGCCGAGATTCGAACTTCGGTCATTCCAATTGGGCTAATTAAAAGTGCTTTCAATAACACCAAGAATGCACCCTGCCAGGAGAGAGATAATTCCTTGCAAAATACCGATGAATGAAGACTAGTTTCTCTTCCTCGAGAATTTTACTTATAATAACTGTTTTACTGTAAAAATGCATCCTACATTATTTATATGATCATGATACATGTTATTAAACTATTCATGCTATATTGGTAAAGCTTCTGGTTAACACCAGGCTATAAAAAGTCATAAGGAATTCTCTCTCCTCACTACGTGCTTTTGTGGTATAACTGGAAGCACTTTCAGGTAGCAACTGGAAGGCCTGGAGTTTGAACCCCGGCGAAGATATAGTGATTTTCTCACGCTTTCTACTTAGGAAATATTCTATGATTCTCCATCATACGATTCGATGGAAAATCACGGTGAAGGATAATTTATCATCACTCGGATTTGATGACCGAGTCCCCCTCCTCCCTAGTAACATTTTAGGTGGGGGAGGTTATAACGCATTTTTCTTTCCTCACTTCATGCCTTGTGGGGTCTGGTCCACTTTGCAATCATAAAATAGATCTCTCTAAGGAAGCCTGGTGACACCTGGCACAGGCGTGAATAATACCAATACAGAAGAAGGGTAAAATAACCCTTCATTATTCGTTAAACACTTGACACAAATGCACGTACTTCGTGCTCAAAGTAACACCGACGACTTGCGATGGAATTTAAGAATAAGTTCACAATAAATTCACAGATAAAGAATAGGGCTAAACTAACTAATTTAATTTAAGACAAACTAGGCTGATTCAACAACCTAAACTGCGATATCCTTGTTAAATGGTCAAAACGGCGTAACAGCAAGGAGAAACTAGTAATCTGCGCTGACTAGCGAAATTACGCTCTGAATAAACTACAAGATTCGCCCGTTTAAATACTCATTTCACTTAACTTTAAATTTGCATCCTGGTGAGGAAATGCGAGGAGAAAATGAGAGGTTCAAGAAAGATACCAAACTTAAAATAATGTGTTCTGTAAAATAAGGGAAATCCTACAGCCTTTGTAATGTAACTGGAAGTACGTCCTAATAGAGAGTGGAAGATGTGGAGATCTCGGTGAGTGGATCGACGATCTTCCTGTTTTCTTAGACCCTACAAACATAATTTACAGGGTATTTTCTATAGCGTGGCGCATTGACGCCCTAATTATTCACCTACAGGAAAGATTAACTGTATACTATAAGACAAGTGATTGCGTTTCGAAAAAGAAAATATTAAAATTGATAGTTGTACATGCATAAATACAGTTCACAACTCGCTCATTTTATCTGATTCTTCACTCACATTTTTGGACATCCAAAGTTAATGAGAGCAACCAGATATCTCAAAATACTACTGTCTCAGATTCTCCTTAACGTGTCTAAATCTAAGTTTGTTAATTACGCTAAACCAGATACGTGTTCCATGAAGTTTGATCCCCCATAGTGACTCGCTGATACTATCAGCTTTTATGGCATAGCTTTAATGACTCTGAGAGATAGACTGCCATCCTCTGGTTCGGAGGGGAATGATGAAATGCTCGCAGACACAATATGCATGAACAATGTAACGAGATATATCCAAGTAATATGAGATATCAGAGAATGAGAGGACCTAAGGATGTCACAGGAGCGTTAGGGCACTATATTAAAACGTCAAATTGGAGATTAATTTCGCCGACTAACACCGGATAATGTCTTCATGTGTCTATTGGATTATGGACCGAGATCAGAAGCGTGTTGGCGTATAACTGGTATTAGGATTCAAGCTGGATTTTTCAGGGCTATACAAATAGACGTATTTTAACCACTTCACTGAAATGGAGGTAGGGTATGTTTCTTGAAAAAAAAATTATTTTGCTTATTTTTAACTGATATATGCACTCCGATGGTCAGTATAAATGGATAAAATGGCTTCCTATTATTAAATTAATATAATTTATGCTAACTAAAATGATTCAAGGCTTTTAAATAACTAAGTAGTATAATGTAGGACTTATGTAATACATAAGATATACTAACCAGTGTTTGTATTGTATTAAATAGAATACTAAATAACATTAGTCCTTGAATTAATTCACTTTTTGTTTCATATCCGCTGAATTTTATCCTGAAAACTCAAAGTGTAGCGATTAAATTCGTCTTGTATATAAGAATATATAAAAGTTTGTATGTGGATAGGGCTGGAGTAGGAGAGTTTTAGCGAATTTAGGAAAAAAAATCTCTTCCATTGTAATTCGTTTGTTAAATTGTTTACTTAATTTTTTTAGATTATAAAGAACAATATCACAAACAGAATATTTTACGGAAGTAAGATTACAAGTAGATAACTACACAAACCTGGAAACAATCTCCCAGTTGCAGTTCTCTTAAAAATCCATTACTGAAATTAATTAAATCTTTATTATTCTGTTGTCGCAGAAATATTACTACTTCTAGTTTCTTTGTTCATTTCCAGTCTATGTAATAGTTTTTGAAGATGGATCGTGTAATAGCTGTAGATCTTGTCTGAATCAAGAAATAACTTAATTAACAAAATATTGCGTCTTTTAAGTTTTTAGAACCCGGATCTAGATTTTGCTTTTGTGTTTGTGTGTGTGGATGCGTGTCCTTATCACTTTTCAAATAGAATGTTGTTGTCAGCAAACGTTACCATCATGTACCATTTTAAGAAAATAATACAGTGAATATTAAATAATGTATATACACTTAACACTCTATAGGGAACTTTCGACAACCTTTTATAACTGAAATTACTCCATGGACCAACAACAACACCTTCGTTACGACGATGTCTCTGCCTTGCGTTGTTGTTTCCTCGACGTTTTAGCCCGCGATATCTTTACCACAATACTTTCGTCTGTAACCCAACTATGCAACTCGTCATGAAATATCCTTAAAAGTCTGTAATAGCGAGTACTTGACGAAACGAGGCATAAAGAGTCAAAAATAAAATTCCAACTGTTAGTTAAACGCCATGAGCATACAGAAGCCATTCCCCTTCATATACGTATTAGTTTTTGCTTTTTAACTTGAAATATCGCTTTATACCTAATATGCATATGTTATCTCTGCTGCATATTATGTGTAGCGTATATCTTTATATGTGTAGTTACAATAAAATACAAGGGATATATTGACTGTATAAATAAAATTGGATATTTAATCAAATCGTGTATTTTAATGCTTGTAGCAACATTTTGTACGGTTTTGGTACATTTTCAAGAATTCGTCATAACCACTATTATTGATAAGCTGACTTGCACCAGCACAGGAAGCAAGAAGAGTGGGAAGAACGTAAGATGTCTTTAGGTTCAGACACAACTCCTTCTGCAGCCCGGAGAGATAGAGAGCGCATTTACATAAGGGATAACGTCAGGATTTAAATGTAAATTTTTTTCGCTATCCATTCCTACCATAGCCCTCATCAACATCTCGAGCACGTATTGAGGGAGTTGAACTATTTGATGGTTGTATTTTCTTTTTGGTACCAACAGAACCTTTGCCAAATTTTGCATTTCAGCATGAAGAATTTTCGAGGTTTTTTTCTTTTTCAACTTTTATTTCCTTAACCTTTCTGAGAAGGGTTATTTGGGTTAGAAATGGAAGCACGCTGGTGACTTTTCAAAACGAGTAAATATCTGCTTCGAATTACAGGGAGTATTTTAAAATTTTTAAAACAATTTTGGCTCCTTTTGATTAATATTTAAAATACAAAGCGTGCTGTTTTATTGTTAGAACTGATAGCCTACTTTCTATACTGTAAGGCTGATTCATGATTCCATGATTCAAGGGATTTTCGTCAAATTTTCAGGGATTTCTATCCTTTTTTCACAGCTTTCCAGAGTCCATTAGTCGTGGTAGGTTTGCTTAAGAAAAAGGTCTTTTCAAAAGATCAAATGCAGAGTAATACTACGTTGAAACGTAAGGAGACTTCGCAGGAATACGTTGGAAAGGGTTAAAATATTTACAAATTCTCAAGAAGGGTTAAAACATTTACACATATTTACGATATCATACATATATATTCTAAAACGATTTAGAAATTATGATTTGTGGTATGGTATTTAGGCTTTGTTGCTGATTAGAACTGCGAAATTAATGATAACTAATTAATTTATCATTAGAGTTGCAAAGTTTGTGACAAGCAGTTCACTATAGGATACTTATTAGAGTTAGAAAATTTATGATGAAAGTTTAGATATTCGATATAATATATTAGATGCCGCAGGAGTATTTTGACGATGCAATACTTATATCAGTCATCATTCATTCTAGAAATGTAGTGGTATTTTCCATAGTTTGACTTGATGATGTTTCATTTTCTGAAACTTATTACGATAAAGAAATGGAGTTTTTTTCTGTAAATATCGGACATAAAACAATCTCTTAATGGTACGTTGAGTTGATTTTCAATTTTTTTCACACTTCTTATTTTTAATTTCACACTGTAAGAAAATACTGCTACAATCATAAACCGCTTGCTGAAACTTCTTTTGCATTGAGTTTTGTACGATAGTTTTTCCCTATTTTTGATAATAAGGAGACGCGTTTGGTTGCAGTCATTTAAGTAAACACATGCTGACTTAAGATTCGCGATGCATTTTCATTTATTTCTTGCTAAACACTTTTCATACAGGGTTCTGCAAATTGTTTTGTGTTGAATCGGCAAAAGTTGGTGAACATTATATTTTGCAGTTTTTAAGATTGTAAATATTGGTTTATTATTTTATTCATTGTTGCCACAAATGTCTTTTAAAACTTTGCATCTGATTTCTGCATTGGCGTATTTTCTCTTGTTATCAGCGATTTAACTTCAAGAACATTAGAAACAGTACGTACCCTTAAGGGTATTCTTTTGAAGTGCTCTTTCCATGTAGAAGTAATGATAGAGGATATTTCTCTTTCCAATTAATAATATTTTACACTTATAAATTTTAATACTATGCATTTCACAACATCTTTAAGTTATGGAATGGAGCACCTTTCTTCGGAATTATGGAATGGAGTACTTTTCTTCGGAAATAGCAAACTGTACTTCTTATTTCAGATAATAAACTGCTGCTAGTAATTTTTATTCCACATCTTTTTCAATTCTTAATCGGGACCGTTCTAAATACGTCTAAACACTCTATATATATTGTCTTTTTCTACACAGAAAATGTTTAGAAAAGTATTGCTTGCCAAAGCAAACATTATTGCAGTGATTTTAAATTGTAGCTTAGTACTTTTTTAAACTGAATTTTTTTAAACTTTACGCACTGTGTTAAAGTTATTTGAAAAAATGAACGATGGACTTTTTTTCCTCTCGTACATCAATGAAAAAAAATCTGATGTGTACACCACATGACTACCTTGTATTGGAATATTAAATTATACGCATTTTTTCTTGCATTTCATTTAAACTTATTGGATTGAATAAAATCTACTCCGTCGATACCGCATAAACCACAATAGAATAAATGCATTCTTTAAAATTCACTCTAGTATTTGTTTACCATAGCGACACTCTGGCGCTAGATTCAATTAACAGTATTAATACTTATATAACAGTTAACTTATATAATAATTATATAACGGAAACTAAGTTAACTGTTATATAATCCAATAATTATATAACAGTTAACGTATATACTTCGTTCATATTATAACTCATAATGCACAAAATTTATATCATTTAAAGAATAGAATTATCTAATCGTTGCCACGTGTTCTATTCAAATACTATAATAAAGCTAGAATGATGCATAAAAGAAATTAAGCAAACAAAACAAAAAAGAAACAGTTTTTCACAGACGATTGAGTATTTCTCATTTAATTAATTCAGTTCTCATTTCGCGAGAAGGCAAAAGATACATAAAAACTCAAAATATCTATATTAAAAATTACGAAGTAAATCTCAAACACTTATTTCTCGAAAAAATTCCAGAAAGATTGCATGATTTAATTGGCAATAATAAATGAATGCGTTATCTTTGTTGTTGCGAAGCTAAGTTTCTCTAGATTGGCAACAAATCCACTAGTCTCCTGTTTCAAATGTAAACATAAATGGCCGCCATTAAAAACAGGCTTAGCGGCAATTAAACAACTTTAAAATTGCTGATAATTCTAAAAATATTGCACCCAGATTTACTAAAGGCAGAAAATCCTTAACCGGAAGATAAAAACTACATAATTCAATCATTTTTAAAGCAAAAAATGTACAATTTACAAACATATAAGAGTAAAGAAAGATACAGAGTGGATATATATATAAATATATTTATATACATTTGGTGCGGCCGATTGCAACCAAAATACGAGGTGCACATCTACATGTTATAGCAGTCCTATATACAAAATTTCAACGTTCTGAGGCTACTCGTTTTTAAGTTATGCGAGATACGTACGTACGCACGCACGTTCGTACAGACGCTACGAAAAATTCTTTTCAGAATTAATTTTAAAGCAGTTTTATAATTTTTTTGAAGGAAAGAGTATTTTATTCTGTCCTTACGTACAGATATCACGCAAAAACTTCGTTAAATTGCATTCGATAGCGGTCAAAATGGATATTTTCGTTGAAATATGCTGCCTGAAACTTTTCGCGATTACAATACTTCCTTTTTACTTCGTACAAGGAAGTAAAAAAGGAAAGTAAATAGGTTATTATAATTAAGAATTCCGCCAAGTGAATTATCCTTTGCGCAAATTGAAAAAAAAATGTGCCTAGATAAATTTTTAAATTTATTCATAACTTTCTCATCCGAAATTATAAAATTTATGGTCTAGGCATAATTTGAGTAGTAGAATCGAAATGTGGAAAACCATTAGCATGTCATTTCAGAAAAAGCACGATTTTGTGTTAAAATACTTGTGTTAGAACAATGCTATATATAAATATAATATATATTCCAAGTAGCTCTTTCGAGACATGAAGAACGCAAGTTAAATTTCCTCAATCGACCCAGTAGAACGGGAGATATAGAAATGTCCCCATATTTTGTTTTCAGTGTGAACAATCTAATAAGTTTTATCAGTTAATGAGAATTCCGGTTAGCACGAATTACGAAATGTTTTTTGTGTCGATAGATTTTATCTTTCAACACGAACTCTAAATTTTCTTATATATTTTTCTTTTCGTTTATCTGCTAGTTCTCAGTTCAGAAAATTTCCGTTCCACATACTTGAAAATCTCACTGTACTGAGAATTGCGACTATTCCATCAACAACGAGTTTTGAGGAATTTTTTAGTGCAGATGGCGACGTTGCTGTATGTGCTCCTGTAGAACCTGATGTACAAGGTCTGATGTGCAATAAATAGAAAATGAGGAGAACAATATCATTACGCCCATCCGCAAAGAAATGTTACACGCCTTTAACACTGTAAAACGTTTTTCAGAAATATCCTTTAATTTCATAAGGAGCCATGAGTACTGTTGGTCATGAAGGTGATGAATAGTGCGGCCTTTTTTTCAAGTTACACTGAGTAAGTTACTAATTACAATAACATTAAGTGCGTAAGTAAGTAGTAAGTACTTAATGAAAGACTTTAATATTTTCTGTGACGACACGCATCATATATTTATTACTTATATAAGTATTTACTGTAAATGGTGAATGTGCAGAAGATATTATTCTAGAAATAAAATTTGAGGCTCAGTTAAGGTGAATGTTTTTAAAGCTGTATCTTCATTTTTCGATTCCTCCTGATTCGTGTAAACGAGAGTTTATAGTGTCGACAACATCACTGCAATTAAAAGGAGATGTTTCTGACTTTATTGGATTTCAAAAGTAGTACAAAATTAAGCACTTTTTAAAATTTTTATAATGTATAACTTTTGTTATTTGTTTTTTAAATATTTTAATGCTGAGCTCTTACTTTAAAGGCAAATTGTTATTTGACGTTTTCAGACTCAAATCAGTGTTCATTGTTCAGTGTTCAGAGACAGTTCAGTGTTCACTTTGAATTAGCTCAAAAGAGCTATTAGTTACGAAACAAGATGTTGCTTTTATTCACATTAAACATCATCCTCTGCAAATGCATTGTTTCACTTTTCATTCGAGTCCGCTGCCATTCAACAAAATGCAAGATCTTTGAAAGTGAATTTGTTTGTTGTAGATTAATTAAACTAAGCTATTTAAAAACAATGATGCAGTTCTTAAGAACACAATTTTTTTCATTTTTTAATCTGACTGATTTCAATAAAATTGCATTTATCCATGAAGTATGCATCTATGATATATCTAATTCAAAATATAATATTTATATCGAATTGCGCTACATATACGTATATTTACTTTTGAAATATATAGAAAATGCATAATATTCTCATGTTAGTTTAAATGTACATTTATCCAGCAAGTTATAAAATGTTCCACTATTTCACCTTGGCCATCTCTAATGATAATTTATACTGATAAACCATATTAAATTTTAAAAGAGCCCGTATGGGTGACCGTTAAAATCTGAGCCTTTTGGAATTTTTTATTTTTGTTTATTTATCTGTTTTAATGTGAGACTCATTCCGTTTTAAGATGCGCTCATAACTGAATTCCTCTTGCTTTTACCATGCATATGCTATGTTCTAAAAGTGATAAAAGTACCGAAACTTCATGTTGAACTCTAGCTGTTGTTAGCATTTGAACTGTGGCTATTGTTAACATCAAAGTGATACTGTAAGAGGAAAATTGCGTGTTTAGATATCATTTAGCAGTATGAATTTGCGGAATATTTGTGCTATAACTATCACAATTGTATCCATGAGAGGTAAAAACTGTTAATATATGCAATGACTTTTTCATTAGAAAAGTATCAAAAATAATTTTAAACTCCTTAACTTAACGCGTTGGCAAAAATCAATATAGAGAGCAGCTTCCTCTTTCTCCCTCATTTCATCGAATGCTGTGAATCTCAGCACGCGAAAAAATAATTTTTCGTGGATTTATTTCTGTCTTTTTTTCGTAAGAATGACAAAAGCAGATTAAAAAAAATCATAAATACTCTCTTTTATTAAAGAGAGCAAAATGTTTAAATCAATGCAAGGAAACATTTCTGTGTCGCGAGAACTGGCAGCACGCAGATGTCATTTATCATCGCAGCAGTGACATCTGGTGGACAGAAAGCAAACAAAAAGCAATTTAGTGAAGTCTATTATTATTAATCAAGTAAAGTAAATGTTATGTACCGAAGGGAAGGGAAATAAATAGAAATAGATCAAATCTGAAATTTATCTGTGACAAAATATATCGAAAAACTAATATTTTGCGTTCAAGGCACAAAGAAAGGTGGCTTTACAAAAGTGATTAATTGTTGATGTGTAATAAAATCAGATATATTCACTCCGCATAACTCACTCCTGATATCCTTATTTCTGGGAAGCAGAGATTTCGGATAGATTTTTTCATTTGCTGATACATTAGAAATGATAAAAAAATAAGTTAAGATCCATTCATATATCCTATCGATTCTGTTAAAAAATTAAGCCTCAAATCTCACAAAATATTACTATTCCCTCAAATCTCACATACTATGACTATTCCTCATGGCTGGTTGCAACAGATACCAAATCTAATAGAAATATATATTTATTCAATTAGATTCAAAATCCAATACAAGTGTATGTTTATTCAAAGAGTGCAGCATATAAAAAATAATTCCCAGTTCAATTCTACATTTTTTACGGTGACTTCATTATTTCTCGAAATTTACTTCTCTGCGATTTCCTCCCAGACGAGAAAGTGGATAGTGGCTCTGACTGGCAGTACAGAAGAGCCCGGATTCGGATCCAGAGAAGGCACGGATGTAATTTGCCCATCCTTTTATAGGAGGTAACGGTGATCTACCAACTAGGTACTTTCATAATAAAGAGATCACCACTTCCGGATTTAGTGATGGCCAGTGCCTAAAAACGACTACGGCCCGCCATCGGAAAAAAAAGTTCTTTGCGATTTATCGATAGAAGGATAGGAGAACTATTATTATTTGCTTATGAAATTAGTTGTAAGTATGGTAACTTTATGTTTAGACAGACGTAACGCGAAATAGTTTCAAAGCTAAAGTGATTTATTACGTTTTCTAAATATTTCAACTGAGAATTTGTTAAGGATTTACGAGCTCGTGTATCCCTGCGTTTGCTGTTCGAAGGTTTAAATGTTAATATTTAAATTCTACAAATAATTTATGACTTTTCCTCGAATAAGCAAGTTGAATAAGCAAGTTGGTACAATTTTAATGGAAAAAAATCATATAAATCAAACGACTCATGTAGCAGTGCTACAACATGGGGGAACACTTTAAAAACAAATCAGAAAAGATTCAGATTTTAACGTCGCATCAGATAATTTGCTACGGTTATTTACACTCTTGCTGAGCATTGCAGTTTACTAGTCTGCTCTTAGACTCGCTCATGCTGACACAGTGTTTCGTCTTTTTAACATTACTTTCTTTACACTTACGCCACATAAAATCGACAGCAAAATAGCATAAAAATAGCATATCTTTAAAATCTCCGATAGAATATTAAGAGTTCCCATACATCTTCCCAACATACATACAAAAAGTAAAAAAAATTGTACAAAAATTGTTCTTTAAAGGACTGCGTTTATTGTTTTTTTAATCACTTTATATTCTACTCAGTAACACTTCTAAATTCTACTCACATTTGAAAATTAAATATCTTATCTTTACTGAGTGGCAACACGCTGATCCATAGAGATAAGCATTCTGCTTGAGGACGTAGCCACAATTACTTTCAAATAGCCGAATTTTTTCATTCAAATTGAAAGACAAAGCTCTGCCATCTGCCGAATTCAACAATCTGGCGCGTTGTAGATAAAACTATTTTATTTCGAACAGTGATACTACTTCTCGTTTACAAATCGCTGAGTTTTGTCAGCAAAATTCTTTGCGTTTGCGCAAAATGTGAAATAAATAAAAAATAAATTTGAAATTTAAAATTCGGGCTTCGAAGTGCCCAAATTTGAGTGGAACACTGTGGGTATTAAAAATTTCGTTGTATTAGGTTTCATCTTTTTTTCTTAATGCGAGTAACATACATACATAATAATTCTTCATTATTTATTTTTTTAAGTAAAACATCGGGATACATTTGGTGGCAACAGTTTGAAAAGTGATCTGGACACAAAAATTATTTAAAAAAAAGTGACTTTCGAGACTAGTAATACTTCTGGTGGTAAAAACATACTTGTCAGTATTTAGTTGAAAACGCAGGCTTTGTAAGAAATTTTCTTTCTCCTTACTGTGCGCATTCGTGGTGTAGTTGTAAAGCACGTCTAGCTAGTTATGGGGCAGTCCGAAGTTGGAATCCCGGCGACAAAACTTTGGATTTTTCACCTAATTCCAAATGAAAAACCTAATGAATCTACAACTTTCTGCAATATAATTTAATTTATAAGTGAATTTATTAAGGTTTAATTAAAATAAGCATTTTAGAAGAGAAGGCAAATGTTAGTGTATATCTTTTTTATTATCTTATGTTCTGATATCAAACAGGAAAGTAATGTATTTTGGTAAATTATTCGAGTTCTATTTAGAGACTTGAAATTAAAGGTGGCTCACGACTAAAGGTTTCAATCGGATACCGATAAATTGTTCATAGATTAATCGGAATCATTTTCGTAAAATATTCCTTTTAAATATATCAGTGGGAAAGGTAATATATATATAATAAATGTAAAAAATAAAGCAAGTAAAGCTTGATAAATGCAGTAAAGTAAAAAGTACCGAGTAAGGTTTAATAACTAGTACTAAAAATCTGAAAAGTGCCAAATAATATCAAGTACAAAATTTTCAGTGAAATTAAATTGTTCGACTAAAAACTTTTCATTACGAAACGTATCATTCTTAATGTATCAGAAAAGTGAAAAGTGCCAATAAATCTTAATATATATTGAAAAATTAATTTGATTTTCGTTCTATTAAAATACCCCTAACACACTAAGATAAATGTTTTAATACTGAAATTTAATTAGATATAAGGTAGCCATTATTTACACATTAAATGTTAAAACATTAAATATTCATTGTAATTATTTTTGAATAATGCATAATTTCCCATGAAACACAACTATATTCGTATTACAAATTTTGCATCTTTAATTTTTTGCCCCTTTCTGTTTAACTACGATTGCAAAAACACTAGTTTATTCTCATTTCTATGCTTAATTACTCACTTAAATTGAGTTAAACTGAGGTATTTCATAAATTCTATTTTTCTTTAGTTCTGAATTTTTGGAATCTGAAACTGGTTTCTATTCGACTTTTACGTTTATAAGATCTCTAATGCATAGATTAGCTTAGTACCTATCCTGCATAATATCGGCATATCATAAAATCGACACTGTATAGAACAGACATTGCTTAGCATTGCTCCTGAGTACTGTTGACATTGCATAAAATCAATACCGTGCAAGAGCAACACTACTTATCACCTATCTTGCACAGTATTGACATGATCTAGAACCCGTATTGCTTAATAACGATCATACATAGAGTCGGCATGGCATAACATCGTCACTGCCTAATGTCGACATGATCTAAAATCGCACGCTCAATGGAGATCCTGCGTATTATCGACATAGCATAAAGGTAACAGCACACAGGGTCAATACTCCGTAGATCGGTTTAGCATAGTATCAACATAGCATAAATTTGGCACCAATGCACGATACCAGTCGGCACCAGCACACAACGAACACTAGTAAGCAGCATAGTACAAACACGCTAGAGGAGAAATTTTGATATTAATAGAACAATCAGTACAAAAATTAATACATATTTGTCATCTGAGCAGAGCAGTCGCAGGTATAGTATCAACACAGCGGAGAATCGACATCGCCCTATCATAGACACAACATGATCGACACTGCCACAAACGAAATTTGAGTAAAATAAACGTCTAAGTAAAATCGAATCATTGTGTAGAAAATGTTTATAAATAACCAATTTATAAGAGAAATAAATAGAAGAGAAGGAGTTTGATTAAATTACTACTGTTAAGGTACCAATCATCCCTACTTGAATTACAACTTATATAAAAACAGCAAAAATTGAAAAATCATTTCAAACTCGAGATGTTTGGCTTTCTAGTATATATATTACATTATGTTAAAAATAACTCCATTAAATGAATTAATTAAAATAGCTTAAGTTTTAACTAATAAGAGTCTAGTTTAAGAATGAAAAACTAACAACAGTGTGCGTAATTATATAAAACTGAGAGTTGATTAAAAACCTCGGGAGTGAGGTTATTAAATTAGAAGCAACGAACTCTGCGCTGAATAGGCACACACGTTTCAAAAGAAAAATTTAGCAGTGCATCTTTTAAAAGTCGGATAGCATATCCTTTCCTCGTGGTTAAAAAATCTTAATTATGCGAGAGCGAACTGTATTGTGAAGTGTATTCTTTGTGGATTTATATATATTTCAAAAATAAACCACATCTAATTTCATTGGTAGAGCTACCTGTTATATAACCACTGGATTTAGGAATCTGTATGTACTGGTTTAATACAAAGCATGAAACTTATCTGACTAACGAAAGGGATACCTTCTAAAGGGGAAGCATTGAGGGAAAACCTATCTCATAATGAGTTCAAGTTACACAAGGGTAAAACGATGGAAACGCCCATGCAACCAACTCTGCTGGCTATCGTTTGAACCTGAGTCAAACTACGAATGTACAATGATTTTATCCACTGTTGTACACATGTTGGAAGGCAAGGCATTAACTTTTGTGAAATTTATAAAACATAAATATTTTTAAAGATAATTAGGTTTTCCAAAACTGTAGTTCCTTGAAAATTCGGAACATCGTCCCCCATTTGCCAATAAAACTTGCCAAACACTTACGCCACAAGAACTCTGCGGAAGGCAATATGACAATTCCTTACATTCTCTACCACTTATAGGGAACTGCGGAAAAGCGGAGATGCAGTTGACCTGTTACAGATGATGACGCATTATAACCGAACACTTATTATTTCAGAGGCCATGATCAGTTTAGTCGGAACTTCAAAACGAGATAAATAACTGCATCTACAGCGAAATTCAGATAAACGTCCTCCTATTTGCTAACTGGTGGTGTTACACCACTTACACCACAAAAGCGCAAACGAGGGAATAAAATAATTTTATGCATATTTAAAGCTAATACTACATGTAGGTGTATACTACGCTTCAGAATGATCATGCTTATACCGAACAATTTTTTTACTAATTATGGCATTTATGCATATTACTGATAAACATGAATTATTTTTTTTCCACAGAATTTTTTATGTTTAGAAGCTTCGCTTTAAAAATCTAGACCTGTAACGGTTTATCAACCAGTATGCATATACCTGATTATTCGCTGAAATGTTTCCACACGAGTTTAAGTGCATTTATGAGTGATATGCATTTCTTAGTGACTCGATATTTTTTTATAAATTCATTGCTGCTTTCTTTATAATCAATATCAAAATAAATGAAGTACGTTACTTGTGAGTTTTAAAAAATAGTATGCATCTGGGAGAATGAGAGAGGAAAATTGATTTCATTTTCTTTTAACGAAAACTTTCCTCCACTTTAATGGCTAAAATAAATCAAGAGGGAAGTAGTACAATGAAATTCAGTAAACGCAAAAGTAATAATATATAAAAACTACGCTTGACAGCGAATTTAATATTTAATGTTTAGAGTTTAGTTTTAAAAGCCTAGTTACTTTATGTTAGTTTTAAATATTTAAATGCTGACATGAGCGAGTGTTTATATATTATATTAAAACTTTTAACGTTTGTTTTAGCTAACAGTTATATTTATAATTTTTTGTTGCCTCTATTTTTTAGTCAGTTTTTACCAGAATGCAAATTAGTTTGTGTTCAAACAGCAATCTGATATTTAGTTTATGGAGATCACTTACGGAATTACACGATATATAATGTGTTAGACTACATCAAGGAGTCTCACATATTGCCAATACGTGGATCTACCTTATCAATTTAATTCTATTAAAGCCGCCCAACCAATATAGTGGTTAGCATCGCTGACTGTTGTGCTGAAGGTCCCGGGTACAAACCCCCGAGAAGACATGGCTGCTTATAAATGTACAGTGCACGTGCAGCATGGGAGTACTCTAAACATGCGATGGGCCGAAAGTCCTCTCAAGAGGTTGATGGTAGGGAAAGAGGAAGCGGAAGATTCTCGGACTCCTCCCCCCGCGGTGCTCTACATCAAAATTGGGGCTGAACTGAGCTAAACAACACTGTCATCTGTAAGGTGCTCAAGGGTGTTGCCAACGACAGGCGGAAACTTGCGCACCTTTAATTGCGCAGGAGGAATTAATTGCGCACCTTGCGCACGAAGAATTTCGTGGGCTTGGGCTGACTATAAGTCAGACAAGGGAGCATTATCAACAATAACAATTCTATTAGAGCCCATTGTTGGAATTCTTGTAAGCTGGAACCAAGTTATTTAGTAAAAAAAAAAAAAATAAATTTTAATTTTAATTTAAAATTCAGTTTTAATTAACATTTTAGTTAAATTTTACTTTTTCGTTTTTCGGAAGTTTAGTAGATGCCTGTTTATTGATGAAGATTATAATAAGAAAAAGTTAAATAAGTGTAGTTAAATTGTTAACCTTAAATTTGTAAGCTAAGAAAGATTTCGGAAAATTTTAATTACATTTTTGATAAAATACATCCGCAAATGGGCATTTATTAATTTGTTTTGAGAAGGATTTTTAAATTTTCACACACTTTTTTTTTTGAAAATTAAGGTGATATGCAGGCTAAATAATTCAAAATAAGTTTGTCCTAAAGAAGGAGAAAAATTACTCGTTATTTTAAAAGTTTTCAATAACTGGAGGTAAAATGCTATGGCGAAAAATATGAGAGTGAATACCGTGTAAAGATTAATTCTATTATAAAATTAACACTAAATATTCTATTATAAAATTAATTAAATATCAGTTGTATTACAGAATACTTTAGTTGTATAAACGATTTTTTTAACATATTACATCTGTTAGCTTGTTTACAGGTCTGTCTTCTATTCTTCCTTTTATTTATCACCGCCTTTTTTCTTTCCATGCTTTCATTTTTGCTGTTATTTTATTTTACTTATAACACCTATTTCAGTTGTTGCCATTTACCCTAACATGAGGCTGGTGAATGCATTGCACTTGGAACTGCTAAAGGATTTCTTGTAAGTTTAGCATAAAAATGTGTTTACTTTGATCAGCATAAAAAGTTTCCTGACTTTTTTATTTGCATAAAGGAATTTTTGACATATTATGTTTTATATTTAAAATTGCAAATGCAAAATATGTATTTCATTTTTCAAGTAGTAAAGTATTAATATCGATTGTTATTAAATTATGAACATGTTTCGACCTTTCTGCCTACAGACTTATATTTCTTCTATGAATTCCCTTCATACAAAAGCACACTAAATTATTCCCGAGCACTCACATATCATTCTGAAATTGCAATATACATGACTTCTGCATTCTATTACTTCGAAACAGAAAATCCATTTCTTCGCAACAGAACTCCGTAACAACGCTTCCTACGTTAAAGCTTGTAGATTCTAAACAAACTGCTCGAAAAAGAAAAAAAAAATATCTTTAAAGAAATGAAATAAATCTGGGCCATTTGACAATCCAAATTTGTTCCGGGTGAATTCTTTTGATCTGGAGTTTCACGTTCATTTGTCTCCGAGGAAACGTGAATTCTATCTCATTAAATTGTCATTTTGGAAAACTGTTGGCGTCCATCTGGGTAGTTTTTATCCACACAGCTTGGAGAAAGCGTGTATAAATTAACTTTTGCCTGTAGCGCTTTGAGAGATAGAAGGTTAATAAAAAGAAAATACAAATACCCAGTAAAGTAGTAGATTTCACATTTATACCGGAAAATAGAATTTAAGTTAAACTAATTAAGAAATATTGAAATAGTTCTCTGCAAGTCGAAGATAAGTGGCTGAAATATATAACAAGGAGCATTGATTTTTAATTTAAGTGGATTGAAATCATTTCCTTCGCGATCTCTAATTTAATCAAGTGAAAGATTTTATTCGGACTTTTGATTAAACTTAGATAGCTTAATTTAAATTGTTACATTCTTTGAGAAGGAATTTTTTAATAAAGAAATTCTAGCGTGACATGAGCAGTGTACGTTGATGATTTCTCATTATAAATAATGGATTTGTTTATAATCTTCATTTAATTTTCTTAATTAGCCTTAATTATGCACAAAATTTACTGATAAATAATTACATCCCAGGAATCTCCAGGACATAAAATGAAATGAGAAGATACAACATATTTTTACATTCGTGCCTGAAAGGTCAGGAACGTGCCACCAACCTAATCCTTTCAAACGCAGAAAGTAATTAAATATATAAAAGTCATTCTACTTGGATGCACTTTGCAGTTCCATCATGAATACTTCCAAATGGTCTATCACTGTCAGCTGCTGTTTAATAACACTAAACTTTTATCTTAATGTGAATATGTTTCATGTAAACACTAATTTGATTCCATTCGGGAACAGAACTCGAAACATTAACATTTTACTTAGCTGATAAATATTTTTAGAAACAAATTTTGTATTCAGCCGAAGCAAGTATAATTTATAATGCAATATACAGGGTGTCCCAAAATGATTTTTACCTACTCTGAAAGTCATTGGCGGGACTACAAACAACAACGAGTATTAACATATTCGGTGTGACACGTCTTAACGTTTCAGATACTGAAATGATCGCCATGGCGTTAATTTATAATCTCCATGCTAAAGGTTGAATTCAGAGGACCGATACTACGTAAAACGAACACTGCATGGATCGACACTACTTAAGACTGACACAGCTTCGAACAGATACAGCGCAGAACTGACACTAACACAGAATCGACAGTGGTATGCGACCGACACTAGTTAACCATATACGATCAACACGATAAGAGGGAAATTTTTAGGAAGATCAATGCATATTTGTCACTTTTACATTGTTGTCACACGCATATGATCGAATTTGCGTGGAGCCGATATCGGCAAACGACGAACCCGATGTACGAACGAAACTGGCGTGCAATGAACATTACGCAATTTAGCCAAGGATTAGCAACAGTGCATAATCAAAATGGGAAGAATTTTATTAAATTATATTATTTTTAGTTTGCCTGAATGGGAGGTCAACAACAGCGCAGTCCCGGCACAGGCATAGAAAGAACATCGTTTTTGATTTGCCTTGTTGGTCTTATGTCGGAAAAGAAGCTTTCAGTTCTATGCAATCCCATGCAAAACAGGTCCTCTAAGGACATGTCAGAAAACAACGGACAGAATTTTTGCAGAAGAGGAAACATAGATATCCTTAATCGCATGTCTCATGCCATCCCGTCTGCGCGCGATTTTGTGGCCTACACACTGGAAGAGTGAGTGTAAAATCGTTCACATCCTTCATGCATCCTTGGTGTCTTGCTCTGCGTCATTTTTTCTTTATTCTTAACATTTAACGCAGTTATTTAGTCTAAAAGTTTACAACCTAATCTCGTATCATTTGACTGTAGCAAAGTATCAAATTTCCTCCTCCATCATCTTTTAACATCACACAATTTCTCAGTTTACTCGGGTAACTTTTCCAAATTAACTTACAGTAATTGAAAGAAACTCGCGCCGCATTTCTCTTCTTTTTTATATACACTTATGTCCAGCTTCTGGCTAGCTGTGACGAAATTAAAAGGAACACAATACCTGCATGTGTTCATACATATTCATTACCCTGTTTGGTATAGAGACTAACGTTGTTGGCTGTCGTATCATCGGGGCTTCATTCAAATTCCTCCAAACTTTTGGATATTCATTAAATGCATAGTACCACTGCCGCATGAATGCTCTTAAAATACTTCTTCTTTCCGGTGTTTCACCTTAATATAAATGAATTAGTCAGTATTTAAACTGAGCTTTTTTTCTATCTTTAGACACAGCGTGTTTCTGGCTGGTCCGTGTACGTTGCGTTTAGTTCCTTTCAGATTTGATAGTTGTAATTATTCCGCTTTGCATTATTCCTATGCCGATAATGTGATTTTGCCACCTTGGTTAGAATTATTGAGCCTGCCTAAAGTATATTTATGCTGTACGTCTTAAATTAAATCTGACACTTTGTGTGTAGTTCTCTTACCACGACTTGTGTCCGGTACTAGCACAAGAAAGTGATTTATATTCAAATTTCTGTTCAATAAAAAAAATGTGTTTAACCTTATCATGACTTGCAGTTTACTCAGATCTTGCGATAATTCTCTTCACGACTGATATGTCTACTACTTGCAGATAAAATAAAACCTAATAATTTAAATGCTACCTAAGGCCTGGGCTAACGACAGATACAATCCTGCGCTCTTCACCTCCGTAAAGGTCGTGGATGTATTCTGTTGTTACTGTAACATAATTGAGATAAATCATAAACATCACATTCAGTATAGATGTTTCGGCACTTACTTATTATCAATTTCTTATAGATGAAAAGGTAAAAGTAACTTAACGGGTGAAAATCAATGGTTTTTCGCGTTTTAGTTTTCAGAAATGTTCCAAAACTATTGATATTTATCGTAAGTTAGTAAATATTATCAACATACCAAAAGAAAATACACTGTTTGAACTAAAGGATTGTTATCAGCATGGTTGCCCGAAGAATGGTTATGCGCATGGTTGCCAGAGTCTGGCACAATTCTGAAAACTTATCAATTCTACTAAGGTGGTTGCGTTAACAACGACATTTTCACAACTGTTGCAAAAAGGTGGAGTTTTGGGAACATTTAGGCGTCGTTAAGACGTCGTGATACGATGCTTTCACAACCAAAATATAACCTGCGAAAGGCGCAATAACGACGTCTATGCGACAAAAATCTCATCTGCAAAGACGTAATAATGACCTCTTTACAACGGTTGCAAAACAGTGGAGTTTCGCGGACATCTGGGCGTCTTAAAGACGACACATTGCAATGCGACTTGCGAAGTTTGCAACGTCTTTACGACGTTGCCGTGCTACTTGGGAAATTATGAAAATGCATAGTTCTACATTCATGATTTTTTCCAAGCTTCTAAGCTACCAAATGTTGTTGACAGTTTTTTCCCTAGATGTTTCGGTGCTTACTTATTAACACTTTCTTATAGATGAAAAGGTAAAAGTAACTTAACAGGTGAAAATCAGTGGTTTCTCGCGTTTTGGTTTTCAGAAATGTTCCAAAACTATTGACATTTATCATAAGTTAGTAAATATCATCAACATACCAAAAGAAAATACACAGCTTGAGCTAAAGAATTATTATCAGCATGGTTGCACGAACAATGGTTATGCGCATGGTTGCACGAACAATGGTTATGCGCATGGTTGCCAGAGTCTGGCACATTCAGAAAATTTATCGATTCTACTAAGGTGGTTGCGTTAGCAAGTAAGTATCGAGATTTTTACACGTAACTGAACATCCTGTGTTTTCTTTTAAGTAGGTTTTGGAAGTTTGCATTGCACTTCGGATAAGGTTGACTGAATGCTCCCAAAGATGTCGTTTCAGTCTCACAGTAGTGCAAAATTATCCCCTTTAAAAGCTATTAAGATGGATTTCTTAATACAAACGAGATTTTGCTTCATTGTATTAATAAAATTATTTTTATCTTTGTTAACATTCTCTGATTGTAGATTTGAAAGAGTGTGGATATTACACGTTAGACTCAAATACATCAATTGGATAAAATATCCGTCGGTAAATATCCGAAGTTGGAATTTTTAAGTTTCACAGATCAATGGGAAACAGATATTTTTCCCCAAACCGATATATAATTTAGGATGAGCAATGGAAGAAAAAAAAGAGCTCTTGTGTAATTAAAGAAATTTAAACGTTAAGCAACTAATATATCATATATGAAACAAATTAATTTTAAGTTTAAACATTCCATAATTTTCAAACATTAAGTTTAAAACAGGTGAAATTATTTTAGCAAATACTGTTGAAATTATTTTAGCAAATACTGTTGAAATTATTTTAGCAAATACTGTTGAAATTATTTGCTGGGAGATTTTCGCTGGAGAGTGCAGAATTTTACTGTAGTTTGTCATTCGAATGTATGTCACCGAATATATCCCGAATTCTTTGATTTTGAATTTAATTAAGGTTACTTTTTCTAATTAAAGTAAACATAATTTTGAGAGATTAGAAAAGAAAATTGTTTAATAGTTAGATGATAATGAGTTCGAAAATATATTAAGAAAAACTAGCGCGGTCAAAAAATAATACATACATATATATATGCAAGATATAACAAAATGCGATGGCTGCTCTAATGCTTTTCTTCTACCCTGCTCACTCAAACTTTCTTTTGAAGGTGGGGGAGAATATATAAGATATAATAAAATACGACGGCTGCTTTAACAAATAATTGGCGACCTCAAAATTAATTTCTAAATTTGGTGCTCTCCCCTCCTGAATTCATCTATTCTCCCAAATTCGAGATATATTATAAATTACATAAAAGTGCTTGACAAAGGTAGCTAAAACTAATATTAAACAATCATAGCTTAGAATATCTACGGAGTAAAAATACTGAGTCACGAGCACTACGCTTCCCTTTTATTCCCTGACTTCTGCCATGCAAACATCTGCGCGCCACTTATGCTTCCCTGCCCTGAAACGACGTCGTAGCTTTTTATTCTGTGTATATAAAAATTATTTTTATTCATCTATGATATAAAAGTAATTTGTCTGCCAAAGAAATAATTTCTGATGTGCCTAAAAGTAAAGATGGTGATTTGCCGAAATTAGTTTTGTCAACGTCTTAGTCTTACCTTATCCACCCAGCCATGTCTACTGCCAGAAGATAAAAGTATCAGATTCATGACTGCGTACTTATTATATTACATGAATATATATTTATACACACACACACAAGAGGATTATAGAAGAGAACTAAGGCGCTTGGATTCAGATCAAGATCCTCCCAATTTGCTATTTCATGCATAGATGTTATTTATAGTGCCCGGATGATAAAAACACGTGAAAGTAGGCATATTTTAAAATTCCACAGAGGAACGAGATTTATTGAATTTTCAAACACATTACAAAATTAAATCAAAATTCATTATTAAGAAATTAATTTGGCATTCAATAAATCTTTTAGCTACATGAAAACACTGAATATTTCATTAAAAACGAAAGCCATTCGAAAAGCTTTCATCAGATTTGTCTGTCAGTTGTTAACTTTCCTTAATGAATCACACGGCAAGAATCATACTTTACGAATGTGAAAGCATTTGCAAAATAGCTACGATTTTGGAAATATAACGCATAATTATTAAACACAAATAATATGATTTTGATGCATCATCGATTTTTTTAAGTTAATAAGTAAATATTTAACCACTTTTTATTCCGAAATTTGAAATTTTTAGACAATCGTAGAAATTCGTTATAACAGCTAAATTCTTTGTATTTTTTTTTAAGTAATCGAACTTTTTTTCAAAAATAAAAGAAGTTATTTTATTATTTTATTTTAAGATAAATGTTCACTGCATTAAGAAGGCTGGTAATTTGACTTACCAGCCTTCTGGTAAGTCTGAATTTAATAAGACTTGAAAAAGGAAATACAAATATTTTAAAATCGAGAAAGGCTGAAATAAAAACCTATACTATTATATAAAAATATTGTGTATATGCTTCAAGTTCAAGCTTTACTACATATACAAATCTACTTTCTCACCAGTTTCATTAAAATTATAAAATACGTTCCAAACTGAAAATAATAAATAGAACAGTTGATATCTAGAAAAAATATTTTTATTTACGCAACACTTAAAATAGCATTTTGAAATGTCATGGAAATATACTTTGTGCACAAAATTTTTCAAGATTAATAATTGTGTTTTGGCAAATGCAATACATAATATATGATACATAAATATATTTTCTCATCATTTTCATTAAAAGACTTTTCAAACTGAATTGAAGCCGTTCAAAACTGCAAATAATAAATAGAAGAGTTAATATCTGGAACGAATATGCTTAGTTTTATTTATGCAACACTGCGAAGATGGCATTTTTTAATGTTATGGAAAGATACATTATCCCTAAAATTTTACAAGATTATTAATAATATTACCATGACAAATACGTGTAAAGTATAATTTTAATTATAATAGAATCATAAATTGTATCTCAAACATCAAGTTTCGGAAAGATAACTGTTTAAATATTTTTAACGTTTAAAAGCCTGTAATTCTTGAATGCATCATAATTCATTTTATAATATTCATAGTGTCTTGAAAGCTTGCAGTTTAGTATTCTAAAGAAAGAAATAGAAATGGTGGTGCAAATGAAACGAAACAAAAACAGTCGCTTTTTAGTTTATGCACATGTGATAAGAATATGGCGCAATTTTGTTCCTCAATAGACATCCCTTTAAATGGGGAAATTTCTGTAGTTACTTCTTTTGTATCAACGACTACTAGTGATCGCTTTGATGCAGGGGGGATATATTTTGCAGTGAAAACTGAAAGTATTTACTACTAACGCTGGAACTAAACATATGTATATCGTTTGAGGACACAGAGTATATATTCGAGCGAATTACTGCGTGATGGTTTTTCTAATCACGAGGTAATTCTAGATCTCTTTTAAGATATCATTCAGACTACGATGTAGCATAAAAATTGCAAATCTTATTCTTTCTATGCATTAAAATCATGTTTCGTTTTGTCCAACATATTTTCTTCAGATTTTAGCTATATTCCCATCCATCTATGAACTTCAAACCCCACGAAAACATGCTGGAAGGAAAGAGAAAATATCGTATATACTCCTCCTTTAATGGAGCGACTGGGGATTAGGGGACACAGTCGCCAAATCCTGGTGGTGACGAATTGTCCACCACATTTTAGTTCGAGCGCCACTGTTCGAGATTTTTTCATGCTGAAGATATGAAAAATAAGCAATGACCTTTCTGTGACTCGAACCTGGACCTCTCGAATACATGCCGAGTGTGCTACCGTTACACCACGAAGGCATGTTTGAAGGAGAGAGAAAATACCATATAAAGTGTTTTCTAAATTCCATTGTAGTTGCATTTTAACCTGATGACTTATCTCTCAAGTAAGGGAAGAAGTTGAACCTCATAAGTCAAGTTTAGCCTGATATTCGACTGATTCGATTGTAACGTGATTATCATTTTTGAAAAGTATGTGCAGAAATCGCAATAGAACTTTTCAAAAGAAACTAATTGAAAGGAATATTTTGAAGTAGTTTGGGTATCTGTATAAAGCACAGAAGAATTTTTATTTATTAAACTTACGAACATCAGTAGGAACATCGGAAGACCACAAAAATTTGTATCCGATTAACAAAGGAATCAGTAATAATTCCAAAAAATAAACAGTAATTCTAATATATTTTTCTTCGCAATCATTTTGTACATTTCATTCTTACAACTGTTTTAAAATATATTTATAATAAGAATTATTATTATTAGCAATTTATTTCACTTAATTAACCAATTGGTTCATTTGTACTGAAAATTACGTATTCTTACAATTCCAGATAACAAGCCATGAGGATAATAGATGAGTTTTTCTTGAACTAAGAATGACCTTTCAACACAGACGTTTTGACTATCTAAGACCCGGAAAGTGCTAAAAGATACCCAATCAATACGTAGCCAAAAAGACTTATTGGGAGTAGATCTTGAACAAGGCCTTCTATCTACTAAAACAATTTCGAGAGCGGCCAGACACGGGTCCCTCTTCTTAAGAAGCAAAGCGAATTTATCCTCATAGAGATAAACAAAGAAAATTGAAAGAAAGTTCTCGGAAATGCCAGCTTGTAGCAAAAACCCGAATTTGAAAAGAAGCATTTCAATGCGAGACTCAGTATTAAGGAAAAGGGCATCTGATTTTGGCGCAACCTTGGAATAAAGTCCTGTCATTGTCGTGGGTAATCAACACAGATACTTCTTTTTTTTTCTTCAGGAGCAAAGAAATAAATAAGTAAATAAATAAATAAATTCTGCCATGATAAGAAGTCTGATAGCCCTCGAAATCACTGTAGTAGAAACAGAATTTTATTCAAAATCTACGCCGAAATAAGGTTTGCTGTTTTGACTAATTTAAAATTTTACATAGGGCTGTTTCTCTTGTAATTTGAATATGTAGTTTTTCTTAAGAAATTAAAAATACCTGATATTAAATCATTTATTTTATGTATATGTTACCGTGAAAGACCGAAATTGGAGAGTGTCGTTGGTGAACGATCGAATATTGCATTACATTCTTGTACATTCGGACCCTCACTGGTGTATGTCGACAATCACAGATATGCTCTGGTGTAGGTCGAAAAGAGAGGTATAGTATATATATACACGCTGTCACTGCAAAAGGAAGTGTTCCACAAATCTATCCAGATGTAAAAGCAAGGGCCTCTTGTGCAATTCAAAGTTTCATAACAGTTTACGTTGTTGCAATAAATAAGATTCGAATCACATAATTTAGTAAGTTTTTAACTTCTACTATTTTCCTTTTTCATTTTGAATGTACTGTGTGTTTTAAGTTCTTATATTCCTATTTTAAGTTTCAAAAGCGTTTTTCGTGACTGAATTACGGAGAAGAAAGTATAATATTCTTATATGTTCAACATTTACAATTATTGGTTAGAGCCGAAAACATCGCGGCAAAAACATTGCGGACGAAAATGTCGCGGAGAAAACAACGCAAGACGAAAACGTCGTGCTACAAAACATCGTGGGAGAAAATATCTCAGAGAGAAAACATCGCAGTCCTAAAACATCGTGTTGCAAAACATCGTCGTCGAAAATAAAGCGGTTCAAAAACTTCGCAGTTTAAAAACATCACCGTCGAAAATATTGTGGTAAAAAATAAAGTATCTACAAATCATCGCATGACGATAACATCGCAGACATGCTTTTTTCAGATATGCTTTAATAACTGTAAATGAATATTCCCATAATGATTTGTGAGCGCAAGATGGAAAGAAGGATGATTTTTACTTTCATATTTTTATTAATTAATAAATTTTTGCTGAGAAAATAAGAAGGAAGCTTAAGCATAGAAAATGAATACAACTTATACCACTTAATAGAATTTTAAACCGACATAGTTAACTAGCAAAGGCCATTAATAAATCATTTTTTATAAAGTTTTTACTGGTAATTTTTCATGAAAAGTATAATCTATAAGCTGCATTTAATTTTCTATACTTAAGTTTCCTTCTTACTTTTTCAGCAAAAATTTGTTAGTTAATAAAAAAATGTGAAAGTAAAAATTATCCTTCTTTATATCTTGCGCTCACAAATCATTACGGGGGAATATCCATTAACAATTATTAAAAGCCTGAAAAAAGCATGTGTGTGATGTTATCGTCATGCGGTGATTTGTAGATACTTTATTTTTTACCACGACATTTTCGACGACGATGTTTTTAAACTGCGAAGTTTTTGAACCGCTTTAATTTCGACGACGATGTTTTGTACCACGATGTTTCAGAACTGCGATGTTTTCTCTTTGCGACGTTTTCTCACACGATGTTTTGTAGCACGACGTTTTCGCCTTGCGTTGTTTTCTCGGCGACGTTTTCGTCCGGGATGTTTTTGCCACGATGTTATCGGCGGACACCACCATTATTACATGGTGAATGTTGACATTTACCGGTGTAAGTCAGAAATAAGAGTATTTGGAAAATATTTCGGACATACACCAAGCGACTATGTGAATGTTGACATTCACCGGTGAAAATCGACATTCTTCAGATTTCGGTGTTTCACCGTAACATATATAATAAAATCAACCCAAACAAAAATTGTATCAAAAATAAATTTTGTCCCATTTGTTGTTTTAATGTTATTATGTTAATTATGTTGCATAGATTGTGACTCATTAGGCTGAAACATGACTAACATAATAGTAATATTTCGGAAAAGAATGCGAAATGTTTTCGGTTCTTTTGTGTAATGAAAAAAGTTTTTCATGAACATATTTCTCTTCATTTAACTGTATACATATTATCCATACATACAATGTTTTCTTAGATAATGAAGGTATAACAGCTTGACGAAAGATATACAACATAATTTTAGGTTCTTTAAATTTTAATGCCTGTCTCTTTTGTCTCTCTCTGTAGAACCAAAATATTTTCCTGACAAAGTCCAGTATTATTGATCTGATAATGAAAATAAATACAATTTACTTAAATAATATATTTTTTATAAAAATATTTTGTACAATTAAAAAATATACTTATTGCTCAAAAAGAAATCTTTCACAATTAAAATTATATAAAGGTTGCCTTTTTTAACGAAACGTATTACATAAAAGAATTTTATACTTCTTGCTTTTAGTTAGTTCCAACTACATTCCATTTATATTGTTATTACTTAAATCTGTAACTCCAGGAAGGATAAAAAAAAACACTTCATTAGAACTTCATACAAAAGACTGAAACAAGTATTACTTCTAATTCCTTATATTAAACTTCTTTGTATTCTAAACAATGGAATAATAGATTCCGGCTTTATACTTCCTTTGTAAAAAGAAACCAATTATTTTATAAGCATATAGCTTTATCTTGGTATTCGGGTTATTTTTAAGCTTTTAACCGTAATGTCATTTAAAAACGCTACTGTTTATATTTTATTAAATATAAATGTTCTTTGTTCAGGGATTTGAAGTTTTGAAACGCTGTAAAATGTAGAGTTTTTGTATAGGTATCAAAATACTAATTAAAGTATCAGATAATACTGAATTTATTTTTCTAATTGGATTAATTAATTATTTTTTAATAAGAGCAAACTCAGTTTGTAGGTTGGAAGACTACATACTTATACTATGAAGATTTAAACTCTGAAAATATGCAAATGTTTTAAAGATCTGGGATGCGCACGTTTCAGTTTTATAAGTTTTTTAAATAAATGTTAATTAACTAACTTAATTATTTAAGAAATTTTATCAAAGATTTCTAATTCAACTTTTATTAGTTTTATACAAAAGAATCTAATTATTTACCAATGATTTAATTTATTGATATAATTAGTTCTTTAATTGTAAAATAGTGAATTAAAAGTATTTTATTTTGGAGATAATTATGCTTATTTCTTGCAAAAAAATTTGCATTTTTTTAAAGATAATTGGTCGAAAATATGGCTTGTTTTTTTTACAGAGTCATGATATATTAATCTATGGTTTCTGCATTTCTTTTCAAAGGTCAATTAATAGTTTTGGAGGACTTTTCTTGGGATTATTTTCTTATTTATGCCTCTTTGAATACACTGTGAATTAAAAGTGTTTTATTTTACATAATTAAGCTTATTTAAGAAAATTATTTTGCAAAGCATTTCTTTTCTCAAATACTTAAATAAGTGTTATTTAAAGAAAATATACTTAGTGCTCGAAAAGAAATCTTTCACAATTATAATTATATAAAGGCTGCCTTTTTTTTAACGAAAAGTATTATACAAAAGAATTCTAAAAGTGTATTGTTAACGTTTTGAATAACTTTTCAAAGTTATAAGAAGAAAATGTTGTAACTGAAAAAGGATTATTTAAATAATATTTAAAAGTAAAAGATGAGCAAAATCATTAATTTCTTTAGTTCCTCTATGAAAGGTACCTTTTAAATTTTATGCGTCAGAAGTGTTTTTTTGAAAAAAGACAGCATCTTATATAACCATATAACAACAAAAAACTGTTTAGAAGTGTGCGCACGTAGGAAAATGGGTCTTCACTGTAAGACAAACAATAAAATCAAAAATCTATTATATATTACATTTATACTTTTTGTTTTCTGCTTGCTTTATAAATTATTTCTTAGCAATAAGTAGTGTTATATTTTTCAGTATAGATTAAACAAATATGGTGCCATTACGCCAATTCTACCTCCACACGGTTAAATTTTATTATTGAAATATGCAACTCAGCTTCAGTCAGTATTACTTGTTTTACGGTTAATTTTACGGTTTAGGTAAACCAAAAATTGTTTAATGGTTTAATTCTTTTTTTTAGAAAAATGTGTTACTTGCATGTTATTGTATGGAAATAAAAATATTGAATATTTTTAAATCTGTACTTGTTATTATGAATAAAAGGAAAAATTCAGTTCTCTAGCTTACATTACATATACTGCATCGTCGAGATACAGAAAAGTAGACAATTCAGTTAACCAGAATTTCCGTATATCTGGAGAAAGTGTAGTCCATTTGAGACCGTATATTTAAAATTCTTCTGTGCTTAATGGTTATGAAGTCATTCCGTATGTAAAGTGACTAAAGGAGAAAAATTTCTCCTTCTGAAAAAACAGTAATTTTGATTCTAATACTTAATTTTGACCTTTGTTTTTTTAACTCTTTAGATGGTTTATTGATATGTTACCCTACCAACAACATATCATACACCACTCTGACAACTATTGCTACTATAACAGCTAACTGAATACATTTAGGTCACCAATAACCAATAGTCTTGGCATTCACAGTTATCATACAGTTACCTTAACGATGCCCTTCTGTTTCATTTAATTTTAATAAATCATTTAAATTTACGGCACTGCCTCACAGAAGTAATTGATGACCTAATGGTAAATAACTGGTTGACAGCCAGTAACCATAAGTTGTCAGCGACCAACAAGTAGATCACCACCGATCAATACATTTTATGGGCACTTATGTCCTTCGGTTTAGTTTTACTTTTAAAATGTATTCAAATTTACTTCACCGTCCCACACTCATTCATTACTGGATATCCTCCGGCGACCATGACCAATAAGGTTTAAATTTCACTTTATGCATTATTTAAATTAAATTTTATTTCTTCGCCTTTATTTTTGACTTTAATCTTAATTTTCAAATCTATCTTAATTTATTCTACTTTCCTATAACCCTGGCGTATGCATTCATGTCCGAAACTACTCACTACTTACCCTTAATTTGACCAACAACTTTGATGAGCATGAATGTACTTCTGTCTAGATTTAGTTATCAACTGCTATGTATATTTATGTACATTTAGTGCTTTTCCCAAAATTATGACCAAAGTCTTAACCACAAATGTGCAGCAACGTGTAAGAAAATCTTCTAAAAATATTCGTATAATTTGTTTCCCTTTCTCTGAATATAGTTCTCTAAGGGCTAATTTATTGGTAATCGGAATTCCCTTAATAATTTTTATTTTTATTAAGTGTATTCAGTTTGTTTTTGCATTTTTGTATTATCTTTTCATCCTTTTTATCTTCGTTTATTGCTTATTTTTTCCATATTCTTCAAGGTACCTTAGTCACAAAGCGACGTGTCTGGCCATCAGATGTCGGCTTCATACACGTCGGATATTGTAGTGTTGTTATTAATATTTATTCTTAATAAGTTTACTTTAAAGAAATGATGTTGTGGTAGTTACCAGTATTTATTAAGGATTTTTCGTTTGTTAAGTTCTTACTGAAACCGCGGTCTACGGAAACTAAATTACTTACATAATATTTTCGTTTTGGATTTTTGGGCAATAAAATTACTCAAGGCAAGGAGGAAAATACAGCATGAGTACTTTTGCCGAGTTTGACAAGCTCAGTTCTTCTTTTCTAAATCCCTAGTAATCTAGGGCTAAGACAGCGAAGCACTGGTATTGTGTTCCGCTCTGAATCGACTGAATGCATAGTTTTGTTTTCATTTCTATTTTTTTACCCCATAATGAGTTCAATCCGCTATTCTGTGAAGGCATCTGTATTAAGGCAGATAAATTCACATATTTGTTTCAATCTAATTACTTAGTTAACGATTCTGTTTCCTGGAAAATATACAATTCACGATCATTTAAAACATTCTGCATTCTACAATTTGCCGACTTATTTGAAAATGTAATGAAAAGTCCGTAGCTCGAAAATTAGCTGCCGCATTTCATGTAAGATGCTCTATTTTTGAAAAATAAATTTTAATTAAACATTTCGTTTATGCATAATAAAGGAATATAGAACAGTGTAGAATAATATCCTAAACTAAAAAAAATATTTTGGGGTTATTCTTTGAAATCTGAAAATGGACCAAACAGCTGGCTTTGAATTAATATTACGAATCTCTAACTTATTCTCTGATTTAATTAGGAAAACAGCAGAATACATTTTAATTAGCGAGTAATCGATTCTGAGTTACTACATTTTGTACATGTAAACATTAAACGCAAATATAAAATAGTATACAACGAATAACTTTATACAAACACAAAGGATAAAACTCATTTGAAAAAGCAAACTAAAATTTTCTTCTCAATATGTTAATAGGCAAATGTTAATTTGAATTTGAAAGAAGAAATTCTCTATAAAATAAGAAACTCTTTCGAGTTATTCTGCTTGCTATAAACTCTTTCATTTTCAAATTGGAAGATTTAAATTCCTCCGACAATTTTCCTTAGAAAATGGGCACAAAAACGCTTGAAATGATATTAAACAGTTTGAAAGGAAAACTCATAAATAGCAAGATATTTGCCGTTCCTAATAATACGTTTTTTAGCCCTTTACATTCCAGACGCATAATTGAAAATGAGAACTGCGTAGACAATCTTATAACTTACATTAGTATTTAAATAAAAATGCGCAGGTTTATCCCATTTGTTTTCAGACCTATGCAGATCTCAGTTGCATAAATATATTTATACTCATTTTGATCAACTTTTTATCAGTTCCATCAGCGTTCCCGTAATAGAGCGTAAATAAATTGAATATGATGTTTTTCGTTTCTCTATTGTTAGCAGAAAATAAACCTGGAATCACATTTAAAGAAATCTATTAATTTTAAAGGAATAGTTTCTAAGAATCCATTTAAATACTTCAAACTAGTTTTATGTATGCGTAGGTTTCTAATTTCTTGATGTAAATATTTAAGGTTAAACTAAATTGATTCAGATCGTTATTATTCCTTAAAGGATAATTTTTCTGCCATATGTTTGAAAGAAACTCGAATGCAAAATAATAGCTTAAGCAGATAAACAATCTTGGTTAATAGTTTCATAAATTTACGAAACAGTACTTTGAATAAAAAATAAAACAAATAGTCGCTGGCTAAGTCATGGAACATTCATGATAATAAATGCATTATTTATAATAAATTCCCAAACTTCCTTTCTTTTTAAAATTTTATAGTCACTCGCTTTATCAATCCAGGACACATGACACATGTGCACTGCCCTTGCCGGAATTCGAAACTTGTACTCCCACTTACTAGCTGGATCTGCTGTCCAATTACACCATGAAAGTAGGAAACAAGGAGGGAGAAAATACCACATAAACTTACAAGATATAAATAGATACATCTTGTAAGGCTGTTCTTTATATCTGTTTGTTGAACGTGTTGTTTCTAGCTTGCTCTGGCGCAGCCCGCAAAAAGGCCATAGAGCGATGTAAAGTCTGCCAGGAGAGTCGGCCTGCGTCCCTCATATCATACATCTTATAACATATTTTCTCCATCGTTCCAGCATGGTCTTCGTGGTGTAACGGTAACGCATTCGTAGAGTATTCGAGAGATCCAGGGCTCGAGTCCCGGCAAAGGCATTGCGGATTTCTTTAGATCACTTGCTTTGAAAAGTACTAAAATGATTCTACAAGTGGCGCCCGAGCTAAAAGATGGTGGACGCTCATTCTTCATCACCAATGCCAGTCGCCCTTTAAAAGGGGGGAGTATGTAAGGTATTTTCTCCCTCCTTTCCGCATGCCTTGGTGGTGTGATTGGAAGCATACTCGACGCTTATGTGAGAGGTTCAGGGTTTGAGTCCCGGCGAGAGCACTGCACATTTTTCAACTCTCCTGCTTCAAAAAAAAACCTAATGTCTTTACAATCTGTCTTACAAATGTCTTGGACCCAGATGGCCGGTTTAGTCGAACGAGATTGTTATTTATCTGATAAATGTTTTCTGCAGGACTTTCCAGTGTAACTATGTATGTTTATATTTCATATGATAAAAGGCACAAAAGAAGCCATGCAGCTAGGGCATTCAAACACAAACTGAATACTAATGCTCAGTAGTCGTATATTATCAGCTATGTGTTGAATCATAACTTAAATCAGCACTGTAAGATCATCACACCTGTATCCTACTCATGATGTATCTGATAAATAATAGCGGCTTTCTCAGTAACACTATGAATGTATTTAGCTTTCCCTTACACTGAAAAAAATGTATTGCATGATTCACGTTTGCATTTGATGAATTAATTAATGATTAGTTTTTCTCCATGTATATTTATCCTAATTCTAATTCTTTAAAAAACATCATATACATCATATATTGTTTTTGATGCAAAACTGAAATAGGCTGATAGCTTACATTAAATTTCGCGTATCTATTGTTTTAGAATTTTGAATAAAAACAAAACCACTAATTTCATTTCTGAGAAAGATTCGTAGTTATCCTACATGCGAATGAAATTAGGGAAAAGAATACCTACGGTTTGGTTTGGTTTATTTGATTTTTGATTATGGAAAAGTACTCAAGGCCTGGCTTCTTAAAGGGAGGTATGCCTTTGCTGAGGACTTTCTAAGGGAAACTTGCTCGTATGCAAGTTACAAACCAGATAAACGTCAATGCTGCCAGCCCCTCGGCGGGATTCGAACCCTGGACCGAACTACCAGTATTAACTGACTTTACCGCTTGGGTACTGGTGGACGGAATGCCTTCGGTGGTGGTGGTGGTGGTGTATTTAATTATGGCAAAGCACACTAGGGCTATCTGCCTAAGAGGAGGGATGCCTTTCGTGGAGGACTTTCTAAGCGAAACCGGCTAGTATACACGTTACACATGGGGAAAACCACGAAAACGCCCATGCAGCCAGCCCGTTCGCGGGATTCGAACCTCGGACCGAACTACCAGCGTTCAGCGACTTTACCGCTCGGCCGCTGGTGGGCGGAATGCCTTCGGAGAGGTCTTTCTAAGGCAAACTGAATTGTATCCACGCTAAGAATGGGAAAAACACGATATTGCATTTGGCCTGGAATAAAGCTCCTGTTGACCTACCAGTGTTCAGCGACTTTATCGCTCAGCCGGTGGTAGCCTGTTTATTTTTGAATTAAATTATAAATATAACGGTAAAAATACGAAGAATAATCTTAAAGCGATCTTAAAGCAATTAAATTATAACGATCGAGCATTGTATATTTACGTTCATCTTCTATTAGACCTAATCAACCATTTAAAAGGCCGAAAGGTTTTAAAAATCCTGCAAACAGTCAAATTGTCACTCAGTAGAACGTAGGTACCAATCACATGTAGTTTGGAGAAATATATGACCGTAAATATACTAAAGCCTTGAAATTTAGCTTCGATAATATGGCAAATGAAAATAAAGCTATATTTAATAGTTTGTTTATAAAGAAAAGGTTTTCTGAAAGAAATAAAACGTCTTGTAGCCAATAAAATTCGGAAAATAGGTTGATATATTCCAAAACCAAGTTTAGGAATCTATAATATATTTCATTTAGTTTACTGTAATCTGTGACTTTCCGAGGAAAGAAAGGAATAACAATAAACCTTGTTATTTGGAAAACAATTTATTAGAATGGTAGCGAAGAAATATTTTTGATCAAAATTTTCAAAAAAAAAATGAATAGCATAGCTATAAAAAAGAAATGCACTTATAATAACGATACATATATAATTTAAGTTTTCGTATGCATGAATATTTTTCTTTTTGCTACAAATGTTACAAACACATGGTTCTCAACTATCTGCCTCTTCTTTTCCAATAGTAAGTTCTACAAAATTAATGGAAGAAGCTGAAACAAGTAACATAACGGTGATTCTTTAATCTGTAAACGATTTAAAAGTTAATGGAGTTATATAGTTTTAATGTTAGTTAAACTATTTTAAAAGGCTTCGGGATACTAAACGTGTAAGATCTTATTTGTTTAATTCATCAGTTAAGTTATTAGGTTGTTCTTCCCTTATAGTTCTCATATTTTTATTTATGTAATTTAATCTTGGGTTTTTTAGCTTTATATTTTCGTAATTAATTTGAAACTTTTATGAGAATCTGTTTGAAATATTAGACTGTAAACTGATAATAATTTACAATATTGCTTGTTTCTTCTGTTATTATTTTATTCATGAAGCACTAAATTTTCTGACAGGAAGGTGATAAGTATTATAAGGTAATTTCCTCCGCCTTTCTAGCGTGCCTTCGTGGTGTAGTTGTTCTGCACGTTGGGCCGGTATTCCAGAGGACCGTGGTTCGATTCCCGGCAAAGGCGGTTGCTAATTTTTCAACTCTTCTGCTTCCAAAAATTGCCTAATGTCTCTACAATGTAAACGAAAGACTAATAGAAGAAGACTGATTGTCCTAGAAAAGTTCTCGCTAGAATTAGCGTCTCTACTTCAAAAGCACGTGTGGCATCTTTCAAAGTGTGAACTAATCCCTTTGTTGTCATTATGGTACATATATTGCAGCTGTCCGTCGTTCCTTTGAACAGTTCCACTTCAGGATCCTATATAGTTCGTAATAATTATCCGTGATTAAAAATGTATTTCAGTTTTACTAGTTACTGCACTTCCGCCTTCACATTTCTCCGCACATTTGTATTACTGGCCATCTTCTATCACTCCTCAAAGTTATGACTCCCAGTTCTGTTATGCCCTACACATATACACAAACTAAGAATTTATAAATGCATGTTAGAAAACAGTATAAATGTTGTAGAGACATTAGGTAATTTCGAAGCAAGAGACATGGAAAATGAGCAACGCTTCCGCCGGGACTCGAACCACGGGCCTCTCGAATACGCGTCGAGATTGCTGACCACTACACTATGAAGGCATCCAAGAAGGTGGGAGAAATACCTTATATACTGGCCCTTTTAAAGAGCAACTGGGGATTAGAGGACACAATCGCCAAACACTGGGGGGTGGAGAATCACCATCCACCACTCTTTTAATTCCGAAATTTCGTAAGTTGCATTAAATTAAAACTGTAGAGACATTAGCTATTTTCGAAGAAGAGAGATAAAAATGAGCAACGCCTCCGCAGGAACTCTAACAACCTTATAATGCCTTTATGAATTGCAAAAGGCGCAGTGCCTTAAATATTAATGTCATTAATTGAATTTAAATATACTTAACACTTTACTTTTAAATTCTGAATAAATGGAAAATAAATTAAAATCATTTTAGTTTCATTAATTTTTGTGAGTATATTAGATCCAGAAATTTCCAAAGAACATATCGAATTTCGTTTGAATAATTTTTTCAGTAGTTAGGTAATTATACATTTGAGTGCAAATATTTAACTATGCGGTAAAATTATTTCAACATGATGAAAATAATAGTTCTACAATAAGTGTTTCTAAACGTACAGACTTGTGATTTTCAACGTAATTTAAAATAGTTAATTATTTATAAATGGCTTGCAAAAAGTCAAAACATTTTAACGTAAGTATACATGTAAAGATTATAATGATTTTTCCTCGGAAAAAATGAAAAATTCCCTCGCCGGGATTCCAACCACTGATTTTCTATTGCTAGCTGGACTTAAACCACGTGATCTCACACGAAACACTGCGATACTCCCTGCGTATATAGCTGGTAGATGTACATTCTTTAAATAACAACTGACATTCAGTATTTTGACCGAAAGATATCCTTGAGAAAAATGTGTTTACTTATTATACGTTAATAGCGCAGTTGAATTTTACATGGAGTAAAAAGGAATTTTAATTTTCTAGCTGTACAACTGATTTCTTTTCTTCCTTTGGTTTCTTATTTCATTCACTAAAATAAAAATTCTGCTCAAGAAATTGTGTTATGTCAAATGTAGAAAATAGTAATCTAATTTAATATTTGAGTGACAAGAAAAGAATTAAAATTCCATTTTCTTGCGCTACCCAACTGTTATCCATATCAACGTTCGAAATTTGATTTTTGAGCAAAATAGAATATATAAGAACATGCATGATTCAGTTTCCGATATAATAAAAAATTAAACTTAAGAGATCGCTGGAAAGAAATGATTCCCCTCCCCTCATAATTTTGAATAAAATTTTATCCACAATAACGAGAACTGGGTATTAACTTGGCTTGTAAGCAGAAAAATCGCTTGAAAACGCTTCTTTCAATTCAATTTAAGACTCGTAATTCAATCAAACTGTGAAGGAATTACTTTTAACAAGAAGTTAGACATTTCGTAAGTTGCATTAAATTAATCTTTCGTTGTTACTCCTCTTCTTAATGGTATTACAATTAGGAGAAAACAAAAATGGATTTTCATTTTCTGTGCTTTTATTTTTTTATTTTCTGTCCCCCAGAGAAATTTAGAATTTCCGCGAAACGAAAGTGATTGAAGTGATTTTTCTCTCAAATTCTAATAACTGTAAGTATGTCTTCGCTCTTTCTCTTGGGAATATTCAGTGGCTATGTACGATACCGGTTTGGATGTGATTTAATTATTTTATTCTTTGTTCAAAACTGTAAATTTTTTAGTAAAGGATTATTTTATGTACGAAAACAGAAAAGGAAAACGTAAGAAAATATATTTTTATATAGAGAAGGGAATCTTACTTTCATAAAATATGTAAAATTTATTTTAATCAAATCGTTATATATTTGCTGGATTTCAACTGCTTCCTCTTCCTCCACTGAAAATGCGTAACGTATATACGAGCCATTTTATCCTTAGAAAGTCCTTCACGAAAACATCTCTACCCTTAGGCAGATAACCCTCGAGGATTTGCCATAATTAAATACACACATGCATACTTCATCAGAAAATGTAAATGAAATGAATTTAAATAATAGACATGAATCTAAATTTACGCGAGAAAGAACTAGCAACCTCAGTCTGTCATATTGTAGAGATATTGGTTTATTTTGAAGCAGAAGTACCTGAAAAATGAGCAGTGCCCTCCCCGGAACTCGAACCTGGACTTCTCAAATATGAGCCGAGTGTGTCAACCGTTACACCATGTTCGAACTTTTCATAGTATAGAGGGCGCTGTTGCGCTGAAAGAATTCTGTGTGATTACATTATGTAAGAGTACTTCGCCATTGCGGTGTGTCTGTATTACTGTGATATAGTTGATGCTTTCATTTTCGTAATATCATGCTACCTCTTTTGAGAATTTCTACGCTTTCAGTCGTAATCTTCAAAGCCGCTTGCAAGTCTTCTTCACCTCCAATCAAATCGTCGACATAAAACCATTCTGATAGCAATTTGAAAGTATCAGGAAATTCTTGTTTACACTTATCAAAATGATATTTCAGAGTTGCAGCTAATAAATATGGACTTGGTTTTAATCCAAATAAAACTCTACTAAAGTTCATTTTTTGATATGAATTAGAACCGATATCATCAGTCCAGAAAAATCTAGTAAATTTTCTATCACTAGGATCGATCAAAATTTGTAGATACGCTTGTTTTATATCCGCAGTGAAGGCGATTGTATTTTGTCGGGACTTTAAAATCATTTCAAATAGATTTGGATACACACCACGAAGGCATGCAGAAAGGTGGGAGAAAATACGTTATATACGTCCTCTTTTAAAAGGCGACTGAGTATTAAGGGGCCCTATTCGCCAAGTTCTGCTGGTTAAAATTATCATTCACCACCTTTTAGTTCGGGCGCTACTGTAGAGTCATTAAGAATTATGTGGATCAAAGAAACTGAAGAATGTGCAATGCCCCCGCCGGGACTCGGAACCTAGACCTCTCGAATACTCGCCGAGTGTGCTACCGTTACACCACGAAGGCATGCAGAAAGCAAGAAGAAATACCTTATAATGTCTATAGCTACTTACTTGCATTTAGTGCTGTGCTGCGAGCTTCGAAGCTCTAGGCCCTGAACTCTGCTGTGTAGAACACGGTCCCATCTAGCGATAGGAGACCTAACTCTTACACACGTATTAATATCTTTATACCAGTTAATAAATTGTTAATGTCTAAGTTTAAAGCTCAATATAATCGAATAGGAGAATGCACATTTATGTCTCGTATTAATGTATAAGGTAATACTGCTCTACAATAAGCCTGTAGAGTTTAGGAAATTTTATTATTGTATGTATTAATATATTGAGAGCACTATTAATGTATGATGTATTATGTATAATATGTAATGTATTATGTTTAATGTATAATATGTAATGTATTATGTTTAATATATAATATGTAATGTATTATGTATAATATATTATGTATACTGTATAATATAGTTATTGATTGCACCTATTTCTGAGAGTCTTAAACTCTTAACTTACTTAAATTCTCAAACTCGTAGGCCTTATTAGCTTAAAACTATTTATGCTGTTAAATTGATATCTGCATAACAAAATTTGATTGTAATTGTTTTAATCTCTAATTTTCAGTTTTAATACATTTTTCCTTTTAGACCAAAAATGGCTATTAGTCTCGAAGCACGATTTGGGATTGATTCGCTTTAAATGTCATCTCTGTGCGTTGTTTGACCTTTCATTCTAATTTATTGCAATTCCACAAAATGGGAGATATTTATGTTTTTAATTCAGTCACTGTGTTGTTGATTAACACACTAAGCTATTTAAAAGTAGTAGATGCATTTTTTAAGAATATTATTGGTTGCTCAAAGGAGCAATAGCCCAGAATAGCTATTATTTTCCAAATGCATTGGCGTTGTTTCGCTATAAATGTCCATTTCACTTTTCAAATTATTGCCACCAAATTTATTGCTCTGTATTATATTTAAAGACATAATGAAGTTTCTGCATGAATATATGTATTTCTCTCGCATCGTGAAATAATGGCGATACTACAGTCATAAAATTTTGCACCTGGAAGCCCGAATTTCGAATTTCTTTTATTATCCATTACGTATTTTCTAAAACTGTAAAGAATTTTTAACTAACCAACTCAGCGATTTCAAAGCGAGTAATGGCAACACTTGACGGAGAATAATATTTTTATCGCCACTGCGTGAGAATGTCTATCGAAAATTCTAAAGATATGCTGCTTTTAAATATTTTGCGATTTTTGCTGTTGAATTTTATACGGTTTAAGTGCGAAGAACATGATGTTTAATAAATAATGTTAACATACAAAACGTTAAAAAGTGTCCCTTTGGACGCAATATAAAATCTGAAAACTTTCCGATTTTTTTTTATTTTTTATTTTCTTATCGGACGAATTTAAATAAAAATGCAATTAATGCATAATATATCTACTAAAAATATTAAATATTTTCATACAGTGGCGTTATATATATATATATATATATATATTTAGTTTTCAAATATACTGGAGATATACTATAACGTTCCCATGCAAGTCTAAGTATATATTCATGCAGTGTGCTCTAAAATGTTTCCTCTTTCCCACCTGGACCATCCCTATTGATAATCTTTACTGATAAATTAAATTAAAACGTAAAAGAATATTTTGGGCGGTCCGTTATAATCAATCCTTTCAAAAATTCTTTTTTCCGATTTAAAGATAAACTGGTTGAGATTTTATATTGCATTCTGAACGTTTCAGTTTAATATTCGCATTAATACTAAGACGATAAGTTTTCGCATTAATACGAAGATAAATTTTAATGAAATATTTCTCTGTGCCATTTTCATCTCAGAATGAATGAATACTTATTAAAGTTTAAAATTTGAATATTTACTTAGTGTCATCGCATAAATACGTACGTACAATTATCAAATTAATAATGTCATGGCATAAATGCGTATGTACAGTTATCAAATTAATCGCGTCACCGCACAAATGCATACGTGCACTTATCAGATTAAAAGAATACTTTATTAAAAATACAATAGTTATATTTGAAGAGCCATTTTCTAATTAATAGACTGTTCCCTTAATGTGAAAATGCTAAAGAGTGGTGAAATGCTATTATGTTTTCACCTTTTCATAGAGCAGTTCTTTAAAAAGAATGGTCTCTAATAACATTTTGCTGGGGTATTAACTATTTAATACTTCCCCTCGTGTTTTAGAAGTTTAATTTCTTTATTACCTAATTTGAATAAGTTTAAATTGATGAATATTATATCAAAGTTTTAAACAGCAAGTAAGATTTCTGGAAATTTTCTTAGTTGAAAAATACATGTAAAATGAATAGTGTCAAAACTTCACAATGTGGCTTTAAAATTTTAAAAATATGCAATATCTTATGAATAACAGGTAATAATAAAACATTTATATAGCTATAATTTATATCACTTAGTGTGATTATTTATTGCAAATTATATGACATTAATTTTCATTTGAGAAATACACGTATAAATAAAAGAGTTGTCGTACCAGCAGGCTGGTTTTCGAGATGAAACATCTAATGGCATTTAAATTTTTCGGAAATTTATAATTTTAAATAGGAGCTCAATTTTGACTATACTTTTTAAATATTTATATCTAATACAAAAATCATAAAAGTACAATAATAAGAAAAAATTCTCTTAATTAGAATTCTGAGTTAGCTTACAATATTTACAAGCATTTTAAGCTTCAAAGGGACAAGTTCTTTTCTAAGGCAAAGAGTTAAATTGCACCTAATTTTTGCTACTTTTATTCAAACTAATTAAATATTATGAGCGTTCTCTAGTTTTTCCACGAATGCATTAATGAACAGTTTTGAGTTACCTCTTTCAAAAGCTTTAAATAGTATATTCTTGGAGAGAGAATCGTGATGAAATACAAATTACTTTTTGCAAACTTTCTTGCTTCTTATTATTTCAGATATTTTAAGCATGCATTTTTTATTACTCGCACAAGTTGTAAATCTTTAAGTAATACTTCAGAGCTTTGTTATCAAAAAAATTTCTCATTACTTTATTTCTTGTTTTAAGTCTTTAAATTTTCCTTTTCCTTATAAGCTTTTAAAAGCACTTCTGAAGATGGAATAAATAATTATTCGCTAATTTATCTAATATGTGGTTATTCAAGTTGTTTATTAAGCTTAAGCCTTGAAATCTACTATAACAGAGACTGATAACCATCCATGATGTTTGAGTCTGATATAATATTTTCCTACCAGTTACTCTCCTAATTTGTATAAGTATCAATTACATTTGCGCTAAATTTTTTAAAGTTTTAACATGAAAAATAATAATTAGGCAAAATAATACACCTTAGAAGCTGCTTAATTAATCGCGGTTAAGGTTATTCATTCGGATATCGCTATATGACTGCAGAGTTGTAATCCGTTTGTATACGAAAATAGTATATTGTGATCGGTAATCCGGTTAATATGCTCCAAATATTACAGAATACATTTTAAACTGAAATAAAATCTCCAAATAAAGTCAAAATAGATTACAAAAATTATCAAATGCTAGAAAATTGTCGCCAAGTTTCAGTCCTAAACAATGTTTAAATTCCAGTCAACCATTTAAAACCAGGCATAAAAACAGCTTTAGTTTGATGTAAAATTAGAGGGCATTAGACGCAGGTCTCTCTTCTTCAAGAGCAAAAACGGTTCTGCAGAATTTCGTTTTTCCCCTGAAAAAAATTCCTGGAAACCTCTAGGCCGAGGTAGTGTTACCTTTTTTGCATAGTTTTTTAATTTTACACTGCTATGTGCTCTACCAATAAGAGATGGCCTCCGAACATTAGGGATACAGCATTGGTCAAATAATTTCCAAAAACGTTTTGAACAGTTTATAAGGTATTTTCTCCCTCGTTTTAGCATGTCTTCGTGGTGTAACGATTAGCACAGCGCGTATTCGAGAGATCGAGTCCCGGGAAGAGCACTGCTCATTGTTCACGACTTCTGCTTATATATATATTAAAAATGTCTAATGCCTCTATCATGGCGCCCGAACCAAAATGGTGGTGGATGAGGATTCTTCACCACCAAGATTTGGCGACTGGGGCTCTTAATCCCCAGTCGTGCTTTAAAAGGGGTAGTATATAAGGTATTTTCTTCCTCCTTCCAGCGTGCCTTCGTGATGCAACTATTAGCACACTCGTCGCGTATACGAGAAGTCCACGTTCCAGGCAAGAGCACTGCTCATTTTTAACGTCTCTATCAAAATAACCTAAAAATAGCAAAATACCTATATCAAAATAATGTGCTGGCCATTAAACCAAGAAGGCATGCTAAGAAGGCGGGATAACTACCTTATAAACATTACTTACCTTAAGGGGACTAATACACATTAAAAGCCATAAGATGTTCAAATAGGTGATTCTTGCAAGAATTGGGATAACTTATTTACTTTAAAAGCAATTACTACCAACTTTTTATAGCTGACTACATAATATAGCTGCTTTTTGAAATAGTAATCAGAAAGTTTGTGTTGCCACAAATATTTTTATAATTTAATCCGCTTTGTGACAACATTTTTCGTCACGTTTCCAACTTGCGCGAACAGTTAAAACGGTCTGTTTCATTTTTTAATTCCACATTTAATATATAGCTTTTATAACATTTGGAAACTACAGTAAACCTAAAATTATAAAAATTTCGTGTTAAATTTTTATTTTATTTTGAGTTGAGTTTATAAAATGTATTTTATTAAAACAATTTGTAATGTTTTCGTCCATAAAATTTTTCAATATTAAAATATTCGTCAGATTGTTGGTTCAGTTAGAAAATAGTGCCCATATAAAGAATTCCTTCAAATTTCAAGTATTTACCATTAGCTATTTTTAAAATATCGTGCGCGCAAGGTGGAAACATGGCGAAATATTATGTCATAAAGAGGATTAAATTACAAAAATATTTGTGGCAACACAATCATTCTGGTTACTATTTTCCAAAGCAGCTATATTATGTAGTCAGCTGTAAAACGTTGGAAGTAATTGCTTTTAAAATAAATAAAATATCTCAATTCCTGCAACAGTCACATATTCGAAGATCATGAGGGGGTTTAAGGTGTATGAGTCCCCTTAAAATAGTATTTCATTAAGAAAATTCATTCTTTAAACTCATGTGTGGAATTTATTCATAATACTTCAACAAAAGTCAAAACGGTATAGACATTGTTATATGAAATATCTGTTCTGATTCTTCAAAACCCATTTTATCTTCCGAAGAATCTGTTGTTGCTCAAAATTTTCAATTAATTTATTTCAGTATGCATTGCCAACCACTTGCTAGCGATCAGACCTTTCGAATTAGAAAACGTAAAGAATTGCCGTGTCGTCGCTTCGACGTGTACCATGAAACTTTCCCGTTTTAGGTATACGTCATATCAGCTTACACCATGAAACCAGGTACATCAAGAAAAGTGATAATTCCTTACTAAACTTTCCACTCTATGAGCGATCAGGAAACACACAAAACACAGTCAATAAATCCAGATGATTACAAGTTATAATCTAATAATCTTTTAGCTGATTCTTTCATGTGAAGACAATAAGGTTGGTTTGGAACGGAAGCTTGAACAATCAACTGTGTTCTTCCCGTAATTCGAATCCCGAATCCTATTTCTGCTAGCCAATTATGGCACTACAAACCTCATGAGAGAAAGCGATTACTTCTTACTTTTCCCCCCTTGAAATGCAGCAGTTAACAAGCACGAAACCCAGTCGAGCAAAGTCAGGATGTGAAGTGTTATTAACCCTTCCTGTTTGGCGGTCAATTTAAAAACCAGTGTTAATGCAGGAAGCGTGAGACAATCAGCTATACTCCCGCTGGGATTCGAACTATGGGCCTACACTCGCTAGATGACGCTGCAAACCGCTTGCATCACTACAGCATGGATAGTAGAAGTCGATAATTTTCTGCGCGTAAATTAAATTATCTAGTAAGTTAAATTTATTGTTTAACATCTGAAAGAAATTTATAATTTAAGCTAGAAATATATTTTGTCGGTTACGAAAAATGATGGATAATGTCGGTAGAGAGTTTTCCTAAAAGTCACGCCACACTTAATAACATTACAATTCGGAACAAATTCATACTAATTGAAATATTATCGTTTTCTCTCCAAAAGAGTATCGAAACAATCTAAAAGGAAATGCTCGAAATTACCCTAGAGGGAAATTCAATTTATTTATTTAAAGTAGACGGCTTAAAATCACAAAATTCCTTCATTAAGTCTAACTAGCTAAGACAGCGAATGAAAAATGAAATTACTATAAAATAGAGAAGAAAATTGGGCTCTACCGTTGCGCATTTCGCAAGGGTGGGAATAAACTCAAACATTTTGTTCGCAGCTAAAGTCGCCGATTCTATAATGCTATTAGTAAATCCCGCAATATCAACAAAAAAAAGTGTTTTGACCCACGGCCTCTATTTTTTGAAGTCATTTTCGCTTTCGAGAGGCGAATTAAAATGGAAATAAAAATGACATTCTAACACTGGAATTTTAATGAAGCTAATCTCCCGTTTCGGAGAAATATATTATGCGCTGTTTTAATTTTCTCACTGATGAAGGTTTATAATTTATTAAAATTCAAGGATATTACTTGTCGCTCGCAGTTTCACAACTTTTAGAGACATCGTTTTATTTTCTTCCCTTGAGAATATGCAGTATTATTTTGGTTGGAGTCAGTACAAAAGTTCTTAGGAAGTTTGGAATCTGCGAAATGATTGAAATTAGAGTGGAAGTAAGAGGAGATAGGTATACAAAAATTATCAACAAATGAATGATCTTTGAATTCAGGATAATTTTCTAACACAAAGAATGTACCGGTTTAATTCTGAAATATTTATTTATTGAACAAATTCACCAATATGGTAAATTGTAAACTTACTGGAGTGAGAATGGATGCATAATCTGAAACGATATAACGTGTTTACCTGATATTTTATCCCTTTTGATAAAACAGAAAATTAACCACTTTACTGTCCTACAAACCTCAAATATTCGCTTCTTTCTTTTTCCTCCAATCATAAAACTGTTGATTCTGAAACTAGCCTTAGAAAATAAATTCTTTCTTTTCTCTTTATACCTGTTCTCATAATCTACTTAGAAAACAACTTATTTGTCACACTCACGTAAATCACGTTTCTTTTATATTGTAATTCTCTGAAAATTAACAAAGGCGATCCCGTAAATGCACGCTTTCGCATCAGCAGTAGTTCCATTGCAATGCCAACTAAATGGAACCAACAGTGCATTTCTAGTCCCCGTCTTTTTAAGTTAACTTTATTTTGTGTGATCTTCGATATAACTCCCTTGTGAAGAATCCGTGACCAGTTAAGGAAACTATCAATCACCTCTTTTCATTTTCGCTGCACGCGAAGTGACAAGTTGCTCTGAGTGGTACTGATCCAGGCCATACTTTACGTGTGTGTGCTGTTACTGAACCCAGAAAACACTTTTCAAATCGACGAGTCTGTTTCGAAGGAAACTAAGATGTGATTAATAAATTATAATATTTTTATCGATTATTTTCCTTTAAAAATTTCATTCAGCGTTGTAACTAAAACCATTCACAATTTATCAAAACGAAAATAAAAAAGAACGCCATTTTGCATAGATATGTTTCATAGATGTTTATAATTTAGATTTAACAAACAAACTGTGAAAGAATCTAACCACAATCTCGTGGCATCAGTACAACCTTTCTTTATGCTTTCGGTAGGTCTAACTACATTTTAAATTCTCAGATATACTGGAGAGGTACAAGTTCTCAAAATCGGTTATTCCTTTCAGCACAAATATATATCATTCTACTTAAGTTTGATCCCGAATTTACATTCTTCAATACAATAAAATATTATCAGGTCATATAACAGGAATTAAAAGCTTGTTTGTAACTCTAAGGCATACTTGGTTTTCTTTTCAAATCAATCTGCTTGCATTACAAATGTTTGGACTGTTCCATCTTAATATTTCATGGGGACTTGATGTAAACTATTATTAGAGATACCGCGAGATATGAATTATGGAATAAATGGCTTATCTATCTCCAAATAGAAGTGTCAGGATCAAAATTTTATCTTAAAAATAACTATAGTTTTACTAGTCTGAAGATTTTGTAAAGGCATTACTTGCCATTTTTTTTATCATAAACTGTGAAATTTATTCTCGCTAATTAATGATATGCATACATGTATTAAAGGAGAGTACATTGACAGTACAATAAAATAAAAAATTAATAGCTTTCACAGACACGGATGACTTCAAGAATAATTTCTTTATATCTCACATAATATTTTTGATTTTCGAAACAGTTTTCTGTCATTATATAATTAAAAACTAATATTTCGATACCCAAAATTGCTTGGCCTTAAAATAGTTGGACTACCAACAAAAGAGATTACTGAAAGAAAGCCCGAAGCATTTCCATTCTTTGTTTAGTTACCCAAAAAGTGAAATTGTACCTTCTTAAACCTTCAATATCTTATTTTACTCGTAAAATAGGTTGGAGTGTATAACTATTTAAAGTACTCTAATTGAAGTTTAAAAAAGAATTTTTGCTGTTTATCATTAGTGTATGAATTATTTCTCCAAATGTGTGTAATGTAGCTATCGTGTTGGGATATTTAAGAATTTCATTATGTTTAAAACTTAAAGTACATAATGACTAATTAAGGTAATAAAATCTTATTCTTGGATTGAATACACGTCGCCTATTTTGATCGCAACATAAAATTATTTAAATTAAATTACTATATAACCAGCATTCAGTGAAACTAGGCTTCTTATTTAATTATTTTAGCTGCAAGAAAAATGTAATTAAAATTAAGAGTGCGCAATCTAATTAACTTTCTTTCATTTGTTAATTACACAGTATTTATGACATAATAATTGTCTCTCACCTTTCGCTGCTCTTAATTTCTACGTTTAACCAAAATATTGTGTAGTAAAACAACTTTGCTTTTGTTACTTCACTCAAAGTTTAATATTTTACTAGAAAATATTGCAATTTTCTATTAACTTCAAAGAATATTGCAGAGTCTTCTTGTCTGTTTCGGGATCATCCAAGGGTAGACCCTACTGGAAAAACTAAGTAAGGAATTTTAGCTATGTCTTTGAAGAACAGATATTTCAGAAGAAGGCTTAAATAACCTTTATATTTGAACTAAGTAAAAATGCACTCGCTCGGTGCTCACAATTGACCACCACTTGTGACTAAGCAACTCTAACAGAAAATAAAAATGTAAACTCACAATAAAGTAAGATAGGCTACACGACTGGCTCCTTATTTATCAAAAACCACTAAATCGGCAACAAAGCCGAACTTAGAATATCAGTATGATCTAAAGAGAATGTCTAAGCACCAACTATTCACGTACAAAATATCTTCAAACGGCACGATATCAATTCGGAACTAACTCTCCTACTACCCCTCACGTACTCTTAAACCGCTGTTTAAATACTGCTTCCGAACTCATTCGAATTCGCATAAACGTCATTAAAACTTAAATTCTGGCAGGAAACGGAAAACGGAAGTGAAAGGAAAGTTTCTGAAATTAAAAATAATTGGTTAGAATAAAACAAGATCTTTACAATATGAATCCTAAAAAACTGCTTCCATTTGTGTCACCTGGAAAATGACATTGAATTTATGAATTACTTTGAAAACATTTTATAGTTTTTAAAGCTGTTTTCATAGATATTTCTTAATAAAATTCTAAGAAAAAATAGTACCTTATAATGTATTTCTTCCCCTTTCTTAGCATGCCTTCGTGGTGTAGCGGTCAGCACACTCGATACGTATTCGAGAGGTCCGTGGCTCGAGTCCCGGCGGGAACACTGCTTATTTTTTATGTCTCCTTCTTCGAAATGACCTAAAATCTCTACAACCCTTTCGTTATTATAGTAAATAAGAACATTGACGTTTATTATGTGACTTTAAAACTTCAAAAATCAATTTTAGAATATATTACTGAGCGCTAAAAATGTTACTTAGCTTTAAAAACATTTTTATTAGTTAATTCAAAACACTAACAGAATTTAGATAAATGCAGTTTAAAGAAAGATAAACAAACTGGCGCATAATATTTAATTTTTATTTCATGTTACATATTATTTGCAATACCAATACTGAATAATGAGGTTTATTAAATTATCATTTTGTTTCTTTGACAACTTCGAATTCTCAACAAAATACAAAACAGTAATTTTTATGTGAACTTTATATGTTTGTTAACATAAATTATTTTCGTTTCGATGTTTTTGTGATTTCGGTCGCTGTGATTTTAACTCAGAAATAAAGAAGCTGTGTAGAGAAGTAAGAAATTTTAACCGACGATTTATTGCTTTAAACTGTGAAAACGGGTTGATATTTAATGATGAACAGTGTTTTCGAGAACATATATAATATATTATTCAGTTACATAATATTTCGTAGTATTTTCAGTATATCTGTCAATATAATGATCACTTTGTGTTGTTCCTAAGATATCATAATTAACGTATTCAAAATGATCAGTATTCCTATTGAATTTTAAATCAAAATTGCTACAAATATTTTCTTTTAATCACATTCGATGAATATTGTCAAATCTACTTGGCTTGAAATCAATTCTAATAATAAACAAAATAACTAAAAATAACTAAAACAAAAAATTAAAATCCACTGTTAAAAGCAGTGAAACTAGATGTACATGGACGAAAGTTATTTTATTTGATCTTGGCACTTTAGGTTGTGTTATATTGAGAAGTTTCGACACCAAGGTTAAATAGCTTTACTTCAGGGTACCATGTTATATCTAAAATTCCTATATTGTTAAATGTTAAATATGAAACTACTTGCCGTGAAAAGGTTTCTACTTCCTCTTAGGGAGGAAAACTAAACTCTTCAGAATTTGCCAACTAACAAAATTTTAGTGATCGTATAGTGAAACGTGTACAGCATTTTTGCGTTGTGAAAAAAAATGCATCCCGGGACCGCGCCGTGAGAGGATCGAAAACATAAGGAAAACATGTACAAGATATAAAGGAAAAGTTCATATTAAATATATAAAGAAAACATACTGTAACAGGTTCCAGATTAAATATCAGTTTATTCAATTACATCACAATAAGAAAAATCTTAACCTCATCTGAGAGTCTTTTCATTTAAATTCATAAAAAAAAAAAAAACTTAAGGTTTGTCTGGTAATTTAAAAGAAAGGAAAGGGAAACAATTTAAGGCCTGAGAGTTAAATTTTAGATTCGACGTTGTTTTTACTGCTAAGGACGTTTTTGAAAAACTTGCCTAAAGTTCAAACACACCAAAAAAAAAATAAAACTTATCTTGAGGGGACATCTTGAAGTGGAGGACTCGTATCTTATCAAGCGTTGATGTCGGCCGGGCTCATCTTGACACTGGTTCTAAAAATGTAGGCGCCAATTCCCACTGTAGAACAGAAACAGGAGCACTGCTGCCCAGGACGGCTATCCGCTTGGTCCTGAAAGTCCTATGTTAACACGCAGGTAACTCGTTCAAATTTCGCCTCTTTACCAGCACGCCGCAAGGAAGAGGGTTTTCAGCTTCAGGTCAGAAACGTTTTTTTTCTAGGCAATTACGGCTCGCCTGTTCTTACTCATCCCAAGAGCAAGCTTCACGAGTAACGTCCCAAGTAAGTTCCACCCGCCAGTCAGTAAGTGAGTCCTCTTAACCAAAACGCGGCCGGGGAGCATATTTGCCGCTCCCCGCCGGAAAACATCTCTCGTAGTCAATTACATTTATCTCCTTCAAGCCAGTTTTCAAGAGCAACGTCCACACGTCCAGCAAGCCCGAAAGTCAGCGAGTCCAAGAGTAAGTGAGTCTCGCCTCTTAACCAAACGCGGCCGGGGAGCATAGTTGCCGCTCCCCGCCGGAAAACATCTCTCTTCGTAATTACATTTTGTCCAGCAAGCCCGTAAGTCCAGCAAGTCCGAAAATCAGCGAGTCAGTCAGAGAGTGAGCCAAAAAGTGAATCCAACTCGAATTTTCCTTCGTATCCTTCACAAACCGGGCTCCCACTATGGCTTCACCTATCGCCCCCTTAATTATGGCAAAACCTTCGTTTTCAACTCCAGAATGCGGAAATAAGGGTGATCGCGCATGCGCGCCCTTCTTCACTTAGCCAACAACCGGACCCTCAATCGCCAAAACCTGAATGACTTACATTGAAAGACAAGTAGCAACCTTTGACCTTTCTGTCACGCACTTTCCTCTCTTAAGGTCAACTAACAATGAAAATTCTTTCTCGAACATTCTAAAGGACAAAGCGCGCGAAATCATGACTTGGCAAAAATTGCCTCCCTTTCCCTGCTTCTTTCACAAAGAATAAAAGTTTGTACAAGATTTGCAAATAAAAGAAAATAAATAACATTCATTTAAACTAAATAATATTTCCAGAAGCATCTGTTTTTCCCCAAAATTAAAGCCTTAAAATAAATAATTCATAATCAAATAAAAATTAAGATTTCCATAAATCATAAAATCATTCACATAGTTTTTATAACGCTATCAGATAATTTCTCTACATAACAGTTGTTATTAAACAAGAGAATTCGTTTCAAAAACGTATGCATTGAATTCATATGCGATGCATAGAATACTGGGTTTTACTTTCCTAAGCGTGTTCATGTATTGCTGATACCTTTGGAAGTGCAGTTTATCCATCGCTATTTGAAGGAGAGTGTTTTATTTATTCTTCCATACAATCCATTCAAATGCACGCATATCCCTTGATAAGTTAAGAGTTATTTGGCATTTAATAAGCATATTAAGTAAGGTTTCGTACAAAACAGACACAGCTTTGAATGAATTTAAAATACGGTTTCCTATATTCACTATGTATTAGCATATTAAATAACACTAATTAAATTATTGCAACGATTATGGATAAATCAAATTTTAGCAGCAAATTTTAATAGTTCCAAATTTTAACATATGCAGTGTGTCTCAAAAGGGGATTGCCAAACTTAACATGCTAGTCTGCCATATAATGACAAATAAAATTTAAGTAGGAACGTGTGTCCGAAAATCCGAAAGGCAACCACTAAAGGGCAATGTTCACAGGGTCATGCGAGAGTGAGAAGTGTGATCATTTCAGGCGAGGACTTTGCAGAATGATGAATTGGCTGAGTACTAATTCAGTTCTTTATGGACATTCTGTGGAAAGAGTGCTGCCGAATCTATTGATTGGCATTCCAGCAGCTATACGCCGAAACTTCTGGTTTCAGCATGATGGAGAACCTGCACATTTTAGTAGCACTATTTGGGATAGGATATATCTTGATCGATATTCGATAGAATATATGGCCACCGCGATTCTCCGACCTGACTTCTCTGGATTTATGCTTCTGGGTTTACATGAAATTCATGGTATATGAGATAACCGTAACATCGGACATAGATCTCGTCGCCAGGATCGTGGAAGCGGCGGCAGGTGTCCGTGAACCTCCTGCTCAATTTGAACGGGTCCCTGAACCCACGCGTCGACGTTGTGAAGCATGCAGTTTGGCAAATGGAAGGAAATTTGAACATCTTCTATGATTTAACTATGTTCTTTAATAAATGACATAGTAATATCTCTTTTAACATCCTTTGATTCTTCCCCTCTACGCTTACGAACACTGCCGTCTAGCGGTCGCCGTTTGCAATTTCGGACACAAGTTTCTATGTAAATTTTATTTACCAAGGTATCACAGACCAGTATGTTGACACTTTGAGACCCTATATTCTAAGAATAATTACGTCTGGAAATAAAGCTCTTAACAACTATTCAGAACTTGGGTTCTATTATATTCGTGATGTTTTCTATGCTAAAAAAATTAAATTTCACACAAAAGTGTAAAGGAGAAGCGACAGCTCAGAAATTATTTTCGAAAGGTAAAAATACACATTATAAGCTCCTAAATAAATAAAAATGTAGGTAAATAAATGAAAACGACATCCTCTTAATTTACATAAGTTACGTATTTATCTATAGCCCTTTCCATTATATTCTATGCATTTATGTTTGATGACTTGTTTTCTATTGCATAATTGGGTGCCTGAAATACTTATACACCACCATCAATAAATTATGCAATATGAGTAAGCGGTTTCTAATTTTCATTGTTAAATACATATGTAGTTAATGTTTTCTTGCACTTCTGAAATACTTTATTTTTGAACTAATAATTTTTCCGTTTTAGCTACAGTTTAATTCTAACATACCGACCTATACTCACATCTTTAAAAGAAACACAGTTTACCAATTTCTCTTTTATACTGTATATGTTGTTTAACTGCCTCCGTATTACATCCGCAGGTAAACCATGCACTACATTTTCGCTGATGTGCCTGTAAATGTGCCTTTCTCGCTCAGAGAGTGTTAAAGTACGAAAACATGCTTTTTAATACTATGTATAATGTATCAAGTCAATATGCTTTTGATATAGTATATAATATACCAAGTCAACATGCTTTTGATATATATAATATACCAAGTCAATTTTAAATTCGAAGTAGTTATTAGATATTGAACATTGTCTAGACGGATTAGGTCCGAAGTTAAGGCGTCATATTTTAAACGGCTGCCAAATTCATGGTAAACTTTAATAATAAGCTTGATTTTTGCGAAATAAAAACTCAGATGTGTTCCTTAAATATAAAAATACATTTAAATACATGGCTTGGGTACAGGATTTCTTTAATGAGACCTTCTTTGTGATAGCTGTGGATAAGTATATTAGAAAATCTTTCCTGAACATGACAAAATAATCAGATATGTGCTTACATGTATGCCCAAAATAAATTATATAACATTAGGCTCAAAGCCAATGTTAAATATGATATTTCAAAAAATTATATCAAATATGTTTATTCAAAACTGATAATAATTCTGAAATTAATTTTCTTGTGCTCTAATAATCTTTGTCTTTGTAATATGCAGGTTGTTTCATATTGAATGGTATAAAAAGTAAGTATGCCTGTGAAAGCTGTTGTTACTTTATTTTCATAGATCAAATTTTCAGTGAAATTGTAGTCACCCTAGTTCCCATAGATGCTCTATGTGTGCTCCTCTGGTGACACGGCAAATATCTATGCGGTATTTCAGTTCCTCCCACATTCGTAATAGAGTAACCTTTGTATTGATTCGAGCACTTTGGTTATCCGTTGCTTTATTTGTTGTAAGTCCTGGGAAAATTAAGGCATGGACACTTGATTGTTAACAAAACCCTATAGAAAAAAACCATAAGAGATTAGAGCTCAGTGTCCAGGAAAGCAATGTCATATCGTTTGACTCAGTGCGGCCAATCCAGAGATAGGGTAGAGTATCGTTCATGTACAGACGTACGTTTTTACGCCAATATGGTCGAACATCATCTTTCTGCAGAAAGAATCCAGGAGCCTTTTCCTCCAGCCGAGGGAACAACCGCTCTGTTAGCAAATCTCGGTAAATGCCCTCGCTAATTTATTTTTACACGAAGAAAAGAGGACCAAAAACACACTTGTTGGAAATGATGCAGAAGAGAATCACGTTCATGTTCTGTTACACCACGTGGATTTCCATGCCCAAATCGTAAATTATGGCGATTAACTTTGACAGAAACGTCAACAGGGGCTTCATCCATAAACATACGTCTATTCGCGAAACCATCTACCTCCAACATGTTTTGCAAATTCTCACAGAGAGTTCACTAAACGACTTGTTGGAAGGATTTTAAAACCACAAACATAAGTCTGAAACGATCTGAAATGAGTGTGGCCGGAGTTGTAGACGTTTGTGTAACACACGGCACGCCGTTATACGAAGCATATTGAGTTCAGAACTCTCCCCAATGCGTTAATTTCATAGATTTTGTGGAAAAAACGTTTCACGAATTTTTTCAAACACTTCGGATTTGGCGGTTAGCCCTGAGCTGATTTTCTTACGCAAGCAGCCCGTGTCTTGAAACTACTTTGTTGATACATTAGGAGTTTGGAATTAATTTGGAAGCAGGAAAGATGAAAAATGAGCAACCGCTTTCGCCGGGAATCGAACCGCGGACCTCTGGAATACGCGCCCAAATTGCGGACCATCACACCAAGAAGGCGGGAGAAATACCTTATAACTTCACACACCGTTCGATGTTGTGATGACGCGAATCCTTACCAAATTTCACTCGAAAATGTCTCTGAATGACGACAAATGTTGATGTTTGGGTGTATTCCAACACACAGAACGTTTTCGTTTTCATGGGATGGCGCTATTTCGATTAAAAAATGCATATAGCCGCGATTTCGTAAGCGGAAGATTTTTCGCTCTTCCGAGGTAAAACATGCATAATTATAGTTTCAGAATTAATTCGTTTCAGCTTAATAAATCAATTTCATACTTATAACATGCTATCCTTTTTGTGCCGTTCAATTTTGAAACACCTTGCATACAGTAGTAATTTTCAGATCATTAATTTCTGAAATTAACGTACATCCGTTAACATAATTTCAAATGAGATTTTGACCGCGAGCAGTCATTAGTGCATTTTCAGTATAATTTAATGCTTTATTATTTCATAACCGTCATTATTTCGTAACCGAAAGAAGCTAAAACTACGACACCAGAGAAAACTCATGTAACAGAGAGGCTACTTTATGAACAGTTTCCATTTAAGAAGTATCAAAATGCGAACAGTTAGATCTAAGAATCCTTAATAATGATAAAGTTAATGAATAAATGTTACAGAAAAATTTCTACAGAATTTTTCAAAAGAAACAATTGGCAGACACAATAAACGTAAAAAAAATACTTTTTTTTTGAATAAATTCTTTATTTATTATAACTACCAGAATTGTCATATGCATAGTTTACAACAAAAGTATAATAATTTGGAAGCTTTAGTTTCTTGTAATATGTATTTTCGAAGAACATAAGATGGATACATTTTTAAAAATATGTTTTAAGATCTTTGTAAACATAATGCTGCCAGATATTTGTTATGCACTTATATTTAATCTCTCTTCATTTAGAATTTTCAGTCAATAAAATTCATTAAAAATGACGTAGATGACAGCGACGGTCCAAATTCTTGGTAGTCTCTTAACAATTCATCTCTTTTCTTTGTTTTCCTTCAAAACATTTAAACATGGGTATTTTTACTTCCTCGTACGAAGTAAAAAGGAAGTATTGTAATCGCGAAAAACTTCAGGCATCGTATTTCAACGAAAATATCCATTTTGACCCATATCGAATGCAATTTAACGATATTTTTGCCTGACATCCGTACGCAAGGACAGAATAAAGGACTCTTTTCTCCCCAAAAAATTATAAAATTGATTTAAAATGAATTCTGAAGAGAAATTTTCGTGGCGTGTATGCTACATACATATATATCTCGCATAACTCAAAAACGAGCGGCCTCAGAACGTGAAATTTTGTATATAGGACAGCTATAGCATGTAGATATGCACCTCGTATTTTGGTTGCACAGCCGCACCAAAAGTATATAAATATAAGTATATATATATTCGCTCTGTTACTCGGCTCAGTGATCTTAGTTTCTTTATTTTTATATGTTTATAAATTGTACAATTTTTGCTTTAAAAATGATTGAATTATTTTGTTTTTATCTTCCGGTTAAGGATTTTATGCCTTTAGTAAATCTGGGTGCAATACTTTTAGAATTATCAGCAATTTAAAAGCTATTTAAGTGCAGTTAAGCCTAATTTTTAACTAACATGGCGGACATATTTGTTTACATTTGAAACAGCAGAATATTAAGTTTGTTACCAATCTAGAGAGACTAAGCTTCGCAACAACAAAGATAAAGCCTTCATTTATTATTGCGCTCTCACTGAATTCGAGCCGTTGTAGTTTGGGCGTCACTTGCTGAGTCTTAAGCTTTATTTTGAAGCAGAAAACATGTAGAATCAGTAAATCTCTCACCAAGATTCAAACTGCCAGGCCTCCCGATTCCTATCCGGACGTGCTTCCAGTTACACCTTAAAGGCACGCAATGAGAAAGGAAAACAGTTTCTTATATCCTGAATCAAAATCAGTTTTTCCTTTATTAGAAAACAGTTTTCGTATAAGGAAACTTCTCCTTTAATGTGACAAAGCAGAAAAGAAGCACACTAACCTGAAGAACAGAATTCGGAAAATTCAGCTTAATTTTTAAATTTAAAATTATAGCTAAAGAAGATTGAATTTTCTTTCCTTTTGATACTAAGTTGTACTCCCAGCTTTGTTTTTCGTTCCTGAATATATTAAACACACTCTTTTATTTATTATATAACTTCGCTTTTATCGATTAGGCATCAAATGCATAAATCTGCAAATTACAATCAATAAATTATGGCAATTATTGCAGAACAAGATAAAAAGCTTTTATGCTTTTTTCTTTCAGGGATGATAAATACATTTTCCTTTGGCAACAACTAAATTCTTTTTCATTTAGGGATAAGCCCCTCAGGGATTCATTCCCAAGGCAAGTGATTAAATACCTTGTCCACTCCAAGAAACAAGTGGCACAGCGTAGTGTTCACTGACTGATCTCTCGCTACTGCTCAAAGTGACCGCTGATGAGCTGAGTCATCACTGCAATTCCTTCTTTGGGAGCCTCTTCACCGCTTCGACCACCCCCTTCTTTCTTGACGGCGACAGCTGACAAATGGATTAATTCGGAGAAGGATGTTGGAAGATGTTTGTGCTTAGGACAAATAACGGTAATTTATTAGCGTCTTAGCAGAACTGGTTCTAAGCTTGGGGAAATGTGTGCCATTCAGTGGTATTTACATTTATATATCCCACTGGATAAACATGTCATACAATGCGAATAACACGAGAGCTATATCATCTGCTTGAGAGAATATATGTGAAAATTAAAAATTTTTATAATATTAAGTTAACCTGGAAGACATCTGGGCATACCATTCTTCATTTAATATGGAAATCCTGCAAGGAGATGATTTTGTCGCTAAATTCGTGATCTCAAAAATAATGAAAAATAAAATTATAACTTTAAGTTAAAAATCAATGGCAATTTTCTTGTCAGCACTGATCTGTTATAGCAGTTACTCGATGTATTATTCGAATAATACACGTTTGCTTCTCAAAACCCATATGCATAAACGCTATCCTGGAGCTTAGTTATACTGTAAGAGAAGTTACCTGCATTATCACGGAATTTTACATTGCAAAATAATAGAAAATGTAAGCAAAGAAATTGAACTAAATGGCGAGTAAATCATTGGTACTATCAGATTGAGAGGTCTTAAAAAATTATGTTGAGAGAAGGGCTTGAAGCTTAAAATTTGAATTGAAACCAAGCCATGGACTTATCAGAAATGTAATTTTAGAGAATGGTAAAGACTATAAATTATAAATAGTGGCATGAAGATTATTTGTTTAGTCGACTAAAGAAATAGTTTTGTAAAGCATGTGTTCTTCAGCGTAACTACGTTTACATGTTCGTATACATTCAAATTTTGTTCTTGCCATTATATTTATGTTGCTTGTGCGTTTACGTGCTTCATAAAAATTCATAAATAGGTTCTGAATTTTGCTATTAAACACATAAGTAGTAGTGTTTATCCTATGTATATATTCTGGTATTATTTTATTGAGAAATACTTTGTTTAACCATTATGTAAATGATTTTATTATGAGAAATGGACTAACAACTACAATCCTGTGGCAACCCAGTTTAAATTTAATTAACACCACAAAAATAGTCATTTTGGCCTGACAAGAGCGAATAAGGAAAATACATATTTTGAATCAGATTTCTGTGTTAATTAAAGGTAACATTACTGGTTACAATTCCCTTTTTAAAAAATCTGTTTAATTTAATTTATTTTTGAGTAAATGTGACATAAATTAGAAATATATGGCACTGAAATTCAGAAAAGAGCCAATAAGAATAAGACAGAGTTTAACTTGAGTGTGTCTGCTAATACAACTTAAGAGTACTTGTCACAACTGCTCTTTTTACTTCTTTGTATGAAGTAAATTGTAATCACTAAAAATTTCGGGTATCACATTTTAACGAAAATATCCATTTTGACCATTATCGAATGCAATTTAACGATGTTTTTCGTGACATCTGTACGTAAGAACAGAACAAAGACCTCGTTTTCACCAAACGGATTATAAAATGGATTTAAAATGGATTCAGAAAAGATTATTTTCGCTGTACGTATGCAGGTATGTATCTCGCATAACTCGCAAACGAGAAGCTTCAGGGGTATCAGAAACCTCTATACCGACAATGTTAAATTGGCTATTTTCGATGTACCTTTTCTCAAAATCTGCTGTAGATACAAACTTGAAATTTTTTCTGTAATTAAAGTATATCTATCTGATTATACTGAAATGAGCTTTTGAAGCATTTTGAATTTTAGAGTAATTTACAGAATATTTTGTTAGGCATAATAAAATTTAGCACTTTTCTCGAAAAAAAAAATTAAATCTTTTATTCTAAGTTTATCACAAAAAGCTCATTTCAGTAAATATTAGGAAACCTAATAAATAAGCCATAAAAATTTAGATACCTGTAAGCAATAGTTCCTGAGAAAAGGTACATCGAGTATAAAAAAATTACGTTTGGAGAAAAACGCGTTTTTATGTAAAACTCCTCATTGATCAAAGCAGTCGATGACATATTAAAACTAGATTATTTTACATTTCTAATTTTCATAGAGATTAAATAATGGTATTTTTAGAAAGATAAAAGTGTAGAGAATTTGAAAATGCAAAAATCCGAAATCACAATTTTTTGAAGATTTTGGTGTTTCAACACCCCTTCAGAACGTCGAAATTTGTATACCGAACTTCTATAAGATGTATCTGTGTACATCCCTTCTTGGTTGCAATCGGCCGTATCAAAAGTATATATATGCATATACCCACTCTGTTACTCGGCTCGGTGAACTCAATTTTTTAGTCTTATATGTTGGTAAATTCTGCACTTTTTTCTTTTAAAAATGGTAGAAATATGTTATTCTTATCTTTCGGTTAAGTTTTTATGGCTTTAGTTAATCAGCATGCAATAGTTATATAATTATCAGCAATTTAAATGCTGTTTAAGTGCTGCAAAACCTAATTTGTTTTTACCATAGCAGCTATATTTGCTGACATTTAAAACAGCAGAATAGTGAATCAAGTCAGTTTCTGCATCTTCAATGTTTTTCTGCCAACCGGTACCAAAATTAAACTTTCAGTTTTGTGCACCGAAAAATCTGTCTTGTTGTCTGCTGGCCGAATTGCTTGTTTTTGCTTAGAAATTCTAATTTTAATTGTAAAAATTGTTCTTTCGTTGTTTCAATGAATGAGTAATCTATCTTTAATGAAATGCAGCAAAAATGCGTGTAATTTAATATTCCGTACAAGGAAGTCATGCGACACCCGCATCCATTTTTTTTTCTTTCAGAAATCTGGTCAGTTGTACAAACTTTTGAGTGACCACGAGATTAATTAGGAAAATATTGCATATGAATTTTCAAAAAAAATTTCAAGTGCTCATTGACAATACAAACTCATAATTTTATACATTATCTGTTAGTTGTAATTTATTATCTAGTAATAATAAGTTGAAAATTACAATGGACTAATTGTAATAATTAGCTTATAATTTAGGGAGTAAATTTCTTAGTTACGTAATGCATTTTTATTATTGACTTTTAATGCAAAACTGAAATCTGATATTTATTCTTTATTGTTCTTTACTAATTAATAATGATTCACATAAATATGACTTTTCTCGTTAATGAAATAAATGTAATAACATGAGAAAATACATATTAGCCAGGCCCCGGAATTTGATGACTTAACTGAAAATGCTCTTAAGAATGGCCAGAAATTGCAATTAAAATGAGAAAATTCCTTTAAAAGATAAATGTCCTCCAAAAAAAAGGACCACCAAAAAAATAAATAAATAAATAAAATAATAATATAAAAATGACATAACTGACAAACATTGCAAATAGATTAAAAATCAACTAATTACACATATCTATCAAGTGAATTTTATTTTTGTTTTCGAAAAGTACGGTCACCAAACGTGCGTCTTTTGCGTTTATGGCATTTCTAATTCGACATTTCCGTTTTCAAAATGAAAAGCTACAAGGTCATTCAACAAATTATCCTGAACTGTAGCATCTGAACAAAAAAACAAAAAAAAAAAAAGTAGAGGGAATTTTAGCAAGTAAGAAAGAATTGAACCCAGTGTGTATCTGTAGAAGAGTATCTGTAGAATAGATTTTTCCTCTCTGCATGTAATCCTATGGAAATAAGCATGCGCAAAAAGCCTTAAAGCGCTAAGAAATACCGGTATGAAATAACTCTTAGAAGTGACACCCAGACCTTGTAGAAAACGCTTGCCGTGAACATGATAAACAGGATTAATGGATTACGTAATCAGCTTTCTATGAATATAATATACTTTCTTAACAAAAGTGAACTCACAGAAGTTGAGACAGTCCTATCTGATGAGTAATTTTACGTTTCAGTTTAATTACTAGAATATGCCTTAAAATGCTCTGAAATGCCAAAAAGGTACCCTTGAAAGCTCCCGAAATGCTCTAAAAACGTTTTAAAAAATGCTTTAAGGGGACTCATACACCTTAAAATTCATAAGTTCTTCGAATATGCGACTGTTGCAAGAATCGGGATAACTTATTTATTTTAAAAGATATTACTTCCAACTTTTGCAGCTGACTACATAATATAGCTGCTTTCTGAAATAGTAATCAGAAAGTTTGTGTTGCCACAAATATTTTTATAATTTAATCCGCTTTGTGACAACATTTTTCGTCAAGTTTCCACCTTGCGCGCAAAATTTAAAACATTCTGTTGCATAATTTAATTCCATATTATAACATTATATAACTTTTATAACATTTGGAAAATACTGTGAACCTCAAATTCTAAGAATGTCGTGTTAAATTTTTATTTTATTTGAAGTTGAGTTTATAAAATGTATTTTATTAATAAAATCTGTAATGTTTTCGTGCATAAATTTTTTTAATACTAAAATATTCATCAAATTTTTGGTTCACTTAAAAAATAGTGTATATCTAAAGAATTCCATGAAATTTCAAGTACGTACCATTAGCCATTTTTAAAATATCATGCGCGCAAGGTGGAAACATGACGAAATATTTTGTCACAAAGCGGATTAAATTACAAAAATATTTGTGGCAACACAAACTATCTAGTTACTAGTTTCTAAAGCAGCTATATTATGTAGTCAGCTGTAAAAATGTAGAAGTAATTGCTTTTAAAATAAATAAAATATCCCAATTCTTGCGACAGTCACATATTCGAAGATCATAAGGGGTTTAAGGTGTATGGGCCCCCTTAAATTAGAAAAATACTCAAAAAATGTATATGTCATATATATCTAGTCCTTGATAATAAAGCTTCAAGAAGTAAATAAATGTTTTATTTATTGATCAATAAGACATCTGGAATTTAAAAAAACATTTTAAATTTATCCATAGACTATGTTCATTAAGCTACTCAACGAATTTAGTTAGGTGGTATAACTAAAGCATTTTCTACAAAAACTTTTAATAGATTTTAACATGGAAATCTGAGATTCTGGATATCCAAAAGGCGACACCATTACGGAAATGAAGCGTGTGACAGCAAGTATGACTTGAAAGGAAACAATGCAAGCCATCTGAGTCATCCGGAGTCGTCCTGTCGGCTTTGTCATGGGAGAAGACAAATCTGACAGACGCAAGCTCCTCCTTCGTCATTGCAAATCCTTCTACCTATTAAAGTCTAGAAAATTAATGTTATTGTTAAAACTTCAGGATATAAATGATGGCTCAGCATTTCCATGCCATAAAACTTTAAAATACAGAATATTCAAAATGTTAATACTATATAACGTTTATAATTATTTCAATTGCCTAATGTAATAAGAAACTTTTGTAAAATCCACAAGCTATGAAAGAGAGTTAATATTTCACGATTTGACTGTTGAATTTAGTTAGAAAATCACATTTTTATATTCATTATTCTCTATTATGGAAGTGTACTTAATCAATGGCATTCTTTACAGATTTTAGTTAAAATTAAATGATTATATAAACACTTCAAGGAATTTCTTTTATTGCAAGATGGCAAAATGGTAGTATTGAACTCAATGTAATTTAAATAATACGATGATTCCCTAATTATAAGCGCTCATTATATTCCTCTTCATTTTGATTTACGCCAGCCGAATTAAATGTCTTTTTTTATTAACGCATTATTGAAAGTTTTTCTTATATATTTAGACTGTTCCCATGCCGCAAAGACACTATACATTTACAAACATCCATGCCTTCTCCGGGATTTGAACCCGTGCCCTTCGGCACTGCAGTAGACTCCGTTAACCACTGTACCGTCTGAGGGTATCTCTCGTGTGTTTTTCCATAATCAAATATTAAACCAAAATCAATTAGTAACTCGTTAAAACACTCGGTAAATCAGTTACCCACTCGGTAAAACGGCCTGAATTCATGATTAGTTTTAATGGTTTTGTTCCTGTGTGAATGCGAAACAGTTTTCCTTAGAAAGTCATCCACGGAGAAATCCTTCTCTGAAACAGTATATTCTAGATTTCTGTTAATTCTAATTTAATTATAAACCATTAAAAGCTCTTTAATACATAAATACTATTGTCTGGTTATAGCGTCATCGTTTTGAACGAATTCGCTATAAAAGATCCTTTCTGAAATAAATTAACATTATTTTCATTCGCGCAGTTTTTTTCCTAAAAATTCTAAGAATTTTCTAAAACTGTGAAAATTTTGAAGCTTGTGTGCTTGTTTTAGTAATTTGCTTGTAGTTAAAGACCTGTGCCTATTGTTAGCCTGTCAAAAAGCACAGATCTTCCTATTAATGAAATCGCTGTTAAAAATGGCTTTGGGAAAGTTTTCCACAAATATTCAGCACGTCATTTTCAGACTGACAGCATTTTTTCAAGTGCACTTTAAATTAGCTTATCGATTATTGCAGTCATTGGACGGAATACATTTGTATCATAGTCAATGTCTTGTCCTCTTCGGCTAACATATAAATTTCTGTACTTAAACCATTGCCATACACAGTGCATCAACTTATGTGCCCTTTAAACGTTTTATCGAGTTATAAAAAAATTTAATATCAATATTTAGCTCTGATTTGATTAAAAAATGTACCAATTAACATATCCAGTCTAGTCTGGGTGATAGCGAAAATGCATTTGCATGCATTTTACACAGTATATGGGCAACCATGAAGATGTATCATAAACAATTAACAAAGAATTTACCCGTTCCAGCCAGTAAGATTAAGACAACCACAAATTCGTACAGTAAATTTCATATCCTTATTGAGCAACAGAAGAAAGTTCAAAGGGCATTCCTTTTAGGCTCCCTTTCTGGGCTTGCATGTTATAAAAAAATAAGCAAAAAATAATAAAAATTAAAAGCAAAAAATATAAATCTAATACCAAAAACTAATAAAAATAACAAAACATAAATTTAATAACAAAAAATAATAAAAACTAATGAAACATAAATTTACTGAACAATTTTTTTAAGCTTTTGTTTATATTCTTCGTCTAATTGTTGTATTTCAGTTATCCACATACAAATATTTATGTTATGATTATATTCTATGCTGAATACTATGCAGAGAAATGTGAGGTTGTCGATCGAGAAAAACATGCTTTTAAAAGGTGTCAGTAGAAGAAAAAGCTTGGTAATCCCTGTTCTAGTATGTTTATATGTGGATTTGAGCAACATCCGCTTAATATCCAAAACGGCCTTACATTAAATAGTAGTTTAAAAGCAGGTGAGTGAGTGAGTGCACCGCTATGATGGCTTCCGACCACGGACATGAACTAAACGGAATTATATACCATCACGGCGGGGAAGACTCCAAAATAACAAGATTGAATACTACATACTAATATCAGTTTTTACATATTGATAACTGCAGGCACTAAGCGTTATTCTGGTTATCTGCTTTAAGTTCTGAACATTGAATATATGCCTAAATGCTAAGACAACTAATAAAAACTATTTATTTAGCGTATAATGCATTGAAATAATAAAACGTTAAAGGTAGTTGTAATGAGTAAACATTTCAAACAGCCAACGGATGCAAATTAAATCCGATTCCTCTAGTCAATCAAGGGAATTTATTTTGAAGAAGAAGGGGTATTAATCTTTATCCATCAAAACTTAATTGCATGCCATGCGCCAGTCTTTTGAAAGAGATATGTACTTAAGCTTAAGTTCTTGAAGGAATTTGCCTTAATCCTAAAGTGAAATTTATTCAGAACTATAGCTACATATAGCTTTATATTTCACCAGGTAAATAACTGGAGGCGGAACTGTCGCTTTCGAAGTCATTAGTTACCAAGGGAGCAAACAAAAGGATTTGGAGAAAGGATTACGCGCAACATCATGCCCTAATCTTTTACCCCACGAAGAATAATAGATACAAAAATAAATATGCCCATACTGCTGTCTTTTAAGATGCAGCTAACGTTGTTTGTAAAAGCGAAAAAAATGTAGAAAATTCTAAATGTTGAATTAAGGTAAGGAAAACCATTGCAAAAATTAACTTGAATTAATTACTTTAAGTATATGTTTTAAATAAAATACAGTTTTCTTCTATGAAGAATTTAACATTGCGCATAAATAATTAAAAATCTGTTATGTTTGCATTTTAGAATAAATGTGCGCGCCTGTACTACATTTTAGTTTGTCGATGATCACGTCTTTTATGATGATTCATGTTTCGATCTGCATTCTGATTTATGCTCGCGCGGACAAAGCTGTTTGCATAGATATATCAATCAAACGTTGAAACGTAGTCGCTAATATAAATTCCATTGACTCTCAGCAATGTATAAGTACATTTATTTGTTAAAGCAATTAACAGTAAGTAACAGAAGTCTATGAATTGTGAATAAATTTACTAGATTATAGTTTCACTGTTTAAACACTATTTTCTTTCTCGGTTGACGGGAAAAAAATGGCAAAATAAATCAAAGAATAGAAAGAATAGAAACCTCCATATATACAAAGAAAACATTTCGAGACTGTTCTATATAAATCATCAAAAGCAAATTTTATAGCGCCATCTATTGGGAAAAAGTTTAACCAAGAGTAACTAACAACAGCTGACGAAAAGGTTTCTCTTACTCGTGCCAGTTCTTGCTTCTTATTATATGATAAATCTCGTTAATTTGTTTTAGAATTTAGTTTTTTGGTATGTTCTTTTATTAAATATTTATTTGTTATTTGAATGTTCTTACATTTAGCTTATATACAAGCGTGTGCAAAATGACCAGAGTTTTGCACATTATGTGGAATTTCTAAAAAACTAAGGGACAGATTTTAATTAAAAAATGTGTTTATAAAAAAGAAAGAGAATTACTGTTAAAAAGTCATTTTATGTAGGCATGATTAACCGTAAACCTCATAGAACTGTGATGAAGAAAATCCACGATATCGAACTGAAAATGAGTCTAATGTGGGGTACGGTCCTCTCTCAAAACCAGACAGGTCACGCAGCGTAACGGCATACTGAACAGAAAGCAGTTGAGGTGTCCTTGTGACAGTCGATCCTACTCCTGTAGAAAGGCAATTTACAATTACAGGATGTTTCTCGCCGGGGGATAAAGAAACGGAATTGCTCTTTCGAGAACGTCCCAAACATGCTGTATAGGATTAAAGTCAGGAGATTTAACTGGCTAGTCCATGTGGCTAATATCCTGATTTTCAAGGTAATCTTCAACCAGCTGACCCCTATGCAAACTAGGGATGTCATTCATTAACAGAAACCCAGGACCAACTTAACCCCAGAAAATTTGAACATAGGTCTCTAAGATCTCCTCTCTACATTTCATAACAGTCAGAGAGCCTTTTTCAAACACATGCAGGGGTGTGCGGCCGTCCAACATAATGTCTGCTCAAACTAGCTCCACCACCGTGATGATCCTTTTCTCTGGTGAAGAAATGACGGTATCGTATTCCAGGCTCTTTCCAGATACACACAAATCGGTGCCCAGGCTAAATCTCAATCGGTCTGTCAAAAGTGCGGCGATCCACTGGAGTCTAGTCCAAGGCGCATGCTGTCTGCACCATACTAAATGCGCAGGCTTGTGTGCTGCAGTGAGCAGGACGTAAGAAGCAAGTCGTTTGGAATATAGCTCTATCTCATAATGCCTTACGCAACTGTAGACCGTGAACTAGGCTTCCATTGACAGCATACAAGCCATATGAAAGCTGTGAAGTTGCAGGAGTCTTATGTCATTGCTCTGAAAGTGCCAAATAATGATTCTCCTTCGTCTCTGTGGTTCTTGGTCGACCTTGTTCATGTTTCTTTTATATGAATCCAGTGTCCTGAAACTGATTCGACAAATTTTAGAGGACAATGTGCGATACATCGAGTTGTGTAAATTATGTAAAGTAGACATTTTCTGCCAACAGTCTGCAAAAAGAAAGGAAATAAAAACATAATCCGTATGTTGATTAAATCGTAAAATATTTTATCTGTTCGAAAAAAGAGATTATGACTTCAAGCGCCCCGCTCAAAGAAGAATTTTCAATATTTCAACGAAAGCATCTATAATCAGCTTTTACCTTCATTCAAAGTAATGTGCAAAAATATTCGACTGAGATTTACGAGATATGCAGTTAATGATCCCTTCCTTTCTAGGATTTAAATTTTCACTTTTAAAAACGTCTTTTTTATTGCAACCAAGTTTGGATTTTAATACTTTACTTAAATTATTTTGCATTTTATTGATGACTCTAATACAGTCTGAGCACTTAAAGTACAGTTAATCATTCAATCAGGGCAACCATATTTGCAACATATTAAAGAGTTTAAGTAAACCTCCTGAATTATTACTCACGTGTTTTCCTTTATATATTTCACTTTAGTATACTACTGCATTTCATTTTAGCAACTTTTATAATTCTTTAGGACAATTAAATTCTTTATAAAGGCAAAAGGATGCTATTTATATATAAACTAATAATTCTTTAACAAATTGAATAATTATTTAAATTAAATTTTCCAACCAACGTACTTGTGCCCTATTCAACGTTCAACACTTGATTTCAGTCCTCACCGATCTGTCTTGAATAATCGTTATTATGTAGTAATATTGATGTCAACTCCGCGAGCATATATGAGAGAGCTTAAATATTTTGATTGCTCAATGATCTTTCTTAGATTGATTTCATTTGCTCTCATTTTGAAAAACATTGCTCATAAACGTTAAATGTTGATCAGATTGATTGCATCCATTCCTTTCTCTTCGTCATTTTCTCTTCATGTTTCTCAACCTTACTTATCCAAATGCTGATGTCGCTGCTAACGCTTCTTGTATCCTCTGTTTATAAATCTGCAGCTACTGTACAGCCACCTAGCCCTTGTATGACCATGTATCTTATTTAAATGTACAACCACCTATCCCTTGTATGACCATGTATCTTACTTAACTGTACAGCCACTTAGACATTGTATGGCCATACAATGTCTAAGTGATTACATGGCCATACAATGTCTAAGTGATTACATGGCCATACAATGTCTAAGTGGCTGAACAGTCTTACCTAAATTCCTGCATTCTTCAACAAGTAGTGGAGCACGAGGGGCATGCTCTTGCTTACTGTACACCCACCTAGCCCTTGTATGGCCATGTATCTTATCTAAATTTCTGAATTCTTCAACAAGTAGTGGAGGACGAGGGATATGCACCTGCTTACTGTACAGCCACCTAGCCCTTATATGATCCTTACTGTACAGCGACCTAGCCCTTGTATGGCCCTGTATCTTACCTAAATTCTTGAATTCTTCAACAGGTAGTGGAGGACGAGAGGCATGCACCTGCTTACCTCTCATAGAGGCCAGGTGCCCCTGTCCTCCGTCACCTGCGACTGCTAGTGCTGAATGTAATAACTCAAGTAACAATGAATTATAACTAAAGTAAACAATAATCAAAGTAGGCAACTCGTATATGAAAGCTCAGTCACCTCATAATATCTTAAAACTTAACACTAGAACAGTTAGCTGAATGCAATTTATAAAACTAGATAATAATAATATATCCTTTAGCATTCTATTGATTGATTTATTGAAATCTTGAAATTTAAAATTTTAAACATGTCAAATAATAACTTACATGTTTTCTTAATAAAAATGTTAAGACTTCGAATTGTAATTTAAAATACTTTAAAATACAATCCATCCACAGTTTTAACACAAAGAATAATTAAATTAAATATTTTAATTCCAAAGTTTTAAGATATCGAATTAGTATATGTGTGTTAACAGTTCTTATAAGCTTTGCGAATAAACATTCCAGAAGAGCAACAAGGAACCAATAGTTTGGAACATTATTTACAACTCCGAACAGTAACAAATTTTCCAAATCCTAAATACAAATAGTACAGCAAATATAAACAAATATTTAGTAATATTTAACATTCTGGAAACGTAAACATTGATCTATTGACTGCGTTTCGGCGCACTCATGTTTTCCTTAACTCCTTTTCTAATATAAGATATCAGACCAACAGATCATCAATCATATATAAATATCGGACTTTACATACTATATAGTAACCACTATTAAAGAAAACGCAAAAAGAAAACCTAATTTGCTTATTATTTATCGCATAATTATGAAATAGTGTACCAAAGTTTAAACGCTCTACTTTACGATATTACGCTAAATATCAGTAACAATATACACTTAAATCATTATAACACTATCGATATTTTATTAATTTATGAACAGTTATTAGCATATTATTTATAAGATACTTCAGTTGATAAAAAATGGCGCACGGTGACTGAAAATAACAATCATTCCTTAAAACAATTTCATTAAAAACAGTTAGATGATAACATCTTGCTCGAGAAATGTTAATGAAGGTTAACGTAATACAAGTCTAATTCTCTCGTATTCATTAAAACGTATCATGTCTCAGACATATGCAAATCAAATATCTCTAGCAGATGAATATTAGTTTACAGATGATAATAAGCCAAATGAACAAAGTTTGCCGGTTTTTCCTGTCTGTTTGCAGCATTCCGCAAATGCAGTTGAAGAGAAATTCTCTAAAGAAAATCTCATCTCAACAACTCTCCTCGGTTAATGTTGATTCTTAAAGTAGACAGACAGCGCAAGAATTACAAGAAGCATAAGGTAGAAGTCGAAATGCAGTTGAGGGAAGCAGAAACTCAAGAATTTTAGTACCATATCAAGCACCAGAGAATAAAGTCTGCTCTCGCTATATAATCAGTGTATTCATTATGAACAAGAAGGTATTAAGCTTTAATTAATGGAACTTAGGAAAGCACAGCGGCGAGACAGCAGCCTCCTCAGAACGTTCACGGATGGCCACTTTAATTTTCACTCCGAGGTTATTGAGTAGCTTCGTCTGTAATGCATGTTTAACGTTATAGTTAATGCCGAGAATACAGAGTCATCTAGTTACTGATAGTAAATCTGCATGTAATAATGCCGGAAAGTCCTTGAATTTATAGTGATATATATATATATATTTTAGCATCTGCTACTGCAAATTTATTCGTCAAGTATTCATAGAAACTGATAGAGGCTATGTTTTTCATTGACTTAGAGAAATAAATAATGAATAATGATAGAATGTCTATAATTAAGTAATAATGCAATATTGATGCTTAATAATATCTATAAATGAATCGCTTTGTAAAGATATTAGATATTTGTCCATACAGGAAAAAAATCAACAATGCCTCTGCCAGGATTCGAACACCGGACCTTCTCATTACTAGCTGGACGTGCTGTCACTTAGACTACGAAAGCATTTGGTAAAGAGGGGCAAAATTACTTACATTCTTCTCCACTTATTAAGTGAGTGGAATATGGAGATTGAGTGGCTAAATCCAAGTAATGACGAATTATCTTCGACCACATTTTAGTTCAGGCACTAGCCCATCGAGTCACCAGTGTTTATCCAAGTAGAAAACACGAAACATAAACAAGCTCTCGCCGAGATTAGAACTACGGATTCCCTGACTACTAGCTGGAATTGCTTTCAATCACACCCCAAGGACATACGTTAAAGATAAAAAGACTCTTTCATCCCCCCCCACCCAATAAACGGCGACTGGGAAGACAAGGACACGGTCGTCAACCCCTGGTAGGTACGAATTATGATCCAACGTATTTTAGTTTCACCGTCACTTCTAGATTCATTTAGAATTCTTTTACAAGCCTTTGCATATGAAGAGTGAATGGTTCTCGCGGGGATTCGAAGTCCCGGCCTACCGATTGTTAGCTGGACGTGCTTCCAATTACGCCACAGACACGTCGTAAGGGTGGAGAATATACTTCGCATTCTTCTCCACTTAAAGGGCCACTGGAAAGGCGGGAAACCAGTCGCCAAATAATGGTGACTTACGAATTATCGTCTTCCATATTTTAGTTTGGGAGCTATTTCTAAGGTAATTAGATAGTACTTAAGCAAAACGGCATGAGCAATTAGCGACTCCCTTACCACGATCATAATACCGAACCTTCCAACTGCTAGACGAACATACTTCCAATTGCATTATGAAGGCGCTCGGTAATAAAGAAGAATATTCCCGTAAGGTGACCATTAACGTTCACAGGTTTACACTATGAAATTTAATTATTATAATAAAATACCACTTACATGCTCAGATGAAAAGGTCCAAATTTTTTTCTTGCTAAATATCGATTCTTTTAAATAGTATGTTGTAGTAGTAGTAGGAGGAGGAGACAGCGGTGGGCATGGTGGCCACCTTGACAAGATTTGAAAACGCTTTATTGCACTAGAGTACTGCCAAGAATGCATTCCAGAAAGCAAAGTGGTAGGAAAGAAGGAGAGGCACGTGACCTCAGATAAGCTCGCAACAAGCTTTCTGAACGTGATATGTACAACATGAAAAAAATAAACTTAACAGAAAACGTTTAAAAAAGAATTTGCAGTGCCTTGAAACTGTGCCTCTAACCTCACCTACTACTGCATATGGAATAAAAACTAGGGTATCGCTGCTATGTAATATATTATACCTGAAACGTTGACCTGGGTGTGGCAGGAATTAGATAATCGTCTAGACGTCTATCGTGCGACGAACGCTGTCCACATTGAAAGCTTGCATGCTTCAAAATTTTGAAGGGGCTTTCTTCTGCACAGTTATTTCTGTTCACCAGCAAAAGTAAATACATTATTTTACATTTTGGAAACTAACGGCGTTTACCTTATCAATCACTTTAGATACAATCGGTGACATACAAAAAATTGTTTTATGTTAAAAATTAGATATCCCTGAAATAGAGATAAAAAAGAAAGAATTCTTATAATTAATACGTTTATCATATCTTTATCAGAACGCACGTCTGTTAATAACTACTAACTTTAACTGCACCGAGTATTTTAATAATATTTTTTTTTGTCATGATAGCAATATTATTGTAACACAACATCTAAATTAAGTGTATACACTATAAATATTCCACAAGACATTCGTCTCAAACTCATATGGCATTAGGGGCAGTCTGAAAAGAGCTGAAGGGATAGAATATTTTTTTAATCAAAAAGAGAATTTTTATTAACAAAGTAACAATATTTTTAATAAAGTTTTAGTTTCGCTCGGAAAGTGTTTATCAAAACACATATATAAACAATATATAATCATATATATGCGATAGCAGAGGGGGGGGAAATCAAATTTGTGTTTGTTTTCTGTCTGAAATTAATAAGTTATACGTAGGATATTTTCGTCTGTTGCACTGTAAAATTCAAATATATTGGCATTGATATATTAAGCTCTTTTTTATATATTAAACGCTCTCTTCCCCACTGGCGGGCTTTAGCCATTATAGGCGTTGACCTAAACTATGAATAGCTCTAGCCATTTATAGGTGTAAGCCGGAAACGGTAGTCACTTTATTATGGAGGTAACCTAATAGGTGGGTTATCGTTGCCTCCTGTGAAAGGGAAGACAATTTAAATCTATGCCTTCGCCGGCATTCGAACCGGATGCTTTGGGTACGGCAGTCAGAGTCACTACGCACTCTCCCGTCTGGGCGGTACGAAATGTTAAGTTCTTAGTGTGACATTTCTTTCAAATAATTCAAGTATGTTTAATAAATCATTAAATAAATTTAATGATTAGTTTTACATAATGGATAAGCACAATTTAAATTAAAAATAAATAAATTATAAAATTGTTTTAAGTTTTTAGAGAAAATTTATCAAATTTGACAAAACTTGAGAATAAATAATGACAGCCTAATCTGATTCTCATTTTTTAAAATTTTCTTCGACGCATAAATAAAAGTCTGAAGTGGACACTGCATGACTTCTTTGTATGGCCTATTAAATTATACACATCTTTTCCTGCATTTGATTTAAACTTATTTCCTCGAATTAGAAATATATTTCTCATTCAATTAATTCACTGCTCACTTCGTGGCAGAGCAAAAATATATAAAAACTCAAAATATCTTCATTAAGAATTGTAAAATACAGAAAAACATAAAACACCAAATACAGTTAAGTTTAAAAAAAAAAAACATTTTCTACAATTAAAACTAGAGTTTCTGCGCAAAAATAAGCACTTCGAGCAGTGGGCAGAGAGGGCACATTTTTGGTGCACAAAACTGACATTGACATTGAATGTGCAGGGACTAACATAATTCACTATTCTACTGAGTTTCAAATGAAAACACATGGTTGTTCGTTAGTCCTAACTCGCCACTTTTAAATTGATGATAATTCTACAACTATTGCATGACGATAAACTAAAGGCATAAAACCCATATAATTTTCAATCACGTTTACACCAAAAAAGGCGCAATTTACCAACATATACGAATTAAAATCTAAGCTAAACGAGCCAGGTAACAATATGGGAATATATATTCAACAGATTGTATCGAGAAAGGGAGGTGCACAAGTGGATTTTGTAGCATATATAAAATTTCAACATTCTACGGCTATTCGTTCTTGAGTTATGCGAGATACATACTTACGTACGTATGTACGTACAGACGTCAAGAAAATCTCTTCTGAAGCCCTTTTAAATCCATTTTACAATCCTTTTTGGCAAAACAGTTGTTTATTCTATTCGTACGTACAGATGTCACGCAAAATCGTTGTTCAAATGATTTCGAGAGCGATTGAAATGGATATTTTCGTTGAAATATGATACCTGAAACTTTTCACGATTACAATACTTTCTTTACTTCAAGGAAGTAAAAATCAAAACGTATGAATATAAATTCCTCTACTTCTTGATGGCATTTCGATTCTGATGAAGTTAAGAAAGCTAATAAGCCCTGGAGATGAGTTAATAGAATTTATCTTCAATATAGATTGTGCAGGGACTGATCATTCAGGTTCTTCTGAACAGCGAGTAAAAGCTGTTCACCTATAAATATATTCCCAAACAAAGCAATTACTCTTATTGCAAATATTCGTAATTAAGCTTATATATTATTTGAAAGGTACGAATAAATATTAAGAAAATCAGTATCTTCAGATCTTGGAATAAGGGTTATATAATATTATAAGTTTATTGGTTGTATTTAAATATTTTCTGGTGCGTTATTTATGTTGTTTTAATGGAAATAAAAATTATATAAATTCGGACTTTAAATTATTAAAATTTTGAAGTCTTTGCAATATCGTATCGGCTATAAATTCATAATTCAAATGACGACTTCGAGAGGCCGCATAAATTTGCCTTGGAGGACGCCGCCAGTTCGAGACTACTGTATGCGATTCACAGTTTTTAAATTGAGACTGATGGACGTCTTTTGCGTGTTTTGTTAACCATTTCACTTTTCCTAAGTAATGTAGCTTTATGTCTTTAAATTAAAATTTAGTTTCTCAAAGAAGAAACCTTTCACAAGGCTAACAACAAAATGAATCGTATTCATTAAGCTTTTAAAAGTTCCGATTTAGAATACAAGATGGACTTCAGCAATGCAAGAGGAGAAAAAAAAAAAGACTTTTCGTAGAGTCGTGCTATAAATAATGTATGCATCTGCCTGCTTGCTGATTGGATGAATTATTTAGTCCTTGTTTCCAAACAAATCAGTCATTAGCGGAAAAGATTACTTTAATGAGTTTTCCGCAAATAAAACCGTATTTCTAACGTTAAATTTTGAATAGCAGAATGCTATCACATGTGCTGAGAATTTGCTAAAAGAAATCACTCGGAGAGTGTTTTATGTTTTAGCACTTTGATTGAATTAGTAGTATAAGCTTAAAAATAAGAGTCGGTGTAAATTTGCAGGTAAAGGGCTGAATTAAAATTAATAAGACCCTAATTAATAAAATATGTTGCCGAAAATTGTGATTGATGAATGTTTTAGTAAGGAAGAAATTTTCAAAGAGAAATTAATAATTATCTTTGAATATACTGTTTATTTTAAAGTAAACACATTTATTATATTCCTCAGAATTACGCTACTGTGTACGATGCAGTGTTTCATTGAAAAGCTTTCAATAACACTATAGAGTCATCAGGTATTTTTGGAAGCAGGCAAGATGAAAAATTAGCAACGTTTTCGCCTGGAATCGAACCGCCGACCTCTCAATTACGCACTGAGCGTGCAGTCCACACCAAGAAGGCGGGAGAAATGAGAAATACCTTTTATACTCCCCCTTTTAAAGGGCGACTGGGAGTTTTAGGGGACCCAATAGCCAAACCCTTGGTGTTTAGATTCATCATCGACCACCCTTTTAGTTCGGGCGCCAATGTAGAGACATTAGGTATTTTTTGAAAGCAGGAAAGAAGAATAATACGCAACGCCTTTGCCGGGAATCGAACCCGGACTTCTCAATTACGCGTTGAGCGTGCAGACTACTACACCACGAAGGCTCGCTAAGAAGGCGGGAGAAATAGCTTATAACACTTCCAAATGATGTGAGAAAATATTAATAAATTATAGTACTACTTATAATATGACGGTAACAACAGCAATTCTCTATTAACTGAATTATGTTTTATAACAACAGAATTATGCTTTATACACACACACAAACATATATATATATATATATGTACATAATTCAGCTGTTAATATTTTAATAAACGATTAACCACGTATGTAGTTAGGAAAAAGTTTCAAGCAATACATTACCAACAAAAAAGCCCATATAATGCTCCCAACTAAAATTTAATTATTTAATTAAAATTTTTTCCATGATATTTCAGTAAGACGTAACGATTTTAGTTGCAACAGTATACATCAGTTTTTTACTTTCATGATTTTCTCATTATTGACACATAAAGCTCAGGAATGGAGCTAATCGTTGCTCTTTTTATTTCGATTCCATTGCAATAAGCACAATTATTCGACAGTTCTCCGTACTTCTGTAAGTAGATACTTCCCTTCATTTATAATTGAAGATCTCTGCCAAGGTTTAAGCTACAGCGTTTGTTTTTGCATGACGTCACTGACTCATGTAAATAGCAACTTCTTCCCGCCTCCATTTATGTCTTCGTTTCCCTCAATTCTGTAAGTGACGTCAGCGGTGTTAAGAGCCTAACTTTCTTTGTCTATTGTCAGTTGGGCGTCAAAACAAAAACTATACAAATTGCAAATGATTAGACTGCAGCCGAGTAACTAAAGATGTCTGGTTGGTTTAGCTAACTAAGGTAAAGCATGTGAAGATGTCTTCCAAGAAAACGATGTCTTCGTAGAGGACCCACGTAGGAAAACTGGCTGGTAGTTCTAACATGTTAAAAGCCATAAAAATTACTCTGCAATCAGAACAATCATCGGGATTCGAACTCTGGTATGTTATTAGCTGTCAGTGGTAGTATGTACTCGGCCATTGGTGACCTCCAAAGCTAGTTTAAAATTTATTCTAATATCCATTTAAATATTCTTCTAAAAGAATTGCCTCTAGTTGTGTTACAAGTTTTATATTAGTAACATAGTAATGTTCTTCGCATTTTAAAGAGCAGTACTCTCCTGTAACTACACGTCGATTTGTACACTATTAACCTAATATTAATAATATGTAACCTCATCCTACGCATGTGTAATGGATATCGCTAATCCACTAACCCAGTTCTGAACTCCGCTATAAACTGAAAATACCACTCGCACTTCCGACTAAAACTGTGAAGGCGGAATAATGTGTATCAGTAACTTTAACAGAAATAAAAAAAAAGGCAAAGCAATTTGAATATCGTCAGTTTCTTCCTGTCTAATATAAGTATTAAATTAATGTAGATAATATATAGGCTATTATTTCGAAATATACTTTCCCTTTTCTCTGAATTTTTTTTTTAAATATTGGTCTACACAAATCCTTAGAAATTTAGAATATTATCTGGAGATTTTTTTTCTGTGGTATTTATGATATACACGTCAATACAGCGTGGTTCAAAATTATTGAATCCATTTTACATTTGTATTGCGTGCCCCAAATAGGCCTCATATGAAAGTTATTTAATGTTTAAAATTTAGTTGTGTAAATCTGTTTTGAATTGTCTTTCCAAGGAAACAATAAACATGTAAAACATGTAGCACCTTATTTTGTTCTTTTTTTTCATACATGAAATGCACTGCACAACCCTTTATAAAAGTGACTGAATCTCTTAGAATACCTACCTGTTAAACATTTTTAACCTTTTAATGTGAAAAAATTCCGGAATAGTTTTCAATAGCTTTTATAGATTTTAATCTTTTAATATTATACATATGTTTACATATGTTCATAAATCCTGCATCCAGTTTTCAGGCATTAACCTTTTAATTTGTAGATTCATTAGATTATAGCGATGCAGGAGTTTCAAAAATGCGCATTGCCTTTGCCGGGATTCGTACTCCAGACATTCCCAAAACGCGTCGAGAATACCTTCAATTACACCACGAAGGCATTCGGAAAGGAGGGAGAAAATGCTTTACATGCATTACCTTTTAACCCTTTGACTACTAACGGGGCATGTGTGACCCACTAAAAGTTTAAAAATTACTGCTGAGCTAAAACGTACTTAGAAACTCACTGTAACGTATCCCAGTCGTACAATCAAACCAGTTAAAATAAAAAAAAAAATATATGTGTTTTATCAGAAATCTTGTACTTTAGTAAGAGTTTACATATGTTCATATCTTCCTAATTTCAATAAATGATTCAAATTATAATCCTTAATACTTGTCTATTTATGAACATTAATAATTTTTTATTGTTTTGATGTATGTTCGATTACAGGTTGCTTTAAAATTCAATTACATTTTGATTTTGTGCTTTATATTTTTCCTATACTACTAACAAAGAGAAAATAATAAACATGCTCCTAATGCTCTGAGCCTTTCTCTCAAATTAAATTTATTCAGCTAAATTATGAAAATTTGTTATTTTAATCTAATATATGCTACTTCGGATATCCATTCATTTCTACATCCATGTTCTAATCCTCGGAACTGTTTCATGCATACGAATGCCAGTTTCTGTATCATCATTTGATCAGTGATGTATGTTAAGTAAATCACAGTACTACCGATAATGAATATACCCTTAGATATCACTTGGATCTCAACGTTTCTCTAATTAAATCAATGAACTCTTCCGATGGTATTTCATTTGAGATGAAAATGCTGCTTGTTCAGTTTCAACATTTAAATTACCTATCTGCAATATCCAATTTATCTAAGAATATTAAAGTAATTTTAATATTTTCCAAAGCCTTTTCGGTATAATCGTATTTAAATAATCTGGTCATGGAATAGTGTGAATAAAAATTAATATTATGATTCTAAATTTATAAAAAACCTAAAAAGTATGTTTAAAAACTGAAAATTAAACATAATGTTTCCGAATAAAAACGAAAAATAAACATTATGTTCACAAATTTTATGCTTAGAAAAATAAAAAATAAAAACTAAACATTATGTTTACAAAACTGATAAACTAAACATTAGGTTATAAGGTATTTCTCCCACCTTCTTGGCATGCCTTCGTGGTGTAATGGTCAAGCACACTGGGCGCGTATTCCAAAGGTCCGCGGTTCTATTTTCGGCAAAGGCGGTTGCTCTTTTTTCATCTTTCCTGCTTCCAAAAATACCTAATGTCTTTACAGTGGCGCCCAAACTAAAAGAGTGTTGGATAATGATTCTCCACACACAGGATTTGGCGATCGGCCCCCCTAAACCCCAAGTCGTCCTTTAAAAGGGGGAATATATAAGGTATTTCTCCCACGTTCTTGGCATTCCTTCGTGATGTAAGGGTCAAGCACCCTGGGCGCCTATTCCAGAGGTCCGTGGTTCGATTCCTGGCGAAGGCAGTTGCTCATTTTTCATCTTTCCCACTCTCAAAAATACTTAATGCCTCTACAAGGTTTACAAAATTAAAAGAGGAAAAGTAAACATCATATTCACAAATTTAAAAAGAAAATTTAAACATTATGTTTACAATTTTTTTTTAAACTGAACATTATGTTACAAAATTTATAAAAGGAGAAAACTAATATTATGTATACAAAATTTAACAAAAAAAAATAATTGTTATTATAAAAATTTTTTTCAAAAAAGCTAAACAGTATGTTTAGAATATTAAAAATAATCCAAACATTACACTCACAAAATTCAAAATTTTTCCCTGTGAATTAAATTTCAAAATTATGACCATATGAAATGAATCTTGATAGATATTTAGCAACAGATGCTTAGGTTTAATTTAGCTGGGGAAACAGCATGCTTATTATTTGTTCCATATCTTTTATAAAAGGACAATGAATATTTCCTTTGCAGTTAGGATTGACCTTTTCCTTCACATATGCCCGTTTAAGGAGCGAAGAAAATTCTAGAAGCATTCTTTCTTCCTTAAACATGAATCGAGTTTTCCTGACGAGGTTCCAATAGCCAGTTTCTGGTTTTCGCCACATAATGCACTAGTGAATAATAATACACGAGAACAGTAAGATAAATAATCACTGGACTCACTTCTCTCTTTGTTTAGTTTTAGAAAATTCTTCACCAAGTAATCAGTGTGATTAAGCAGACAACTCTAACGTATTCAGTTACATACAAGTGTACAGTATTCAGTGGATATCTTTCTTCACCTAGTTATGTGTTAATTAGCTAAACTTTCCCTAAAGCAATCACGTATTTATTATTTAACTCACATAAAACCTAATATAAACTTAAAACTAAACCACTTATTTTTCTTATACTGTAAAATCATTAGATGTTCCATTAGCTTCATTTTGCTTTCAATATAACACAATGGAACTTCGGTGTACGTCACTATTGCATTTTAGATCCTTGGGCTTATATCAAACTGAACATACACCAAAAGAATTTTTCCAGTAAGAATAAAGGGGATGTAAGATTCTTGTGTTTTAATCTACAGCTTAAGTTGAAGAACCTTAAGAACAGGTAAGCGAATAATCGCTTTAAATCAGTAGACAGAGACCATAAACTCGAGAAGGGTTAATTACCCTTTATTTTTCCAAATAAAGTTGAACAGTCGACTCCTGGAGTTAAAATAAAGCCTCCACTCGGGCTTGGACTCAGGAAACTAAAACATAAAACGTAACTAATCTTAACTAAAAAGTTACAGCCGAAACTATCAAGATTCTAACAGAGTTGATCTCTTAATGCTAAATAACGTCGGAGCTTTCAAAGGCCTAAAGTACGGTCGAGGGTAATAATAGCTTAAGAGAGAGAGTAGATTAAAAAGGCGAACGCGTGCTAGTCAGAATCTCTGGTTTTCTAACGAAGTCAGTAGAACTTCACAGTTAAATACGTCTCCTCATCTGCATTCAACCGCGATTCTGAAAATACGTTCTGGCCGGAAGTTGTAATCTGAAGATAGGAAAGTAACTTCTAACTAAACATTAACTGTTATGATATTTATATTATTTATAATAAACCTAACAAGGAAAAATCCTACTTTATTATCAACTAGCAGCTTCGCTATATTTCAGTTATAGCGAAGCTGGCTTTTAAATATACCGAAAAATGCCTGAAGGGAACACCAAACGTTAAATTTAAAAACTGCGCAGAATTTTACTCTGCAAAACAATTAAAAAAACACACACAAAATTTTAAAAAATTTATTACATATAACAAAATTACAGTGAAATAAGCAATACCCCTTAATACAAATATTAATTATCCTAGTAAATAAATTAACCAACTTCCCGTTACCTTCTCTCAACAACCGTCCAGTATCCAAGATAAACATTAAGTTTAAAAACTGCGCAGAATTATCGCGCTCATTTTTCCTAGCGGCAACAGTGCTGATTTTCAACACTCAGCAGTCCAGTATACAATTGAATGAAAACCTGTAGCCAAAAACACATTTCTAAAAAATTGAAACTATTCCGAAATGATGCGATAAAATTGAAAAGATAAAATTAAAAAAAAATATGATTCGAATTTTGAAAAAAAAAAAAAAAAAACGCTTAGAGGTGCACTGGCTCTTGTCTAGATGCACCTATACACCAAATTTCGTAGCCCTGGGTCTATTAACATACGCGCAGCACGAAAGAGACATTATATTATATGTAGAGATAAAATTATTCATAATTTAATTAATAAAATTTCTTTAAATAATTTATTTAATAGCACATTTTTCGTTTGATTCTTTGTTAATTGTAATGTGTTTCACCATTGTTCGTTATTTTTACTTAGCTTATTAATCATAATTCTTTATTTTGACATTTTAATTTAGCAGATATATATTTTTAGAATATCATTAATTTATATCCCTTTTAAGCATCATTCAAAAATCATACACATCTTGGAGAAAGGATTCCTTAGAAAGCTCAACACGAAGTCCTCCCTTCCCTTAGGCAGATGGCCCTATCGTGCGTTGCCATAGTCAATAAAGCTAAACTGAAATGCATTTATTTAGATTTAATTCTAATTTTAACACTTTAATATTTTTAATATTTCTTGCACAGCAACTTCAATTTTATATATGTATGAAGCTGTTTCCTTTCCTTCAAAGCTCACTTAAAAATGCAGTTCGTCATATGTTCAGTGGACTATAAAAAGAAGAAAGCAAAAACTGCCATAACGCAATGAATGCTTTCTTGTTCGCACAAGTTTAAAATGATTTTAAATTAGGGACAGTATTAAACAGTTTATGAACACTATAAGCCATGATACGCATTTTCACTAAAAACTCTTAAATTTCTTATCTGATAACATAAGCAACTGCAGAAGCTATATTTATTCTTTCACGGGTGTCTTCTCTCTGTTTCTGCATCAGCGGACTTACGCTATCTATTGCATTTGATGCTCGTAAGTTCCTGGCACTTCACGATTCAATGAGCCATCAATCAAAAAGAACTTGAAAGTGGATCTCGGCAGGGTTTTGGAAATAATCACATTGACCTATCAAACCGTGCATTAAAGTTTGATTGCAGGGCTTTATTGGCGACTTGCTACTTGGCAAGCAGTAAACTTTTTTAAAACCCTCCAATTTTTTATCCTTGAGGAAGATTAAAATTCTCCACAACAGCGTTTCCACCAGATCCAGCGGTAGTGTATATGAAAACTGACACATACAAAAAACTTAAAATAGTGACGAGGAAAAAGGGATCTTTCTGGTCATAATGTTTTATAGTGTCCGATAAAAACTGACATCTTCCAAACCCTAAGCCGTTTGCCAAGAGTTGGAATTTTTTTTTAAGCCGTTATTAAAAATATATACGCGGAGAGATATTTTCTGGAGTGCGCGTTTTTATGGCCTTCGACTTCACTGGAGAGCGATACGAATTTCCAGCTATATTTTTTTATGTTTAAAAAAAGAAAACTTCCCTCCCACAAACCATCTTCTTTTTAAAGGATAAAAATGATGGGGATAGTTGCGGGAAAAACTTCCGCTAATGCTCTGCAGAGAGATAGGAATATTTTTACCATTATTTTTTATTCAGGATTTTAGAAACATCCCTCGATGTCTTACGAGAATTGCGAAACCAAAGCTGAATTTTGAAGCAGTCTGCTTCCAGTCTCGCAAACTCTGTCAATATTCAAAGAATATATATGGGAAATTTCCGCTGAATATGAAGAATATCTTAAGGATTTCGTTTTAAGACACTGTAAGAGCAGTCCAGTCAGTTTTTAAATTTTATTCTTTCTTTGTTACTACAAATAAACATATTTATGTTTTAAATAAATGCTTCAAAAAATATCTGAAATGTTTCAGATTTCAAATTACGTCCAAAGGGGAGTTTTATTAACGTTTTGTGTGTTATGTTTATTTATTATTGTTCTTCATGTTCTTTGCACTTAAACCATAAAATTCAGTTGAATAGCACTGTCGCAAAAGAATTTTAAAATAAGCCATCTTTAGAATTCCCGATACACAGTTCCTCGCGCTGGAGATAAAAAAGTTTATTTTTTTTCTGTAGAGTGTTGCCATTGCTCGCTTTCAAATCTTTGAGTTTGTTACTCAAAAATTTGTTAAAGTATTACAAAATATGAAATCGATAATAAAGCAAATCCCAAATTTCAAATTTGGTCTTCCACATGCCCATATTCAAAGGAGGATTACGTCATTCAAAATTCGATGTCCCTATGTACCGTTGTTTTATCACAAAGAGCGAAATATACGTACATTTATGCAGATTCTCCATTATTTAATTTCTTCAAATATAATGCAGGCCTTTAACATTTTGCGGCAACAATTTGAAAAGTGAAACGGACATTTATAGTGATTCAACGCAAAATGGCAAAACGAAAACAATTGTCCTTCAGGAACAAAGCTCCTTTGGACTAAAAATTAAAAATACAAATTTAACTAAAAATTGATATATATTTCTTTTTCAGAGAACTATTTTAAATCAAGGCCTGTATTTGTGAAGGTGTACAATACGAAGTAGGACAGGTAAGACCGAAGGTACGAAGTAGAAAAGGTAAAACCGCGCAGTGCCCTCGCCAGAAGTCCATATCTTCCGACTGCTAGCCGAACGTGATTCCCAATTACACTACAAAAACACGCGGTAAGAACGGAAAATACATTTTTCATTCTGTTGTTGTTGTTGTTGTGACGTCTGACAGTAGCTGACACTTGTCTGACAGTAGCATCAGAACAAGCGCATGAAATTCATCGCAGGAGTGCAAGTTTTCGCCTGTCATTGGCAAGAGTCTTGAGTTCGATAGTTCGATTTGTTGAGTTCCGCCCCCTCCCAAATTTTGATGGAGAACACCTCGTAGGTAGGGATCCGAGGATCTTCCACCCCTCTTACCCAACCACAATCAAGTGGACGTTTGGCTCGCAGCATATTTAGAGCGCCCCATGACGTGCGGACACTATACATTTACAAAGCATCCATGCCCTCTTCGGGATTAGAGCCCATTTACTTCGATATGGCAGTCACTAACCTTTATCCCGGTTGGGCGGCACTTACATTCTTCCCCACTTACAGGATGACTGCAAATTCGTCACCATTCTGTTTCTGTCACCATATGCGATGACGACCATCTATCATTTCACATTATTCAGTTCGTTTAGACAGCCTTTGAAATGTTTTGATGCCGAGAAATGTGTAATAGCCTCGTCGAGACTCGAACTGCTGACCTCCCGATTTGTTAGCTTAATGTGCCTCTTAATTACTCATGGAGGACGTGGTAAGTCGGTAGAAAATACTGTACAAAGGGAACGACTGATCCGGTCTCGTATCTTGAACATTACATCAGTCACTTCATCAAACATAAATTATCCATCTCTCATTGCACTACCACATACTCTAAAACTAGATTAATCGCATCCAGTCTGTGGTCCTACTTAGGATCTTCAAATATCCAACTTTTCGCACGGTTCTACTACAATTCTTGACCAAGAAATGAATATTGAATTGTAAAATAAGGTAATTTATAAACGTTATCAGGTTCAGTGTTTCTCCTTACTTGCTTTGGGAACATTCAAGAACCTGACTCGGAACAGGGGGCTTACTAAAGCTATGTTCAATAACTGTGGGAAGTAGACAAGATACACAGGAAGGGTATACGAAACCCTTTATTTTTCACTCTTTACAATAATTTCCGAACTTCGGAATACAGAGACCAACCACTTGTGGTCTGAACGTAAGAATATAAAAATATTTACTAAACTCTAACTTAACTTTGGAATAATAAACAAGGGCCTACGTGGAAGATTGGCCGTATATTAACAGGAAGCCGTATGTAGTACAGAGAACTGTTAACACTACAATCGTTTAAAATTATTAAGATGATTAAACCTCTGGCCTGGAAGGCAATCAGCAACCGAGTAAAACTGCTAAGGCAAGCGGCCTGCTCCTAATCACTCCTTCCTCTCTCTTGCTTGGCAAAAAGCCACAACTTAAGTACTTGACGTTCGCCAGACAAATTTGCGTAAATAAGTTAAAGCTTTTAATTCTGGCCGGAAGTAGAAAATAAGAAGTGATAGTAAAGATTTAAAATAAAATAAACGTTAGTAAAACTTAAGATCCTTACAACGTGAAACCGAAAACTGCAGTACAGAATCTAAACATCTCAGAAAGCTGAAGTGTGTTATTTAGAACTGCGTAGTTAAGTACTTGAATTTGAACTTGACTGAAGTAAATTTGTGTTTGAAGGTTTAAAGCTCAGTCAGTTCTGCAATACTCGTAATCCATATATGTAAAAAATAAATTGCGGATCACAAAAATGACTTACATATATAAAAATTAGCGTATGTTATAAACAAATATCATACTATCTACCTAAAACAGATGGAGTATTTGGTGACCATGTAGTTATAAAATTCTAAAAAGGTAGAACAAAAAATGTCTACTGAGTTGGAATCTCGAACTACAACAATGGCAGTTTCTATACAGACAGTGTTTTAATCAGCACAAAATTATTTAAGTTTTAGAGACATTGAGTAAAACATAAAAATAACTTCGGCATCTAGAAATCCGAAAAACCTTTGAAAGTAGCATATAAAAATCAAGATATAAACGCAGATTTACAATTATTTTCAAAGTTAGGAGCTGCTATGAAAGAACGGTAGATTTGGATTTACTTAACAAAAGAAAGAGAAAAAGTACATATATTTAATCTCTCTGTTTAAGATATTTATATGAGGTTAGAATGTAAGCTGCATAGGCCATTAAAGTGTCGCATAAGAATTTAGGCTAAAATAACACGCCAAATAATGATTTTCGGAAAAGTCAAACAAAAAGAATCAGGGTAACATTTGTAAAATTTGCAGAACTAGTTCCAATACTTAACTACAAAACCATCCTCTTCAGCTGCCTAAGTGCAAATGAATCATTAATTTACACTTAGGCAGTTAAGGAAGTTGGTTCTGTAGTTAAGCCATCGAAACTAGCCCTGAAAAATTTGCAAATATTACACTGATTCTTGTTTAACTTCACCAATAATGTTGTATTAGAAGTTTTAAAATTCAGTAGGTATTACAAAAAATATCTATGTTAATTGCCAAGTCTTTCTATCTGAATAACAATGTAACTTAATATCCTATACTTGTTGGCTTAGTTAAAATCAAAAGGGAATATACATCTGAGAAAATTTTATGTTTTTGGCAGAGTATTTGCTTACGTTTCAGTTAAAATTTTAGTGCTGCGCATTTTGAAATATTTTCCTGAAGAAGATTCGTATTTAAAAGAAGTTCTCTAAGTTTAATTTTCTATATTTAATTTTATAAAACTTCAATTTACTATTTATAATTTCTAATATGAAAAAAAATTCTAGAATTTAAAGGAAGTTCTGCTTTACACCTGTATAAGTGGCATTTCGAATATTACAGAACGTTTCTAAAGATCCTATGTAATCCTAAAGTTATCTAATTAACTAAAGTATGCTTAAGGCAGTGGTTTTAGACTGGCTGTGCGCATGCGACGCTGAATTTATGCAGCGAATGAAGACATTTCATTTATAAATTAGTTAAAAATACGCTGCTGTAAAGATTTCAAGATTTTAGTTATTTGAAGTCTAAGTTTATATTATTTTCATTTACTTTATTGTGGGACTTTTTATTCGTTTTTATTCCTATCATTTTTGTTTTTATTTATTTACTCTTTTTTATATATTATTTATTTTTTCATTATTGGCATGGTACTTTTTTTCTTTTCCAAATATGTCAAGTTCCTTAAAAAACATCTTCCTCTGCAAATGCAAAATGATAGGATTTGAATTTTATACATTTTGCATAAAAAATAGAACTACTTGAAATGTCGGTCACAAAAGCGGCAACGGCTAAGGAAAATATCTCCAACATCCCAGAAAATGAAAGAAATTAAATAAAACCATCTATTCTTAATATGACTGCTACTTGTAAAGATAATAAGTTTTCCAGGCTAAAATGCTTTTCAGCGCTACACCAGATATCTTGAAATTAATATATTTATCAGATTTTTAAATATAAAATTCGAAGGAGATGTATTTGAGTAAATAAAAGAATACATTACATCTGTATTATTTTTTTCAGTGTAAGAAAATAATATTTAAAATCCCTATCATTTACAAAGATATTTCCAATACAAAAAATAGTTTGAAATTGATTACAAAACTAACGTTCTGAAACAATTACATTTAACATACATTAATTATTTACGTACCCATAATAATATGCCATGTTAAAAGAAAATACCTAAAAGTAGTTTAACAACCTATATCTATTTCCACGAAATAAATACTGCATTTTTTCATAGTCTTCAAAAACATAAAAAAGGAAAGAAAGTTAACATTCGATTCCATCCAACTCGCGTGAAATATTATACTTCCACTAAAACTGTGACCGTGCCCGCTCAAATGCCTAAGGGATAGAAGCGGATCGGCATTTTCGTGACTTATTGAAAAGTGGGACAGTAAAACATTCTGCAACTCCACCTTTTTTATGAACTTTTGAAAAAAAATCTAAGAGAGAGAGAGAGAGATCTAAGATTTTAAAACCCAACATGGCTGCGCCAATCCTGATAAACGCGAGAGCTTGAAAAATGGCCCCTGCCAGTAAAATGGGAAAAGGATGGGGATGACTTTGAGATATACCTTTATTTACAGTGTCTGGATGTGTGTATGAAGCGATATGGAAAAGACAAGAAGGAAAGGGGGAGGGGAAAAAGAGTTGATTCTGAAAAAAAGTGCTTGGTCAGCAAGATAAAAGTGAGGATTTGTAGGCTTGTGACGCTGCAGTCACTAAAGTTTCAATTCGGACCTTTGGTTTATAGCTGCAAATCTTATTGGGAATTCTGTATCTATAAACCACGAAGTTTGCTGCCAGTTATATATTTTCATTTTTCTCTCTATATATAATAAGTAGTACCTTTCACGATTCCAAGATTTATAGACCTGATATATGTATGCATGTAATATATATATATATATATATATATTTATGTGTATGTGTGGGTGTGTATCTTCAACGAAATATCGTTCCTTATCTTCTTTTCATAAAATATAATTAGTATTTCATAAAAATAATTCTAAAATACAATCTTGTACCAGTTTTATTTATTTTAATTTAAAAACTTACTTTCAAATTAAATTTTAATACCCGGTCAAGTACGTAATGCACTCCGTAAGCCTTTCCATACCTCAAATTCGTAAACTGCTCAAGTGCATCTTCCTAAGAAACTGCAATATATATAATGTTGAAATAATAATAATACATGTATAGTATTGTTATGTTATATGTATTATAGTATGTACAGTATTATGTTATATGTAGCATATTGTAATATAATCTTATAAGCTTATAAAAATAAATTATAACTATTCAGGCAATTAATTTAAAATTAAGGCTAAAATTCGGTAAATTATTTTAATTATATATATAATTAATATATATATATATATATATATATAACCTAGAGTTAATAATAATTAAGTCAGAAACTGAGGCTAACTAGCTAACAGAAGGAGTGAAAAATCAAAACTGAAACAAAACCAAAACAAATCAAGGAAATAAAAATATAATAATAAAAAAACAATGTAACAAATAATTACAAATTCTTTTGTCTTTTTCAAGGAGCAAGAGAAAATTTTTTTTTCAGCAGAGCCACATTTCTGAACTATAGCTGAATAATTATAAAAAAAATAATAGATAACTCAAAATTAAGTGCAAAAAAATTATTTCAATTTAATTTAAATTATAAAATAAAGCCATTAGACTTTTTAAAAAATGTATTACATTTAAATTATTTTTTTAATTACTAAGGTATAATCTGCCCTTTCTTGGCCTTAAACAAAAATACTGTATACTGAATGCAGAACTGTTGAATTATTTATTAATTTGTTTTTAAAAATATTCAAATATAATTCAGAAACGTGTCTGCTTCTTTAAAAAGAATTTGTAATTATTGTTACTGCTTTTTTATTATTTTATTTTGTTAAACCAAAAGGGCGTTATCCCAGAAGGTCTATTAGTCTCGAAACGCCATTTTGCGTCGGTTCGCTGTAAACGCATGTTTCGCTTTTCAAATTTTTGCCACCAAATATTATCGGCTATATTATATTTAAAGAGATTAACTGTAAGGAATCTAAACGAATTTTTATATGTTTCTCGCATTGTGAAAAAAAGTTACCTAGAGCCATAAAATTGTGAATAACATAGACCTCCACACGAATATGGGCACATGGAAACCTGAATTTGGAATTTATTTAATTGTCTATTTCATATTTTGTAAAACATTTAAGAATTTTTGATTACCAAACTCACCGATTTCAAAGCGAGTAATAGCAACACTGCTGAAAAACTGAATTGAACACAACTGAAAAATATATTTTTATCTCCAGCTCGCGAGACTATCGGAAATTCTAAGCATATGCTGGTTTTAAATATTTTTAGCTCAGAGGAACTTTAGCCCAAATGTTCTCGAAACACGTAAAACAAAAAAACGAAACAACATCCTTTTGGGCGTAATATAAAATCTGAAAGTTTTCATATGCTTTTTTAATTACATTTGTTTTAATACATTTTTATATGCCCTAATTTGGGATAGCTATTTTATGAGCTTGTGTTTATAAACTTCTGCTAGGAGTAAAGATTCCCAATGCTAAAGTAAATATCTTAATATGTATGAATTAGATTTTTAGATTTTAAACCTAAAACATTTTTAAAACATGATATTTTTTAATTGTTTTTCTTTTTGTTTCATTTGTGATTTTTTTTTTTTTTTTTTTTTTTTCAGTTAGCAGAAAACGTTAGTCACCTTTTCTGCTTTCTTAATTATCTCTTGATTATGTAATTAATTTCGAAGCATGACTTTAACAATTAATAAGCTCAATTTTGAAATTTAATTACATATACTATACAGAGATAGATAGATATGAGTGTGTGTGTGTGTGTAAGATACTTAAAATTGCTAATTTTAATTTGTCATCCGCAGTGACGTAAGCACTTGTGCAATCTCTTTAGAACTTAAACAAAGGATTCAACTTTTATATATAGACCTTTGCTAAAATGAGCAGGCTCTTGTATACTAGTATCTCTTTTCTTGCTAGTGCATCTCTCATTGGTGGTGAGTTGTGTATAAATTCGTGGGATGCTTGTCGCACTCACAATGATGCGTCAACCAAGAATATATGTCCTAAGAAATTATTCATAAAGGGATAAAATTATGTGTTGAATATTCAGTTTTGTAGTTTGCAAATTCCATCATCTATTATGCATCATGTCTGTGTCCCAGCAACATCTCTAAACAACTCGGCATGGCTAAAAGATAATTGGTGCCTTCTCCCCTTAAGTCATTTCCAACAAAAATATCATACATATATATATATATATTGTATTATAAATGACACAGCATGCAACAGTGTTTATTCTTATATGAACTATAAAAATATGGAGAATATATAGAAGAATATAAAATAAAATTGAAATAATTGTTTTCAAATGAAAAACTATCGTTTAACAGCTAATTGATGGTGTTATTAACGGAAGCCTGAACGATGAAGATATATTATTCTGAAAATACATGCTGGAAAAATCTATCTATAATCCTATAAATTAAGTATTTTTTTGGAAGCAGACAAGATGAAAAATTAGCAAACGCCTTCGCCGGGAATCGAACCACGAACCTCTGGAATACCGGCCCAGGGTGCGGAACCACTACACCACAAAGGCACGTTAAGAAGGTGAGAGAAATACCTTATAACATAATTAAAGAATTAAACTGCATCATGAGCGAAATTTCAATTATTATGCATATTCCGAGAATAAAACCTTTCAATATTGCCTTGGAAGTTTGTTTTTTCCTATTGAGAAAGAAATATTAAATTTATTTTTATGTGCGAAAATATTTCAAGTAAACATAATATTAGGTCTATATATCTTAAAGGATTAGCTAAATATTTATAATGTTTACCTAAATGATCTCACACATGTCTGATGTAAAAGTATTTTGTGAGTGCGTTCGTGGCGAAACTGTCGCCCGCTTTAGTTTCCTTTTCAAAACCCTTTTCATACTATTAGGTATTCTTTTAAGGTTAAAAAGGTTAGAAAGTCTTTTAAGTTCTTTTAGTCTTTTAAGGTTAGAAAGTTAGCTTTCTTTTAAGGTTCCAAAAACATACTGTAACGTTGTAGGAGAAAATACAAGATTATAATCAGGATTATGGTAAACAAGATTATGGGGGTTTTGGAAACGATTATGGGATTAGGGGGAAAACAAAATTACTGAAAATTAAAAGACTATTTGCGGCCTTGAAAAATCAGAGATGCTAGTCTTTGACCATGCAAGTTTAGCAGTAGTTTTTGATAGTAAAATTATTGTTATTTTGTATGTATTTTTAACAAGCCATGTAAATGGTGTTTAAATAATTACTAGATTTCCGAGTAACAGCTAGAGGAATGGTTCTAGCTTACTGAGAATACGAATGACTGACAAATGCAAAACACTGTTGTGAAAGAACTTCTTCTCAAAGGATAATATTTATTCCGCAATAAAAAATGTTCGGAGCCTCACATTTTTAAAAACCTATGAACGAAATTCGGTGACGTTTGTTAAAGTAAATTCTGCTGTGCACGGTATCATACAGAGATAAAGTCTTATTTACAATGAAAGAAAATAAAGACATATTTAGACACGTTTAGACATTTATTTTGTTAAGAAAGGTATTTGGAAATCGGTTTGCTGACCCATCTAACAGGCCAACACCTTCCATTTCTCGTACAACCTCCTCATCACAAATATCCCGTTTACTTAATGATGAGACTGAAGACAGATGTATACTTATAGAGACATTAGGTAACTTTTGGAAGCAGGCAAGATGAAAAATTAGCAACGCTTTCGCCGGAAATCGAACCGCCGACCTCTCAATTACGTGCTGAGCGTGCAGACCACTACACCACGAAGGCTCACTAAGAAGGCGGGAGAAGTACCTTATACACTTTTTCTTTTAAAGGGTGACTGGGGTTTTTTAAAGAATTCAATCACCAAATCCTGGGTGAGGAGAATCATCATCCAACACCCTTTTAGTTCGGGCGCCACTGTAGAGACATTAGGTAATTTTTGGAAGCAGGCAGGGTGAAAAATTAACAACGCCTTTTCTGGGAATCGAACCGCGGACCTCTCAATTACGTGCTGAGCTTGCAGACCACTACATTACGAAGGCTCGCTTAGAAGGCGGGAGAAATACCTTATAGACTCACCTCTTTGTAAAGATCTTTATATAAAGGTTTTCTAGTGACATCCTCACCCTACACGTGACCTACACTGCGTCAAAGTCGACAATCCAAGGTTCGTGTACTTTAGATCCATAAAATTTTGAATTACATAATACTCCACCCGAACATAGGCACTTGATAGCTGAATTTTGAATTTCTATTTTGCTTTATTATCTATTTCATATTTTATAAAACTTTAAGGAATAACTTACTAACAAGCTCAACGATTTCAAAGCAACCAATGGCAACACTATAATGTCAAAAAATGCATTTTTATCTCCAGCCCCCGACACTGTATATCGGAAATTCTAAAGTTATGCTGTTTTTAAATATTTTGTGATATTGCTGTTGAATTGAATTTTATCTGGTTTAAGTGCGAAGAACATGATATTTAATAAATAAAAGTAACACAAACATGGAAAAAAGTTCCTTTGGCCGTAATATAAAATCTAAATCATGAAAGCACTCAAATTTTAATTTTTTTTTTTTTTTTTTTTTTTTTTTTGTATTTTAATTGTTTATTTGATAGTTCTTGTAGTTCTTATCTCACTAACAAGGACGATAAGATGTAAGGAATCTAGTAACATTTGGACGAAGACATTCGTGGAACTAACTGTCATTCAGTATTCAAATCTTTAGTAAGACGGGAAGCGTATATATATTCATTTTTTTTTCTCTTACGTTTCTTGGACGTTATGAGATACAACAGAATACCAAATCTTCATATCTCTTATTTGATAAGGCTACTAATCTTCAATACAAGATTCCAGAGAATAATGGGATACTAAATACTAAGAATTCTCCTCATGTGTATATTTATAAAATGTTTATGAAACATTTATATATTATTCATAATCTTGATTTCCTCCTAAATATTGACAGTGAGTATTCCAGAACCCAAAAGAAAGCTAGCCTTAGAATACCTGATTGTCTGAAAAGGGTTATGAATAACATTTTGAAGCTGTTAGTTACACAGGCCCAATTTGAGAAAAATTACATGAAGTGTTTGTGGCAAAACCATTAAGGGTCTGTAAGACCTATCTTCACTCGTCTGTTAGACCTTCTTCTTATTGAATTACTGTAACGCATGCAAAAGAGATTTGCAATTGCTTGGATCATCAATCTTTTTTGAGCTAGAATTCTCCAACTTTCATTCTGTTCCTTTAAGGCTTGCACCAGCGGGGAAAAAATGCAGCTTTCTTTTTAACTAAATTAGATCTTACAATGAACCTGGCGAATTCTAAATTAGATCCTACAATTAAACTAAATTAGATCCTACAATGAACCTGGCGAATTCTAAATTAGATCCTAAATTAGATCCTACAATGAACCTGGCTTTCTTTTTAACTAAATTAGATCCTACAATGAACCTGGCGAATTCTCGCACAGGCGTGAATTAATTACCAGTACAGAAGAAGGATGAAAAATAACCCTTTATTAATTCAAAATAATTTAACAGAAAAGCACGGACTTCGTGCGTTACAAAAACACCGTCCACTTGCAGTGGGAACTAAAATGTAGAATATAGTCAAACCTGAAATAAACAATGCAAGAGAGCACTTAAGTTTACGTCTAAGACGTGGACTCACAAAAATCTAACCGGCGTGATACTAAACTGATAAGGCTAAGAGGCTTATTAGCGTGACCGCGAAATAACAACGAAAAGTGCGCTTGGCTAGCGAAACACGCTCTGAATAAACTGATATATTCACACGTTTAAATAGCACTTCACGTAACTTTAAATTTACATCCTGGCGAGAGAATGTGAGGAGAAGTTGAAAAGTTTAGAACAGGAAATCAAACTTAAAATAAATTTGTTATGCAAAATAAGGAAAACCCTACAGGTCTAATAAATGCAAAAATTTAGCCTCCAATACACATGAAAAATATTTTATCTCAATTATTTTGGGGTATACTAAACGTTTGAAATCTTTATATAACATTTGGAAATATATAGACCGTATATTGTGCTTACTTGAAATATTTTGGTACACAGAAAATCAATGTAGATTACTGGAATAGATTCTTTTCAGATACTGAACGAAAAAAACTTACAAAATCAATGCTGAAAATGATTAGTCTCAAAAAATGTGTGATGATGGAAATCTTACTCACGATGCAGTTTAATTCTTTTATAATATAACTGTAAGCACATAAAAGAGAAATATTCATAATATTCAGATATTCAGCAATCTAAATCTGCTCAAGATTTTCACGCACTAAACAAATGAATTTATATACCTAATTATTTAAAATCAGTTTTGGACATTAAAAAAATTATTCTAATTCGTCAAAAATTTGCAACTAGTGAAAGACATCGAATCAGTTTATAAATGGTGTAAAGTATTTTTTTTTTTTTTTTTTTTTTTTTTTTTTTTTTTTTTTTTTTTTTGAAGTTGCTTATACGAAACAAAAAAGATTTCCGATGACTGAACTAGAAAGCAAACATAAATAAAACACATTTTTTCACGCATTCATTTTCTCAACCAGAAAGCAATTTTTTATTTTATTTTATTTTATCTTATTGCATCATCAGCAGAATGTTTAAATGTATGCAGTGTTATCTACGTCTACTCTTTTTTCCCTACCCATTTAGAATCGTTTGACCATGCTAGAAATAAAATCTCCATCTTTCCACACCCATTGTCATTCACGAGGCGAAACTTCATCAGGAAGTTTTCGAGGTACCCACTATTGAATTACTGTAACGCATGCAAAAGAGATTTGCAATTGCTTGGATCATCAATCTTTTTTGAGCTAGAATTCTCCAACTTTCATTCTGTTCCTTTAAGGCTTGCACCAGCGGGGAAAAAACGCAGCTTTCTTTTTACATGTATTACTATTGATGTTGATGGTTTTCTACAGTTTGTATCACAAATGGCAACCGAAGCAAACAAACAATCAGTAGTGTACCGTGCCATGCATACGAATGGGCTAAAAAAGGAAGTTTTTGCTCAGCTAAACTCGGTTGTGTATGCAAAATAAAATGCAAACAAATTCGTACATATACGAGTATAATGAAATGGAATACTTCTATTCTTTTCTAACAATATAAGGCTATTTATGATTATGCAAAAAATGTTTGACGTATTAGTAATTTGAACTGTTTTAGCTTGGTAAATAAGAGTTTGTAAAATTATTTAAGAATTTAAAATATTTATAATTTCGAATGCCCGAATTATAAGAACCCACGCTTTATGTATAATTGTGCTTGAATTGTATGAAACAATATAAATGGAATTTTACAAAACAAGTAGTTGCGTAGATTGCATCATTTTTCTCACCCCGACGGTCGACTGACAGTATATCTTTTTTTTTTCGGGGGTGGGAGGGAATTAATTCCAGAAACTTATCATTCTTGGAATTTAAGAAGCTTGATTCAGTCCTCTGCAAGCTAATCGCGCAAGTGTTCTTACGAATGAAATATTTTTTCTGTACTCTGAACTAAACATTATTTCCCAGCTGACAAGATTCAGCTTCTCAAGTTTGAACCTATTTTGATATTAATCGATTTTGAGCATACTTTACCACATCTCCATTCTGAGCCATCTTTACTACCACTTGTCCAGTTTGAATCTAATTTACTACTACACTTTTTTACTCCATTATTCTCACTATTTTACTTACTAATTTACTTATACATTATTCATTTTTTATTAACTTACACTTTACTATTTCTACTTTCTATTTACTATTTTTTACTATTTTACTTACGTTTTGCTACTACATTTTCTCTCACTCTCGTCAACCATTTTTTTGTCTTTTTAGCTATATTATTAGGCATCATTTTCTTCATTTTTACGCTCCATACTATTCAAAAGAAAAATTATCAAAATTTTGAAAGCAGAATAGCAGCTTATGTTTAGAATTCCCGATGCAGCGTTCAGTGTTGCACACATTTTTAGATTGTTTTCAGTCTTTCCTTAATTGCCCATATCAATGTTCAGGTGTGTGTTTACTTTATTAATTAAATATCATGTTCTTCCCACTTATGTCACATAAAATTCCATTCAACAGCAAAATCACAAAATATTTTAAAAACGTATATTTAGAATTCGTGATAGAGCTGGAGTTAAAAAGTGTTTTATTCCGTACAGTTTTGCCACTACTTACTTTCAGATCGTTGAGTTTGTTAATTAAAAATCTATTAAAGTTTTACAACATCTAAATATAAAATTGGAAATTCAAAATTCGGGCTTAAAGGTACATATTCGGGTGGAGGAATACGTTATTCAAAATTTGTTGGCCCTAGTTATTGTTTTTTCGTAGCGTGAGGATCATAGGCAGATTCTTAATTATTTAATTTCTTTAAAATTATTGCTATTGGGCGGCAACAAATTGAAAAGTTCGTTTCCAATGGACGATGCAAAATCCTGTTTCGACATCAACAGCCCGTTTTGGTGACGCACTTTTGGGCTTAAGTAGTGCAAATTGTGGACTAAATGATACTATGAATGACTAACTAATGATGAGTAGAATAGATTTAATTATCCTTAATGAATACATGTTACTTTTAATATGTGGAAAAATCCAAAAAGATGAAATTTTATTATTTGCCATGGCGAATATGTTGACGTTTTTGAAAAACAGCAATAGTTGTCGCGAGGATATCTCACTCCTAACACCGCTAACAATGCTGCTAAAAATAAAATTAATAGCTGTAATTTAGGAGGTTTTAAAACTACTAAAGAGAACACTAGAGTATATCCTTTTGTGTATGCTGTTTTATGAGATAAAACTCGAATTCCATATGAAAATGTGCTTAGCATTTTTCCGATCTATTACTTATGCGGCAGACACATATCTATGGGTAACAGATTTTGAAACACCGATGGCAATATCCTACATAAAACCCTTCTTAGCTTTATCATTAAGGGGTATAATTTTATTACAGTAAATATGTGTGAAGAAAATTTGCAGAAACGCAATCTAACACAAGCATCACAGACGTCGAAGAGGTATATTCATAAACACTGCACTAAAACTTTGATGAAACATTGATAATTAATGTATTAAAGAGTTAAATTCATTTAAACTATTAGCACTGATCAAATTAGCAGTGATACGCTGGATCGGAGTTAAAACATGGATATAACGAAGTATATATGTAACTATTGTATAAAAAAATCACAAAACTACGAATGCCTAATAGCAGCTTAGTATGTTAACGATCATTTTTTTTAATAAACATTGTGTCCATTATACTTGGAAATATGCTACACTTAGAAATTTATGCTAAACATTTTAAATCCATTCATCTTGTAAACACATTTAATCCATTTTTCTTTGATTATTTAGCAAAACGAGTCTAAATTTTATGATTTTGTAGCATTATTCTGGGGTATTATGTTTAAATTTCACTAACAAAAGTTTATTTAATTTACATTTTTCCTATTTCCTCATGTTGCCACGAGTTTCGTTCATTACAAAATCACTGCAGATTTAGTGTACAGTTAGAGAAATAGCTCATAACTTTGTTTCATAATTTGGCATTAAAACCGTACTACCTGCCGTTTAAAGCATCTCTTCCTCGCGCCAGATTGAAAGTCTCAAAGTACGTATATTTGCTCGGTAGTTTAAGAATTGGGTCACTCGATGAGTCTTTAGTAAAGATTGCAGCCTGTGTTAGGAGAAATTATTACTTGTAATCAGAATCAGTTTAGGGAAATTTCTGTTTATTGCAGCCAAGACCAGGTAACCGGTATTTTTGTGCTGTGATATTTTAGGTTAATATTACAGCACAAAACCACCGGTAATAGTATAAATGTTCATTGTAGAGTCATTAAGTTTTTTGATACCTGAAAAATGAGCAATGCCCTCGCCGGCACTCGAATTCGAATCTGGATCTCTCGAATACGTGCCGTGTATGTTACCTTTACACTACGAAGGTATGCTGGAAGGAGGAAGAACGTAACGTATATACTCTCCCTTTTAAAGAGTGACTGGAGATTAGGATTTTGACATTTAACCTTCAGATATAACTTATGCCATTAATTTTAGTTATGAATTTTATTTATTTGAAAATCGGCTACTGGAGCTCTACTGGGATAGCGCTGTCAGCGCGGACACTTGCATTTCAAACACCGTTAGCCTGAGCCGGAGATTAGGGGACCAGGCGCCAAATCCTGGTGGTGGCGAATCGATGTCCACCACCTTTTTAGTCGGACGCCACTGGAGAGTCATAATGTCCTTTTGAAGCAGGAAACATGAAAACTAAGCAATGCCATCGCCAGGGCTCGAATTTGGATCTCTCGATATTCGCAGAGTGTGCTACCGTTACACCACGAAGGCATGCTAGAAAGAGGAAACAAATACCTTAACGTAGAATACAGTTATCAGATTAATGTAAAGTACGTGTGTGTCTGTCTGCTTGAAGAATTTAGTTATTCTAATAGCGATAACTCACCAAAAGAGTCAAACTAACACAAATTTATAATTGAGGTATCTAATTTTCGTTTAGGCCCTTAAGATGTGTTGCACTACATTGTAACTTATTTTAGTTTGGGCCCTTAAGAGGAGTTACTCTTCATTAATATATTCTTTCGTACTTTTTCCTAAAGAAAAATTCATTCAGAAAATTTATTATGCGTTAAGTTAAAAACCCGTCTTTTTAAAATGGATATGATACTTTACTAAAAGGAGAAATATTTATCATATAATTGAATGGGAATACTAGATCAAATAATCCCATTTACAGAATTCATCTGCAAATTTAATCGCGAATAATAAAAAACGTGCGCCGCCTAAATAATTAAATTTATGAATTGAATTACATTGCCAAATGTATAAACCACTATCTTTTTAAATTTTTCATGAATGCCTCACGCTTTTAGTATTATTGTCGATATAGAATTACAGATAAATTATGTAAATAGAATTATTTAATCTGTTATCCCTTTTAGCTATATGATAATTTATTGTTCTTCTTTTAGTGTATTAATTATCAAATAAAAGCTTAGCGTGCAAAAGCCTTTTCTTTAATTGTATTTTATAAATTATATGCCCATTAATATAATTTAATGTATAAAGTCTCTATTTTGCTTGCTATTCATCTGCTTTTTTACATTATTTATTACTTAAACTAGTGAGACAAAGTTCTGTCTTCAATTAAGTTTATGGATCTCGTTTGAAATGATCTACAGAAACACTGCAGCACTCGAGATATCATCCCTTGCCTCCTTTCGTTAATTACTCTCTCCACTCTCACAAAAACACATTACTGAAGATGAACATGAAGCATCTTTATGCCAAGTAACACATTCTTAACTTCCTTAGAAAGGCAAAATTTCAACCATTCACTGTTTACGATACATGCAATACCATTGTGCTTTTCCCTTGGTGAGTATTAAGCAGAGAGAGCGAAAATTCAGGAAACATTAATTTCTGAAACTTATTTGCCACAAGTCCATGAAATGTTTCTCCTTGTACTTTGGTTTTGCAAGCCAGACATTAAATTTAAACCCCAATCGGGAAACGTTTGGTCTAAGTTGTGGCGATATGGTCTTGACTTCCATTTATTATCACGAACCATTAATAGCTTGGTTCAAATGAGATGCCTTTTGAATAAAATTTCATGAACGCGATGTTATCTGTGTTAATGAGACTCTTGATTCAACTATGAACCTGAAATAATAAAGCGAGGAGTTCATACGAAGCTTACAACAACAAAGATAATTTCAACTACCATTTTAATTGGTTAGAGTTATTCTAGTTTAACCTTTTACGGCTTCTAACTTTCGAGTTCTTTAAAAATAATGTAGCTATTATTATCGCTAGTCTGAGTAAATGACCTAAAATGCCTACTAAGCCAGCTGTAAATTCTATTTAAAATGGGAACTTTGTACAAATAAATATGACAAAGACGCCTGTAGCAATATTTTCTCAATGACTCATGAGAGTTAATATCGTTTTTGAAGAACTATTGTTAACAAATGTCCCGAGAGTAATTCAAAAATTTCTGTAGAAGTTTCCATTGTGCCGTAATCGTAATCGTTTGCCATATAAGGTAACTGAGTATTTTATTTCCAGCAGAATACATCTAGCTTTTTCATTCTAAAGCAAACCATTCGAAATATAAAATAAAATGAACAAAAGCCTGTTGCAGCTCTATTTTAGTTGCTTATAATTGCTTACTCAAATCTATCCATGTTATTTCATTTAAATGTTAAGCAGGAAACTTAATTACGGAAAACATACAGAAAGAATTTGCTTACCGTTGCTGTTAGTATGATTTATTCCTTTTATACTTCAAATGAAATAACTATGGAGTATGTTTAGTATTTCAATGCTTCAAAAATGACGTAAGTATTACATTTATGTATAATATTACGTATAATACGTATCAATATTTTAATACTGTAACATGTATTTGCTCAGCAATACAATGCTACATATCAAGATTACTCATGATACTAAAATATGAAAATTTCGATAAATCTCGAATATATATGTATATATTGAGGCAAAGGAACTTAATTCTATAAAATGTTGTCGTTGAAAGCTTAATTTTTAATTCTGTTATACTTTATCACATAACTAATTTATACTTTCATAGTTAATATTTATTTATATTAATTATTAAAATTTAGGGAGAAAGACTTAAGAAGAATATTTATGATATGCTCCGATGTGCGTATTTAAGAGTTAAAAAAGTTTCAGAATGCAAAAAAACAAAATGCAATGATGTTAAACTGAAATACAAACGTAAGATTTAAAACTGAGGAACCTTAGTTTGGGGTAGGTTTTAAATATAACTCTATTAGTTTCGAGGGGGGATTAGGCACATATCCTTCCTTTTCCATGCGCAAAATAATTTTGCAAAACTATACTTGGACTTGAGTCTTATTCTGACCAAACTATCGCATATCAATGCCATTTTGCCGGTTTTTTTTAAATTTTAGCCGCAATGACATATAACAGTAAAACCTTCTATACGAGGATGATGTCACTAAGGGTAAAGAAATCTGACGATGGAGGGCGGCAGGCTGTCCATAAGGCCGCTAATCTGAGAAGAAGCAATCAAAAAGTCAAAATAAAACAAAAGCTTTCCCATATATAAAACCACGTGGAGGAAAGACAAGTACAACAATCTGAAACTAAATGAGCTACAAGTTGTCTGATGAACTTATGATCTAGTGATATTTCGTAGTTAAACATTTGTGAGTAGTTTAACACAGGCAGTTGCCTTTTTAAAAAAATTGCCAATTGTGCTGTAGAAAAAGGTTTTTACGTCATGAGTTTTAAGATTCTTATGGAGTAAAGAGTTCCTGACCAAATAATGTGCATCTGTATTAAACCTTAAGAATTTGTTTTGCCCTACTTTTTTGTGATTTTGACTATTTTTATGACTATCGCCATATTCTAGACAGGTGAAGCATAGCATAGTGCTTATTAGTATATACAAGGTATATGCGTTCTGGCTTTTACACTAAGTTTTGAAAACCAGAATATAATTGGAAGGAAAAAAATATTAATCCTAAAGCTTCGCTTCTGACATTGTCGATATTATCCTTCCATGTAAGCGTTTTATTAAGGATAATTACCAGGTATTTGGCTTTGTCTACTAGTGGCACAGTTTCTTTGATTAAGGTCAAAATTATTTGAATCAGCTTGGAGTTTTCTAGTCTTTCTAATTATCAGTAATTACGATTTATCAGCACTTATGTTTCCTCTCCAAGTTTTTCACTAATCTTCTATGTTTGGCGTTTGCTTTTGCACTTTAAGAATAGCATGATTTGTGTTGATAGAATTTGTGGCTATGGCCGTATCATCTGCGTAGAAAGCTGATAATGAATATTTATCATAACCTGGGTGGAGAAATTCGTGAATCTAGAGTAAGTAGAGTAGCAGGTTGAAAATATGGAACAATGACAGCAGTATTTATTTATATCGAAAGCGATAGGTGGAGCAAAGGGAACTTGAACATAGCACCATCTGTGGAGGGAAACGGTAATGAAAAGTTTTTAACTGAGCTATTAAGATTTTAAAAGCTCTAGGAATGAACTGGATTCTATTCCCTTGATGCTTTTCACGTTAACAAAATTATCTTCTTTCATTAATGACGTTATTAGTCCCAATTCAGCCCTTCGTTATGCTTTTAGAAGTCTATTATTTTAATTTTTTATGCTTCATCGTTATTTTTCTGGATGGACGACACTACTTTTGTGTTCGCAACCCCTCCTCTTGCTTCCGATATAAATACGGTCGTCACGCCTCATAGTAAGTTATACATTTCTATCATAAGAGTAATATTAACTTATGCCTTTCCTTCTTGGAGTTCAGCACCTGACTCAAAGTTCAAACTTCAGATTTTTCAAGATAACATTCTGAGAAAGACTACTTTGCTCTCAAGTTTGTACGAAACGAGCTACTGCATAAAGGCTTGAGAATTGATTATATAAAGGACTACATTTATCATATCAACATAAATTATTATGATAAAGTCATTAATAATAATGACCGCTGGTCTAGTATTTGGAATATAATTATTTCAAAAATTCTAAATATGAAACCGTAGATAATTACTTCTCACTCAGACTGTATACTTCCAACCTCCTATGTTAGGCTCATAGTTTTTGTTTTATAATGATATATATTCATCTTATTACTCCATTTCGTTTACATTTCTAACGGAATTATTGATTGTTTCTACATTTGTGCCCTTGTTCTGCCTTACTCGCTTTCATTTCGTACTCCCTCCTAATACTTTTGCAAGTTTAATCACCAAAACAAGCGCCTTTGTATCTCCCAACTGCTAGAATATACCACTGAGTTTTTGTACGTAAAATTTTCCATGTCTTGAGGCATTTAAAAGTACCCTAAATGTTTTGTACTCAAGCGTGATAATTTTAGTATCCAACTATCCTATTTTGCAAAATTTATTTTGTTCTTGAGGAAGAGAGGCTTGTGTCTGATCGCTTTGTAAATCGATAGTTTTATTTAAAAATCTGGGCCACACTAAATTTACTGTTTTGCCTCATTTTAAATATAATGATGCATCCAGCAATCTAAAACATGCGATTAAATTTATGAATAAAGGTTTACTTTTTAATCATAAATGAGGAAAAACGATGCCAAGTGCAATTTGCAGAACACAAAATATATCATATTATATATAGCAAGAAAAGTTTGAATTTAGCAGAATTATGATGAACATGTTTGATTTTTAAAATATCAAAACATATCTTATAATATTCTTGAAAGTGTTAAGGGGTCTCATACATTTTAAACCCCTCATGATCTTCGAATAGGTGACTGTTGCAAGAATTGGGGTATTTTATTTATTTTAAAAGCAATTACTTCCAACTTTTTACAGCTGATTACATAATATAGCTGCTTTGGAAACTAGAAACCAGAAAGTTTGTGTTGCCACAAATATTTTTGTAATTTAATTCTCTTTGTGACAAAATATTTCGCCGTGTTTCCACCTTGCGTGCATGATATTTTAAAAATAACTAAGGGTACATACTTGAAATTTAATGGAATTCTTTATATGGGCACTACTTTCTAACTGAACCAACAATCTGATGAATATTTTAATATTGAAAAATTTTATAGGCGAAAACATTAAAATTTTTTTAAATAAAATACATTTTATAAACTCAACTCAAAATAAAATAAAAATTTAACATGAAATTTTTAGAATTTTAGGTTCACAGTAGTTTCCAAATGTTATAAAAGCTATATATTAAATATGGAATTAAATTATGAAACAGAAGGTTTCAAACTGTGCGTGCAAGTTGGAAACATGACGAAAAATGTTGTCACAAAGCGGATTAAATCATAAAAATATTTGTGGCAACACAAACTTTCTGATTACTATTTCCGAAAGCAGCTATATTATGTAGTCAGCTGTAAAAAGTTGGTAGTAATTGCTTTTAAAATAAATAAGTTATACCAATTCTTGCAACAGTCACCTATTCGAACATCTTATGGGTTTTAAGGTGTACGAGTCCCCTTAAAATATTCAAAAGCCATAAAATATTCAAAACAATTATTTTCCCAAAGATCAGACGCATTAATGTACTTTATACAAACCACTTCAGAAGACATAAAAGGTAGAAATATAGTAAAATATCGCAAATTATGTTAATAGGGATATATTCCCTACAGTCCAATTCTCTTTTAACTAATTGGATCTTTAATATGAGTTTAGAAATTCTCTTAATGACACTGCTACGCCATGAATAAATTTAGCTACAGAAGAATGTGTTGTATGCATGATATTTAAAAAATATTTATTTGCAGGTATTTATAAATTCATGTCATATGACTTACAGTAGTGATAATTCACGTTGTTAGCATAGTTAACTTAAATATTGAGTAACATTCCCAGATAACTCTGTGAACTCTCATCCTGTCTTTAACTCAGAATCCAACGGCACAAACTGATAGCAATCAACGTAAAATCAACCAAAAATTTATATTTTATATTATCGTAAATGGTGTTGTATGATAGTTCATTTATCAAGTAATACTGTGTAAATAATATTTGCATCTTCAGCAATTTATTAATTCAAATTCAAATTGCGCAAATTGTAAGTTATACTAAGGTTCAAACTGAATAAAATGCAAGTTATATAAAGAATTACGGAACGCTTAAATTACGGAATTCGTTCGATTACTGTACGAATATTTAATCATCCCATAAATAATGCCTATTTACATATTTTATTTTTTAAATTAATAAACAGTTTTCTTTTAACTTAAAATACATTCTCATTCATCGTCTGCTAGTTCCTGAACATTTAAGGTCAGATTTTGTTCCACCAGTGTTTGCAGAGCATCCTCTTTAGCTCTACAGATCTTGCAAGAAAATGCCCGTCTTCTAGGCTAAACCTCCCGGCCTTGGAAATTCTAGAACAACCTCTGACACCAGTTTATTGTCGAACTCTATATTCTCAACTAATATTTATATTAATAGTTATTTAATTGAATTCATAAAGCAAAATATGCACCTTTGAGGGATCCATTTAGCTTTGAAAAAATAACAGTTAAAAATCGAACTTCAAAATTTGTATGGACAGTAAGAACAAAAGAAAATTGCTACTAGATTTTCTGTGAAGTTGATGCAGTTAGCTAAGCCCACTCCTCTCCATTTTTATTTCAGTTTTTTTTTAAAATAACCTCATTATTTTTAAAATGACCCAACAATGCACCGAGTTATGTAATTAAAATATTCAATAAACTCTTACCTAACTCGAATTTAAGTGAAATTTGTAAAATTGTTTGAGTGTAACTTCCTAAGAAATTACATTATTTATTGTAGGCAGGAATGGATATATGTATGTATACATTTTATGAAGTATTACTTTATAAATAAAACTTCATGCAACTTTATTTATTACTAAAAATTTTAACCATATGAAATATATCCCAAACGGATATAACCACAAATTGAAATAACACTTTTCAATTAAGAAACGTTCTTTTGACAAATAAATTCGCTCTGTAAATGTATGGTTATGAAGAGAAATGATGTTTTTTAGAAACATCTCACCTCTCCATGTTAAAGTCTGAGGACAACCGGTGTCCTTTGACTTGTTATCTTGACCTCAGTGTGGGAGGTATTTCACAAATATGCCCAGAACAGATTGCTTCGTCACGATGACTTTGACATTGTAGATAGCATTAGAGCTATATTTATCGGAATGCATATAACTGTAAGCATTCTCGAACAGCTTGGAGTTTAGATGCCATAATTCTATTATAAATATTTTTAAAGACCTAGCCTTCTCCTTTTAAATTGATTTTTCAATTCAGTTTTGGTGCAACTTTCAGAAATGTGAGCCTTGTCGTGCTTTCAACAATGCGAGCTTTATCCTTCACTATCGTACTCAGTATCGAAATATTAGATCAATTTACATCTAGAGGTATTGTGGATATAACATTTTGTCGTCTTACTTACAAATTGTTTTCAACTTTTCTTTATATGTAATTTCAGTCTTTTACAATTCTACCAGCGCATTCAGTGTATCGTTTCAAATAAGTTTTAACTGTAAATAAACATCGAACGCTAACAGTGGAAAATAAATGACTGTACTTGAGCGCGCGAATATCGTATGATTGCGAGGAGTACAATTTGGAGGAAGGAAAATTGCTTAAAGATCCCGATTTCTAATTGGTAGATTTCAATTTGAATAACCGCCTTTTGTTCCCTCACTTAACTTCATATTTCCACGAGTCACGTAGCCGATCATATATGTATATTGTCTTTGTAAGGGTTATTTTAAATTTCCGACAGTTATTTTCAGTCTAAAGGGGCTTTTTCTCTGAATAACTATTGTTTTCGGTTTGCGATTTTGCGTCGAATCACTCTGAACGTCCGTTTCACTTTTCAAACTGTTGCCACCAAATATTATCGCTCTGCATTATATTTGAAGAAATTAAATAATTGAGAATCTGCATAAATGTATTTATGTTTTTGTAATAAAACAACGGTATACATAGAGCCATTCAAATTTGAATGACGTAATCCTATTGCAAATGTGGGCATCTGGAAGGCCAAATTTGAAACCTGGAATTTGTTTTATAATAGATTTCATATTTTGTAAAACTTAAAAGAATTTTCGATTAACAAACTCAAAAATTTTAAAGCGAGCAATGGAAACGTTTTACAGAAAAAACGTTTCTATCTCCATCTAGTATCGGAAATTCTAAAGGTATGCTCATTTTAAAATTATTTTTCGATATTGCTCTTGAATTGTGTGGTTTAAGTGCGAAGAGAATGATATTTAATAAATAAAGGTAACACACAAAATGTTAAAAAAAAAAAAAAAAAAAAACTCACATATGGAGGTAATTTAAAATCTGAAACCATACCTTCATCTAAGTCAGTTTAGTTTAGCACTAGATTAGTTTTTATTTTCTATTTTAATTGAAAGCTCAAGTGGAGGCTTACTTGTAATCCTGAGAAGGGGGCCGACTGACATTATTTCTTTGAGGATATGAAAGGTTATTTTAACGCTTCTCTGGACTTCGTTTACAGAATTGGACTCAGCGATGAGTCGCTACATAGTTAAATAGGTTCCACTACGTTCAGCATAGACAAAGTAGTTAGGGACTACTTTGTAACATCTTAAACCATCGGTTGTCAACCTTTTGACTAGCGCGTACCATCTGAACACAAATTGAGAAACTTGAGTACCACCATTACATTTTACAATGATTATTTTTCAACTTCTCAATAGAAATATAAAAAAAATATATTTTGCCATTTGCACAATCTATTGTCTATATTAAATGTGCACACATAAAAAATATTAGATTAAAAATTGGTTACCATTTTAATTATCAAAATTTAAGTTATACTTTAATTCTAAAATTTATTATGAAATTTGGTCCTGTTTAAGATAGATCAATTTCTTTATGTCTGGTTATATTTCACTTAACTTTACCCTTAAATTAGAATCCAATTTAAATCTTGTTCTGTACTTTTTTTCAAATAAAACGTAGAAGAAAATACGCGTTTACACAAATAGGTTGTGCAAAAAGACCATCAAAATTTAACAGCTTTGTTTGAAACGCCTTTACATTCTTTTTTTTTTAGATTCAGTCAAAAGTTAACAAGTGTATTATTTTTGAAATCTTCACTTAGATTTTGATCAAAGGAAATTTTTATCAGATTTTTCTTCAGGATATTTTTGAATTTTATAGTTAAAACCCCTTTGTTTTTTTGCATGCCACCTATTTTTCTCTTGTGCATATCATCAGTGGTACGCGCACCACCGGTTGAGAGCCGCTGCCTTAAACGATAAATTTTTACATTTTGTGTATATTATATGCATTTTGAATAACGTTCCATCACAACTTTGCCTACAGGATGGTTACGTCAGTCGTACTATTGTTAGATTATTAATTGTTAAATTGTTAATCGTTAATCATCAGGTATGCACCCTTAAAAAAACATAATACTGATAATAATAAACTCTAACTTGAATACTCCAGAAAGGGGGAAACGTCTTTCAATCAATTGGCAAAAAAATGAAGTTCATCTTAATGATTAGCACAAGTAAGTAAAACGTAGATTGTAGTAATTGTAGATTTGCTGGAATTCAGTTCAAAATTATCAATACTTTATTGCTGTTAAGGTTCTTATTTTTCCGGTTGGAGGTGTGAATCTCTTCCCGAGTCTTACGTCTTTTCATTTGGTTAACGACGGAAACTTTTTCGTGAAGCATTATAACTTCTATTGCGGTCACCAACAAAAACATTCTAATAATTTTATTACGGTTGAATAACTTTGTCATGAAGCTCTAATGAAACTGCAGTCAGGGAAAACAATTTTGCTTTTCTGCCTAAATTGTTAGGTTAAACCTCAGCAATTTTAAACTATGATCAAATTTAAATTTTTTCAGTTGGATATTTCCTAAAGTACTTTGATAAGCTAATTTCGAACATATTTGATTATTTCACTAAAATGCAACTATTGTAATTTTCAAAAGAATTAAAAGTCAATGGAAGTTTAGCTCAAGTTCCTTTGTGGAGAATAAAATCCATGTCTTCTATATCCATCAAAGAACGGATCAAAATTCTCCAGTTAAGTAACCCTATCTATTCGTTTCTCATGTCAAAAGCATGTCTCGAGGAAAATCTTTCTTTGAAGGAAGAGAAAAGTAGGTAAAAGTAAAAAATAAAATTTCCCTCAAAAAATGTCATTCACATTTAAGGAGCAACGCGAAAATGAACTTAGCGGGGAGTAAAGAAAAAGGAAAAATACTTTTTGACTGAATTTACCTTTGGGGCGACCGGTGACTCTTCTTTAAAAGCTTCTACCTCCTCCCCCCCCTTTTCCATTCTTTTGAGTCAGACAGGAGGGTAAGAACAAAAATGGAAAACGGAAAAAGTCGAAAATTGAATTTATTTTGCTCGTATCGTCTATGAAATGAGACAATTTATACCTTTTAATGAAGATGGGATGAGGAAGGGACACATTTCTCGAGAATTCTGGGGTGATTCAGCGAGGGGAGCTTCCGAAAGTGGGGTGAAGAAATGTTACCATATTCCTAATATTCGCGAAGAAGGATGGATGTTCCTTGAAAGAAAAGTTTGACAACTGAATTTGCTTATTAAATATTAAAAGAACTGCGTCTGATGTTAGGGAAAAAAATAAGAAGCCAAATTTTTATCAGCAGTTCCTTTCCGGAATTTGAAGCTTTCTGACAAATCTTAATTATATTACAAGAGAAACTTGTAAAATGTCATTTCTCACCAAGCATTTTTAAAAATATTGAGATTATACCGGAGACAGTATACTTGTCGCTGTTGTGAAACAGGCAATTTAAAATAATAACACACTGTATATGTCAGTGACGTACGATTGTTAATGTTCATTACCGTGAAAATCTTACATTTCATTGCAAATTACGATAAACAATACCCATATGGTACCTTAAACAAAGACAATGAATTTTTACTAATTTTCATACACTAAACGCGAATACTATTGTTATAATCACATATTACCACACTTTTCAAATATCCTTGGAAATATACAACAACATGTAGAAATGAAAAGAGAAATCGGTTCCACCAGTATCCCGAATGATTTCAAACCGGACTTAAAGAAATGTTTAATATGCGCGAAAAATTAGAAGAAACAGTAACTGACAAAATAAAATTAAAATCCGAATGTTTTCAGACTTTATTAATATAAAGTCTGAAACCATTCGTATTTTACTTTTTTAAACGCCAAAGGGGATTTTTTATGTTTTGTGTGTTACCTTGATTTATTAAATATCATATTTTTCGCATTTAAATGACATCAAATTCGACTCAAAAGTAATATTGCAAAATATTTTAAAATATCATATCTTTAGAATTCTGGATAGACAGTCTCGCGCGCTGGAAATACTTTTTTCCATTGTTCGCTTTGAAATCGTTTACAATATTAATCGAAAATTCTTCAAAGTTTTACAAAATATGAATTAATTAATAAAACAAATTCGAAATTCAAAATTCGGGCTTCCAGGTATCCATGTTCTGGTAGATAATCATGTTGTTCAAAATTTGATGGCTCTAGGTAGCGTTGTTTTTTCACAGTGTGAGAAACATACATACATTCGTGCAGATTCTTCATTATTTAATTTTTTAACTATAACATAGGGCTATAATATTTCTTAGCAAGAATTTAAAAAGTGTTTCATTGTTTATACTGAAACGCCACAAAATGCCGTTTTGAAATTAATAGCCCTTCTGGGCTAACCCCCCCCTTTGGCTGAGAATGGTAATTGGCTTTAAAAAACTGTTTTTTCTCTGTTTTTCAATAAATAAAACGTCGGAAACAATTTTTATCGGAAACAATTTTTAAACTACATATTCTTCTTAGCTCACTTTTTCATTCTCTAAAATTAGCAATACTAATGTATGTACATTTTCCTTTTACGACATTTTCTCTTTATACATTTCTTTATAGCAACGAACTACATTATCTGATTTTAGGCAATTGCTAGGCTATGTTTAAAATTCGAGTCAACTTCCATAATATACCCTAACAAGGTTTCATTCATTCCACCAATTTTTTGTGTTAATCAGATGTTAATTATCATGCATGCTCAAGGACAAATGGCCCAATCATAGGTACACACACATACACGGGGGGTTAAAAACTAGAGGAATCAACTTCTAGGAGGGAGGGGTAGGTTATACCTAGATGATTCGGAATCACATAGAATCGGAAATGCGAACCTAACTAAGTACGATGAATGATCGGAACTTTGAACACCTTCTGTGAAGCTGAAAGTGTACATGCATTCTAAATTATCATTAACTAAAGAGTTTTCCTCCCGTTGTTGGTTTGTCATTCCCGCAATTTTGTTTTTCCTCTAGATCACCAGAGACAGAAGAGAAACAAATTTATTGGAATTCATCGTGATCGCGAAGTGACATTTAAATGATAAAAATAGGTTTTGATGAAGGTTCCCGACATTTCGTAACATAGCGTAAGGCATATAATTTTGGACATTTTGAATTGGCTCGACGGCTGTCGGATGCCTGGTGTATTTTAAGACGTATAAAATCCCATACAGTGTCCACGTTACAAAGCTTCGGACAACTTTATTATCAGAAAAGGCATGGCTTATTTTAAGCTTATGGTCTTTTAAATGTCAGTTTGCGATGGCGATGTATTCATATTTTCCATCCTAACACCTCTGCGGGAAACTGTGGCCAGGTTTCTTGCGATATCTCTAGTATCTACTGTATTTCGTTAGGACTGCATTTCCGATTCTGCATTACTATGGGAATCCGAGTCGTTTAAGTGTCCGTACCCTTACGTTTGTTCCTCTAGTTTTGAATCACCCTCTAGAAAAGGGAAGCTTAAAAAATCAAAATATATATTCTATCACATACCATTAAAAACCAAATTATTATTTTTTATGGCGGACACTAGCCATTTTTAGGCTTTTGCCACGAATAAGGCCAGAACTGGTGGTCCTTTTATTATGGAGACACCTAATAGGCAGCCATCATTACCTACTATGAGACAATTTACATCCATGCCTTCTCCGGGATTCGAACGAAGGCCCTTCGGTATTGCAGTCGCCTTCCCTAACCACTGTACCTTCGGGGCGGCACCAAATAAACCTCAGCTGCATGAAAACACATTTGAGAATATAGAATAGATAAAAGTGATCATTTATGTATTAAAAATAATTTTGAAGTTTAAATTCTTAGAACTAGTTTTTAGAACTGTTTATTCTGATAAATTAAAATTTAGTTTGTTTTGACATTTTCAAACCGTTAGTGAATTCGAACTATTCAAAAACCTATGTCAGGTATATGACTAAGTCCATATACCAAGTATATGACCAAGTCTATATACTTGGTCAGAGAGAAACATGTGTCAAGTATTCCTATACTTGGTCTGTGACCTGCGAATTAATAGTTTCGCGTGGTGGCTTTGAGATAATAATACAAAATTCTCTGACCATGAAATGCGAATTATTTAGCTCTTTTTGTAAAAATTAATTTAATCTTAATATTTCTTGTAAATAATGTAAACTAGGTATAAACTTCTAGTAAATATTATAAAGAAAATATTAATTTTCTGTTGTACTCCAATTTTGTTAGAAACCGTTTTTGTATCGCATTAAAATTTTAATTAGATGAGAAAGTGCTCATCAAACAAATCTTAGAACTATTGAATAAATGCTTAGCGACGTTAGGCGTCCACATTTAGCATTAAAATTTATATACTAGAGCTAAGATTTTAGTTTCACAAATTTTAAAGTACTTGAGAAATGTAATCAAAACATTTTGAATCTATCTTTTATAATATTAAAGTAAATGCACTAAATAAAATATGCTGTACGTAGATGTATTAAATCCTTCCTTGTATTAAGGCGCAAATCGTATATGTTTAAATATTCAGTTTGTGGTATTCTCTAGAGTGCTTTTACATAGCGTTCACATGCTAAAAGGATTAAGTTTATTATATGTTTAAATTTCCTAAGAATGTTTGCGAAGAACATCGTATGTACTATTTAGAAATCTCAACGGTAAAAATATATAATTACGTCTGTTGCTTACCCTAAATACTGTCCTGTGTTTACTTTTCATATATTCGTTCAAACCAGAAGTTTATACAAATGAAAGCATGCACAAGAGAGTTTAATAAATGCGAAGTGTTAAATTGTACTCAACATCTTGTTTAGTAAGGTGTGGTGTGGTGTGGTGTATTTAATTATGGCAAAGCACACTAGGGCTATCTGCCTAAGAGGAGGGATGCCTTCGTGGAGGACTTTCTAAGGGAAACTGGCTCGTTTACACGTTACACATGGGGAAAACCACGAAAACACCCATGCAGCCAGCCCGTTCGCGGGATTCGAACCTCGGACCGAACTACCAGTGTTCAGCGACTTTACCGCTCGGCCGCTGGTGAGCCCTTGCTTAGTAAGGAGCTACATTACTGTTTATAAGAGCTAGAGCCGATCTATTTGGAAAGATTTAGGACTATCAAAGACAGCATCAAATTCGATTCTCGCTCGAACTTGGAAGGAACACGCTTTATACTAAATAATTTGAAAAATTAAAACCAGGTGTCTTGCTTGAGAAGATATGATTTTGATAGTTTTAATTTGAAGGTAGATCAGTTTAGATGTTAGAATTTGTTTTTAACTGTAATTTTTCGCTTTAGTTGTAAACCATCCGGAATGTATAAATAATTGTTTTTCTATTCAAATCCCCATTTCCTTGTGCAAAATGATTATAGGCAGAGAGGATATATCGCTGTCGTTTAGAAAGTAGCCCTAAAGGTCGATCTACATGAGGCGACAAAGTTGCATGGCGATACAATAAGTTTCCCTCGTAAATTTGGGTTCCCTTACAAAATTTCTGACCGACAAGGTAGTATATATACGAGCTATAATATTTTGTTTATGTGTGTAAGAACGTGCATCTTAAAATATGTCAAAGAAATTAAGGCAGTAAGTTAAATGTATATAAATCCAAATATAAATTATCAGAGGCATTTTTACATTAAAATCAAGGAAATATCTCTTTGTCACGGCAGTTTTCGTTAATTTGGGCTTTCTTAGTAAAATTTCTTGCCGGTTAAAAGGTTCATTTACATTCGATTTTTATCTAAGTTGCCTTAATCTAATAAGCCAATCAGAATTGTTAAAGTATACAACTGAGTATTATTTAGTAAGAAAAACACTGACTTAAAAGTCGCCATTTTTCTTCGAAAACATGATTTGCACTCACAATATCATTGATTTTCGCCAATCAAGTCGTCGGCAACTTTGGTTTCCATCCTGCTCACTGTCTTTCTTCCCGCCGCAAGCTTCAGCGATATGTTTCGATCATGCCACAATGCATTTTCCTGTGTAGACAGACTGATGCAAGAGCCACACATAATGGGGAGGAATTTGTTCGGAAATATATCACTTCAGAAAGGCTGGGTTTTAATGAATTAAGGTCAGATAAACATACTTTTGAATATTAGAATTATAACGAATATGATAAAAATAAGAGTCTGAGAAAATGTAAATTGCTCTGAGTAGCAGTTATAAACCAGCCAACCGTATTATAACAAAATATTACATACGTATATACGTATATTCTTACCATATACATCTGCTCTGAAGTTAAGTCCAACTTGGTAAACGTCCTGTTTGGATGCTAAACTTTTTGTTTGGTGTAAGATGTTTATTTGGTATACGTTTTTAAGTGGATGAATTACGACTTCGCACTACACCTGTTTACATTTTTTTACATAGACAATGCTACGACGTAAGCTTCGGTATTACCTTTGTTACTGTTCAGTAAACAGCCCGCGATATATCTCTAAATTTTCAAGTAAGCTTTTGTTTTTACTTTTATTTCTTTTTTGGGGGCAAATTCATTAGCAGTGAATTTTAGAAAAGCTTTATGCAAAGAATCAAGTAACAACGAAAGTTGTTAGGATTACCATGTAGGTGAAAAACGAAATCACTGGTATAAATTATTACTAGTAAAAAGAATTAAGATGGCATGCTTATCCGGAATTAGGCTATTGTATACCGTATGCCGAGTACGATGGTGTGTATAAAAAAAAGTTATGAAAACCAAAGACAATATTAAATCGGCTAACGTTGCAAAGAAGGGCGAAATCGACTAGCAAACAAAAACATTAGAAACAAAACATTAAAAACATTAGAGTATGTAAAAAATTGCTTTTGATCTGGTTAAAGGTATTTCTGTACAATATCATGTGAAATGCTTCATTTATGTACAGTATAATATTTTACCCACTGCATTTGTGTTTTATTATTAAAGAATTGTTGTCATCTGATGAAATTCAGAGAGTCATTAGGGAAAAATATGCAGTGGTCTCGCCGAGACTCGGAGCTGGACCTCTCGAATACGCTACCGTTAATGAACGAGTGTGCTACCGTTAATGAACGAATGCTGGAAGGAGGGAGAAAATACCTTACATATTCCCCTTTTTAAAGGGCGGCTGAGGATTAAGAGACCCAGTCGCTAAATACTGGTGGTGACGAATTATTGTCCATCAACTTTTAGTTCGGGCGTCACTGTCAAGTCTTTAGGTATCTTTTGAAGCAACAGACACGAAACATATGCAATGCCTTCGCCGGGCTCGAACCTGGAACACTCGAATTTGCACCAAGTGGGCTACCGTTACAGTATGAAGGCATGCTGGAAAGAGGAAGAAATGACCTTATGGAATGTTAAAACAGTAAAAATAGGATTTGTTTATAAGAATCGATTCATTATTTCCCCTTTGCTTCTTACTAGTGAACTTCGTTTGGTATACGTCCAAGGATCTGAAACGGATCAACTACATATACCAAGGAAATACTGTAGTAATAATCGTTTTGAAAAACTATGATTGAAAATAATATTACGCATTATTTTGTTCAAACTGAAACATTTCTTAGGATTCAATTAAGGTTCTCTTTATAGAACTTTAGTTCTTCCAATTTTTGTTAACGAAGATACATTTGCCATTCCTTTTTCGAAAACCAACTCGAAATTAAATAAATAAATCTTAGCGAAGCGGATAAAATTATATAGAATTATTCATGCAAGAACTATGTTTGGTTTAAGAATAATCCATAATACATAGCATAATGAGACGAATCCAACGTTACCTTGATTTTTATCACGCACAGATACAGTTTTATGCTTGCCTTTTCGCGGCATTTATTCTTGTCACCGTACTAAGACAACATATTAAGGCGTTCCGTAATTAAAAATTTAAAAATAAGACATTTTATCACGAAGTGCTAGTATTTAGAAGAGAAAAACCACGCCCATTGGCACGTGTACCAGCGTGTGCTTAAATGCTTTAACGACACGCGAGTGAAAATAAGTACTACTTCGCTCTCTTATCTTGCATTTCTATCAAATTTTGATACTGCTAAGAATTTTAAATCTTCTACCATAACTTAAGAAATTCGTTTTATACTCACATTTTGTATTGCTCATATATTCTTCTCATGAATTATTGACTACGTTTCTTACAGTGTTTTCGCATGCTTATGATGGAAGAGAAATCATTCACATAAGCATTACTTATAAGGTTGTTCAACCCAAAATATTTACACTGGTTTGAAAATGGTAGATATAACTTCATAAGTTCAAAAGAAAATATTTTAAGCAAAATTAATTTTTGAGTTCCTACATGTAATCAGAAAATATTACTACGTATAAAAATTTTATTGCCAAACGCAACATTCAGACAAGATTCAGGGGTTGCTTTGGAGAATTCATCAGATTTACAGTCAGCGCTTTTTTGAAGTCATGTTACTACATGTTTTGCATATCACTTGTGTTTAGTGACTGTTTAGTGCTCATTTATGTTTATTTATATAGCAAAATGTTGTCATCGCACTTGAACTTTGTACGCAGTAGTTTTTCTATGCGCAAAATACAGCTATTTAGAACAATACTTTATTTAAATTTAGCAAATATATTGCACGTAAAACGTGCTATTCTTTGTTTTTCATTTTGTTACATCACATCAACTCTGCTTTACATGTAGCAAATGATAAGCCTTCTTATGTGCATGTGTTATATACCATTATATACTGTCCTTGCAATGGTTTATTTTGCTCTATTATATTTAATATACTATTGCCCTGAAATGTGTATATTTTATAACGGAAGAACATGTCTATAGGATTAAAACATTTTCTGCAATAATTTGAATCCTCGTTATTCAGTTTGTATCATTTATGAGATTAGTATATATTTATCAGTGGTAGAGAAGATACGGTTGTTGAATGCTTGTAGCTCACTACGCGTTCTGCTCCTGATAAACGGGTTGGCTAGATAGGCTGCTTCGGAGTTTTCCAAATGTGTAACGGGTATAGGAGTCAGTACATTTCGAAAACACTATACGAGCGTAAATATCTTTAAATGGCATTGAAGGCTGATGCGGTAATTATCTAAGTTTGGTGTAACTGCGTATCACCAAACACCTTGCAGTGGCTCTAAAACACAAATGGACAGCCTTATTAAGTGAAAGCATAAAGCATCGGACGAAGCAAGCAAGAAAACAGAGTGATTTGAACGCTAGGTGGACATCAGAAACATTAATTTACACAACTGTCATCATCGAACTAAAATCCGCAACATGGTTGGCGCGTTGGCCAGGACGAAAGATTGCTTCGATGGCTATGGTGAGACGGTTTTTGAAGCAGTATACTTGTTTCGCAATCACACATGGAGAAATGACTCTCTAGGAACCTTGATACTCATTACGTGAAATAATAAAAGGACTCTGCAGCAAGCTCAAAGGATTCCACAACTGTCTTGCCTATTATAAAAGAAAATATAGTGGCTTCCATGTGCTCAACCACGTATACCTTGGGCAGGCAGAGGAACTCTAAAATGCCTCAGAAAGCAATCTGCGAACCCAATATCTTTTTGCTGCCTGAATATTGGCAGCTGCTTTTGCAGTCGTGCCAGTCCATAGCAAAGCTTAAGCCACAGATTGGGGATGTGCGGTGTTTAACGACAAAAGGCAGTTGGATTTGGAAACAAATGATCACCAATTCCTTTTGTGGAGATGACCCTCTCAACATAATAAATTTAATCTCATTATCAAACAACATGTTTGCCTCTCCAGAGAGCCTTGGCTGAGCAGCTCTAGCCTTCAGTAGATTATGCTCTCTGTTAGCGCTGTATGAAAAGCTGATGGCCCGCAGTTTGATAAGATCCTATGGCCCATAGGCTTCTTTCGCAATGGGTTCGATTCCAGCCGAACCGACTCGTTACTTGGGTGTTTTCGTGGTTTAACCGATGTATGAAGTGTATGCGAGCTAGTTCCCTTAGAAAGTCATCTACGAACGCATCCCTCGACTTAGGATGATAGCCCTCGTGGACTTTGCCGTAATCAAATAAACCGAATTCTCTTCCACAAGTTCGAAAGCATCAATGATGTGGTGATATTTCTTGTGTAATGCGGGCACGCGAATCTGCATCATAGGCCACAGGCGATCGATGTTCTCTTTCCTTCACTGAGCCCTGCATAAAATATTCAAATGGAGTCAAGTCCGGAGAACGTTCAGAAAGTAATCTAAATGATTCAAATCATTACCGTGAGAAATCAAGAAACAAGTTCGCTACGCCTGAGTCTTTCTGCGAAACATAAGTTTCTAAGTTCTTGTTTCCACCTACTAAAATCACAACTTAATAAACAAATTGATTTCATTTTCATTACTTCTATACTGGATTCTCTGTATTTTAATTTTGCTTTGATAACCCTAGTTAACAAGCAGACGCAAATTTCTCCGATAGTCTTTTCCCTAACTGTGCAGTTACTTGGCACTTCAGTTTAACAGCAGCGTAACCATATAAATTAAGCTCGCTCATAAATATGCGAATGCAGAAAGAAATATACATATTTACAATATTTATTTGTATATAAGGAAGTTCATATTTATTATTATTAAAAGACTCCCTAAACAGTTAACAAAATATTTAACTGTAATTTTTATCCAAATACTGAGTTCAAAATTTAGGTGAAAGGAAACCTTTTGCAATTTGAATACTCTTTATTCGGACTTCAAATTTCGATATTTGCTCCTTGTTTTCTTTTCTTCCACGATGTTTTATACGACGACGTGTTCACATTCCTTTGTTTTCTTCGCGAAGGTTTTGCCTCTGTGTTTTAAGCAGACACCATAATTATGATCCTAAACTAATATAAAGAATACGTCTGTTTTCCGTTGGAAACTACTTTCACATGATTCTCTGAAATATAGACCAATATGGTCATATCAGTTAAAGAACTGACTAAGCAGTCAGTACAGACTTACCAATATACTGATTTGGAAAGCCATCTTCTGAAACTAACAAACATCCAGATCATGCTTACTTATAAAAAGTTTACATATTTTACATTTATTTTATAATGCAGGGCTATCACGACTACATTAAAATTATTAATACTTGAATTTATGCAAGACTCTTATAAATGCACTATACGTAAAGAGTTGAACATGTTTCGCAAAATCTGCACCCCAAGTATATAAATGCATCGGCCTTCAAACAGAATTTGAAAAGCCAATTACGAAGTACTTTGCCAATATTTTCTTACGTAAACCAAAAATGATTAAATACACAAAGGAGTATTTAAAAACTTTTATCGAATTCTCCCAGCATCTCATTTTCCACTTAATATGGTTAAAATATCGAACGTCTTTGCAAAACTCATCACAAATATTGAAGCAATGTAATAAAAATGCTATCTCGACGATTACATGAATTTGGAATTCAACACCCTGCTGCTCGCGGCCATCAAACTTCATAATATAGAATTTTAGAGCAGAAAAATTTCCCCTCTAGAAATCAGTAGCTTCTAGTTAATCTTAATAAACCGATCGTAAGTACGTCCCCCCTAAGGCGAAACTCCACAGCATTATACTTTATTTTGACGTTAAAACCTTCATCGTGTTCCTAAAAACAGCTCGCAATTTTTACGTTCTTTCATAAACGTTGAGGTGGTCACACTATACTATGTAAGAACGCTTTCTCCCTTTTCCAATTAACAATATTCTGCTGTTAATCACTCCACTGGGGATAATGCACCATGCTACGTGAGCCTACATTCTTAGCACTTAAAATTTATGTCTTCAGCTCTGCCATTGGTAGTGCTTTTGGCTTGTTTCGGATGACTAGGGTTAAAAAATTGGTCGCCATATTTGATCTCTTAGCATCAACCGAAGTACATGAAGCACGCCGGGGAATTTAATTAGGGAAATGGTAATAAACAAAGTAAGGTGATTATTTTTCATTGACTTATACTGTATTTTAATGCCTTCATGACAGAAAAGTTAAGTACTTATATCTCTTAAATAAGTAACTGTCTTTCACAGAGATTAGCTCGAAATTCAATGCATACATAAATAGGTGTGTATTAAAAAATTCACCAATGGAAATCTGTCTTCTTCACTAAATGCATTTGACAAAGCTCTTCCGTGTGTATGTATTAATCCTCAGCCTCTGTGTTGTCAGCTCCTCTCAGCTGTTGCGTTAATTAGAATGATTTTTAATGCATTTGTGTTGTATGTTTGTTTATTATAACAAAACACTGAAAGGTTATCTGCGTACTACGGAAAGGGATGCCTTCGAGAAGCACTTTTCTAAGGGAAAATTCCTTGTACACATTTTGTGCACGGGTAACACCATGAATCCTGTCATTCATCCAGTCTATTTGCTAGGATTTGAACCGAGGTTGATCTACCAGCGTTCAGTGATCACTGGTAACCTTCTGTTACATTATAGGAGTATTTTTGTAACAGCATAGAACTCGGATTTCTAGATCTGAAAAGCTAAATAGGAAGATTCACTGATAGCCAAGTGGATAAATCCACTGTACATTGGCAGTTGATCTCCTTTTCGATTCTCGGTGAACATACTAGCAGGTTACAGAGATTATTATGCATTTCGGATCAGGCAACGAGAAAACTCAATTGAGCCGTTGCTGATATTTGACCTGTGTGTCTTCCAACTGCCAGTTTAGGTGAACCATTTTAAATCAATAGTGCATATATGACAAAAGGCAGTGTTTCCTCACGTTTTTCCTTCATAGGAAATGCGTAACGGAGAGAGAGGAGCATAACCGGTTAAAAACAGTGGGGAATTATTGTTTGCATCATTCTGAGGATCTCGCGGAGCGCAAGACGTAACAAATCATCTGTGTCCTTAACCAGGACTCGAACCACAGATCTTCCAGGCTCAATACTTATAGCGCAAGATCAAGCACAGAAGAATGCAATTATTCTTTCCAATATTTTAGTGGATTTTCTCATGTGTAACGTGAACACTGAACAGTTTCTCTTTGAAAAAAATGTCCTACACAAAACCTTCTCTTGTGAGATAGGTAGACAACGTCTGCTTTGCGTAATCCAGCGATTTTCAAACTTTTCCTTCCGCGTACCCCTTAATAAGGCTTTTTATAGTATACTCCTGATTCCCTTCAGATCATAGAACCAGTATTCCCGCAGTATATATTAATAGCAGTTTAATAACATTAAATTAATAAACTATAATGAATAAGGTCAGAAACATACAATCAATAAGTTCGTTTTCAGAGAATTATAATTTTGAGGCTCTTTTTAAGAAATCATGGAAACAAAGTGAAATTTAGTTGTCCTCCGCACTTGATCAGAAAAATAATGTTTAAATGACCTTTAGAGCCCTTTTAAAATGGGTTATTATTTCTCTTTAATACATTGGAGACGAAAAGGTCATTTTCTAATAAGAGGTTGTTAAAGCGTCTCAAACACTTCGTTCTTTTATTTTCCACGCTTCCGAAAGTTCAGTTTTTTTTTTCCGAAATTTTCCATGTTTTTTCCATGTTTCCGGATTACTATTTAGTAATCCAAATTTGAGTCTTTTTTTTTGCCAAGATTTAACTCTTGAGGTCATTAATTAAGAAATTTGAAGCTTAACTAAAAAGAATAATGTCCAAAAAGTGCCTAGAGTGGATGTCAATAATTCTACCTACAATAATTTCAGGGCAGCACGAAATATTGTTTTGTATTTGACCATATACCCCTTGTTTTGTATAAACACTCTACGTTTACAAATATTAAAAGTGTTATGGATATAATATCACACTCGGTATTTTCTATATTAACAGTGCGGTTTTATGTTTGAAGTTATGTGTAAATCACGTCTAGCTGACCTACAGGTCCGTGATATTAACCAATACTGACTGGTTAATTCAGTGAGCGACGCATATATTATTTAGGATGCATTTAGTCTCGCATTGGTTGATTCTATAATGTATGATTCTATAGTGTATAATCTTGCATCTAGTTATTCTTGCAGTTTAGTGAACTGCGTAGTATGTTACAAATGAGCCTAATGGCTAATAACTGCTGGTCAGCCGTTTTGTTGCGGAAAACCTTTTATGTTGAATCGTATCTTTTCCTATATCTTTATTTTCAAGTGCAGCGAAACCTCTGAAGTTGTTTATCTCACAACAAAGAGAATACAAAATTAGTTTAAAGCAAACCTCCACACACAGACTGGTTTGACAAACAAAACTGTAAAGAACCTAAACTAAGCTGCTGACTTAATAAGTCATAAATACTGATGATAAGTAATAACAGAGCTGGGAAGGCTGGTTACACAGAGATGCGTAAGGACTCGAGTAATACAGAAGTTGTCATTTTTAGAACGAAGAACTAAGTAAAAAACTAATATGCTTTGCAATTGAAATTTATGGCAACAGCTTATTATTTGATATGAAATATATCTTCTGATGATTTTAAATTTACTCTTCGTACAAAATTTCGCTTTTTGACAAGCTAAGGATTTCAGGATACGTTTTAATGCTTTCCAAAGAGAAATATTCCTATTCCATAATTTTAAAAAAGTTGTGAAATGCTTGGAATGCAAATTTATAAGTCCAAAATAAGCAATATTATTAATAGGAAAGAGAAAATCGTCAATCACTATTTCTATACGGAAAGAAGATTCCAAATGAATACATGTAAAATAGTACATACTGTATCTAATGTTTCTAAAGTTAAAATACTGGTAAGAAGAGAAAATCCGTCGACGCAGAAAACAGCTGATAAGTCTTTAAACACATCTATAGCAGCAATAAATATAATAAAAATAAACAAGATTTAGAGCTTAAAATGACTACAAAACATAACTTTCCTCACCGTTTGCGGAGTCACTTGGATCAACACAAAGTCATTTGTGGAACCCTGTTTGAAGGCTCTTTAGCAGGCTATGAATGAAATATTGTGTCCTTTCATGGAGCATAAGTTTACCTAAGTGAATTACAAAAGACGTCTATTTATGAACGATAACGAAGAGAAAAATTGTACAAACCTGATTCATTCAATGCAAAGAAAGTTTCACTACGGGGCTTATTGTCTCATGATTCTCTTATAGTGGGAAGCTGAAAGAAAAAGAAGAGCGAGAAAATTTGTTAAAAATCATCTCAACGTATTATTAAAGCTTGGCTAATCTTTGGAATATGGTAACAGGTAGTTTGGCGACATTTTGGTAAGGCGATAAAGGTTACTAGCTAGGACTTTAGCAATAATCTGAGAAGTACACAGTTCGAATCACAGATTATTTTGTCTCAGAGAAATGAGAGATCATGAGACATGTAATGTGACATTTTCCGGAAAATTCCAATCGGGATTTTAGCTAATAAGCACTTAGAAACAATTTCGCCGCTAAAGTGCAGAATCGCCCACTTATTTGTTTGGCGCTTTTTACAAGAGTAAGAAGAATTAGACTTTTGTCAATTTCCTTTGACTTTTAAGTGAAAATAGGTCTATGTGTACATGGATAAAGTCAAGAGTGTGCGCAATGCCATTTTTGTGCGATTCTGGGATTTTTTTGAAGTGAAAATAGGTCGACGTGTACATGGATACCGTGTATATGCAATTCTTCAAAACGCGGGAAGCAGAGGGCGATTCTACACTTTCTCCCAATTTCGCACCTAATCTTTGTCATGATTAAGCACTTTTGCTCCCTAAAAGTTCTAGCATAAGTGTAATTCGGCTAGCAGATTGTTAGAAAAAGTGTTGAGTTAAAAAAAAAAAAAAAAATGCCTTTATTCCGGGAAAACAAAATGGCGTCCAACCAAAAAACTAGCAGGTTGCTGTAGCAGGGTTGGTCGCCAAAGTTTCGCCAAAAATCGCCAAGTTACAATAATCCGAAGATTCACCGAAAGCTTTAACTCCGATATTTACATACGAAATTCCATTTCTGCATTCTAATGTAATTCCGTCTCCAATGAATTTCAAACAGTGAAACTTCATCAAGACAAAGTAAAAAGTCATACTTCGAAAAGCACCACTGTAATCATTGACAGAATGAATTCTGATACAGGTACTGTATTCTACGTTTTCATCGTATTTCTGAGAAGTTTCCTGACATTTCACATAAGGACAACTGGCGGTTTTTTTAAAAGAGTTCTTTAAGCACATACCTACCACGATTATTGGACTCCGGAAAGCAGTGGACGAGGAATGGAAATCGATACACATAAAAATTTCGCAGAAAGCGATTCTATCATTGAATTTACGATGCAGATTTTTAATCCAAGAAAAAGGGTATCTGGACGAACATATAAAAGTACTCTCTACATTTTAAAAATTAATTAAACGGTCCCGAAATCGTTCTAAAATGTGTAAACATTCTCCGTAAGGCATATGAATGTGTAACTTGTTATACCTACTAACATTCTAATTGTTTCCCATTTTGGTTAATAGCAGTTGCAATGAATTACTGGCAACTACTTCCCTTTTTATTCAAAGATAAATTTAATTTCCTGAATGCTTTCCTTTTTATCAGCATTTATTGTCATATTTTGTATTTCCCGCCATTACTGAGAAATATTTCCAGCACACCTGATTAAGCTTTGGGAGTGCGCTTACTACAGACTGAAAAACACTGGGGTAAACAACCAAATAATAAAACCAGTTATAAAGTTCAAGTAACTTAACATATCTATGCAATTAATTGAAAATAAGAACTTATTATTCATGCTTATTAACTAGAACCGTTCACCAAATGGATAGGAATCTCTAGATTTTGCTTAAATGTCTGAAATAGCTGAATTTTGAAATGTATACTCTTACACAAGGTTTTTCAACCAGGATGTAGTTCCTCCCTAGCCGAAAATTTCAGAATTTCAAGGGGGAATGCGGTCAGCCTTTTATTTACGTTGAAAGGATTTAGTTTTAGTTTATGAATTTAAAATGCTACTTTTATTTAAAATTTTTGCATTTATCAACATTTCCTATGCTTTTGCTTGTATAATTTATAAAATGCATTAAATATAATCTAAATTTAAAAAAAAATTGAGTTTTATAAAAGAGGAGGGAATGATGATCTAGTAATGGTGAAAAAGGTGTATGGGGCAAAAAGGATTGAAATTCACTGATACAGTATAAACTTAGAATGCAATAGAATTTCAAATTTAAAAATATGGGGAAATGATCATATTTAAAACACCCATATTTTTACTTCAGTGTAAATCTTAATTTTGTTTAACAATGTTCATAAAACATCTAACAATTTCTATAACTGCCTTAACAGGAGCAAATTTTGCTATTTGATGCATGTAGCTGTAATGTTTCTGACTAAAGTAAACAAATTTATTACAAGAAAATACTTTAATCATTAAAACGCTATAACGTTCTAGTTAATTTACGTGTCTGTGGCTAATAGAAACTTAGAAGTGTCTAGCGACTATTTGTTGGTGGTTTTCTTCCAGCTATAAGTCCAAAGATGGATTAAAATACCCTTTTATTCATTCAAAAGAAATACTAATAGACGTCCCCCTCTCGGGCTTATAGAAAAGCCTCCCCTAGGCTTTAACTTAAGATAAGAAATAAGTCAGACTTAGCCGAAGCTGTACAGAAATAAGCCATTAAAATAATACAGTGGGCGCTCTCGGGCTCACAGAAAAGCCTCCTATTGGGCATTAACTTAACATAGAAAATAAGAAACTGAACTAATTTTAATTAGCTGAACTTTAGAGGAAGCTGTACAATGATTACTAATAGAGTTGGCCCGTAATTAAACCTCACCGGCGGATGCTAACAGCTACGAAGACTACGGCCGTAATGTTGTAAGATAAGCTTAAAGTAACGACGTGGCCCGAAGACAGAATGCGCTGTACTGAGAACTTGAGAGCTTTTCTACTGAAGTGATTGAACTTCCCATTAAATATTGGTTCTACTTCATTTCCATAAAACGCGATACAGAAATCTCATTCTGGCACGGAGTTGTAGGTGGAAAACATGAATTTAAAAGAAAGGGTTTCGAAATAAAAAATGGCTATTAGAAAATTAAAATAATCCCTACAACAAAATGAAAATAAATTTACTCTTATATTAAATATAGTTGTTCTATAAGTTTGAATACAAAATGGAATTAAAATCAACAGGGAATATCCTTTGTACAAATTACTGTTCTAACATTATTAGTCGTCTTACATAAAGATGAAAACTGTGCACAAACGTTATTTTCTTAGAATTATTTGAGATATAATTCTTTCTGTGGGAATAAGGATATTTTTTAGTACTTCAATAGCTTCACTTCTGAGCTCAGCTTTCATTTCGCACAATAAGACATCTGATATCAGTTCTAGTGTACTTAGCTTTCACCTAAGATTATAATCACTGATATTTATGGAATATATTAATTATATTTATATTTATTTTGGCACTCAAAGTTCGACGTTTAAAGTTCCAGAGTTTGTTTTGTATTGCATTTTACAGTAGTCATTATACTAGTGGGAAACATCAAAAATCAACTGGATTCTTGCCGAGAATCGAACCATAGATTCAAAAACTAACTGAACGTCCTGATCATTTACACCGCAAGAGCACTTACAGGGAAGTAAAATACCGCCTTACAGGTTTTGAAACAGACATTGATACAAAAATAAAAATATAAAAAATGGCTGTGTGGCAAGAATAGTTATTGTTTGTTTATCACTGTTAATTTCAGACATTGCCGGTATCGTGGCACCATCTATAATTATTTTGTAAATCAGTACGCAACGAGCGGGATTCTTATTTGTGATATATGCCGATAGAGAGCGCTTTTGAAGGTCATTGTTCTTGACTGCTAGCTCATGACCAAGTTTGAAACAGGAAACCTTGAGGTCCACTTAACACTTCGCCGATGAGGTCAAAACAGACGTTTGGAATCCAAACCATTTGGAGTGATGTATTTTCTGCGCGATAAGCGATGCAAGTGTGCTACCATTTGAACAAAATGTTAAAAACTTGCATAAAAAGGCTTGCTCTCTCTCTCTGTAGATGTCAGATATAAAAACAAAATGGCTTTGCTGTATGCGAATAAGGTTAGTTTATTTAATTACGGCGAAGCCTCGAGGGCTATCTGCCTAAGTGGAGGGATGCCTTCGTGCAGGACTTTCTAAGGGAAACTGGCTCGTATATACCTTACACACGGGGAAAACCACGAAAACACCTATGCAGCCAGCCCGTTCTCGGGATTCGAACCTCAGACGGAACTACCAGTGTTCAGCGATTTTACCGCTCAGCCGCTAGTGGGCCTATGCGAATAAGCAACCTCTAATTAACTTTCCACAATTTCAGGATCTTTCTCTTAGACCAGTACTTTCGAGAACATTCGAGCATATTGCGTAACCGCTCCTATAAATAGAGAACTCGCGCCATTTTGCGTCAGAGACCGCTTTCTCTTTCTGTTGTTAAGACCTATGCTGCTGCTCTTCTCATCTGGCTCCCTTTGTTTGAATAATATGACATAGTAAACTTTATCTTAGTAAAGAATAATGATTTGCCATTCGAAATGAATAAAGATGTGGAATCAAAACAGCTAACTTCTGTGTCATCATTTCATGCCAAGCTTCATTTATGGGCCAAAATAACATTAATTTTAATAAGCTGTAATATTTTGGCAGTCGGGCCCATGAATGGTGTAGTGGTCAGCACGCTGGACGCGTATTCGAGAAGTCCATGTTCGAGTCCAGGCGAGGTATTGCACATTTTTCACGTCTTCTGCTTCACAAAGTAACCTAATGTTTTTACAAGTTGCGCCCGAACTAAAAGGTAGTGGACAATAATTCGTCACCAACAGGATTTGGTGACTGGGTCCCCTAATCCCCAGTCGTCCTTTAAAAGGGGATTATATAAGATACTTTCTCCCTCCTTCTAGCATGCGCCTTCGTGGTGTGACGGTAGCACATTTGGCGCGTATTTGAGAGTTTCAGGCTCGAGTCCCGACGAAAGCATTTTCACTTCTCCGCCTTAAAATATATTCTAATGAGTCTACAAGATGTGAGCAGTTTTTCTCGGCCATGAGTAAAATGTGGATTGGTTTGATATTCTCTAGCCAGCGCTCTACTTAATTCTATCAAAGTATTCTATCAATCGTGAATCTCTAAAATATCATATATATATATATATATATATATATATATATATATATTCAAAATAAAGTAATTAAAAGTAAATAAGAAGCCTGTGACTTGCGCTAACGCTGCAAAGTAATAAACTATTAATTTATAATAAGAAAACTTTCCATATACCATCTCCAAGGAACACTAATTCATTTTAAAATCAAAAATGAAAAACAAAATTTAGTCACTTTTAAATTAGTATTTTAAATTGTTACAACAAAAATGCAAATAAGTAAATTGTCTTCTTTTAATAAAAATATTCTTCTCTTCAGAAGCAATTAAGTAGACATTAAAAGTAAATATACGAAGAACAGAATAAAACACTCTCACCCAGATAACTGATTCTCATAACAGAATAAAACACTCTCACCCAGATAATTTATTCTCATAACAGAATAAAACACTTTCACCCGATTTTGTTACATCAAAGGTTCATAATTAGAGAAGGATTACAGCGGTATCGTTCTGTCTGTTATTAGACATATTACTCTTAATCTAACTTAACTCGCATCAGGTAATTCCGCTATTTTTCATTTTTAATTAATGCAAATAATGTTACAATTTGCCTTCGCCGCAGTGCTGAAACCACGTGTAAGTACGGATTTCATATTTTCTAAAACACGAATTTTGTAAGATACTTTGAATAAAATCTCAAATTTAAAAAATAGGTTACACTGATCAACATTCTTATAGGAATCTGCACTCGTAAATGTATAGGAATCATCATTTGTAAGGTGTATTTTAATTTAGTTGGGTTTTCCCATTTTTCCTCGTTTCAACTTTCAAGAATAAGTTTTTAAATCACGTTGAATGCAAATGAGTAAGGAGTAGTATTTAAGGAAATTTGAACTTACTTCGAGAGAGAGCTAGGAATCCTGAATAGCGCGTATTTGCCTTAGGGCTAAGTCTCGTTAGAAGCTACTACGCTGGACCGTATATTACGTGCCTTTTGGTATTCACCGGCTAGTTTAAAATTAAGGGCCAACTACGTTAGATTTGTGTTAGCTTCGGCTAAGTCTCTTAGTTATACTTAGTTCTTATTTCTTATTTTGATTTCAAGTCCGAGTGGAGGATTTGTTGTAAGCCCGAATAAGGGGCCAACTATTCATCTTATTTTGAGAGAAATAACTGGTAGTTAACCCTTATTAAGTATATGATTTCTGTTACATGAACTAAGCGATAATTCAATTAACAGTTCACTAGCTTCCTTGAAATTTACTTTAGTAGAATAAGAATGAGGAACTCTACACACTTAACCCTATGAGCGGCATTTTTTGTTACTTGATGCATATTAGATTACAACTTAAGAAAATTTCCTTTTTACTTTCTTTAATAATGTAAATGTAATCTTAATGAATGTAACTTTATGAAGATAGAGGCTAAAATAAGTAATTATATAAATTTAGCTAATAAATGTTGCATAAATACAGGTCTTCGTGACAGATCCAAAATTCCGTGCCGCTTAGAGGGTTAATTTTTTTTTTAATATCAGACAGCCTTTTTTTTAAAGTGCTTTATTTTTAATTAGTACATACAAATGGAAAGATTTCGCTCTCCGATTTGTGTACAAACCCTCGATGTAATGTTCAATTTTAATATCAAATATTTCGTCAATTTTTGCTGTACGGTAATGAAACGTTTAGTGGTTTGTATTTTCGTTACAAGCACAAATTCTTCGTAATTATACGTTTATGTCTGAGATCAAGTATAAAAAGCTATATTTCTCACTATAAAGTGAATTTTTTTTTAAATTTAAAACAGGAAAAGAAGAGAATTTGCAGCATTAAAAAAAATTTTATAACTCGCAGTATACGTATACGATCAATAACTGTGAAAATAAAAAACGGTTAAAAAACCTTTAAGCATGACTTAAGAAATTAACTATTATTGGGGTAACTTAGAATCATCCTAAGAAACTAAAAATGGCCGCCATGTGGAGTTCATCATTAGGATCATGCTTTGAAGTAGAAAGAAAGTTGCCGTAAAATACAAGGCATTAAAACTTGATTTGATGTTTATGTCCCGTCCATAACCTGGCATAAATAGAGGCAGCACTGAAAGAAATCCCTTGTGGCATCCCGAAATTTCACGTAAAAGAACCGATAATATAATTCCAAAGCCTTTCTCATTTGGCCTCAGGCTCAGTTTCATTAAACGCCTCAATTTCAAGAATTGAGAAAAAAACGAGTGCCTTGTTTAAGAGCTTTTTCTTATTTCACTGATTCTTCTCTTCAGAAGCAATTAAGTAGACATTAAAAGTAAATATCCGAAGAACCGATCAAAGAAGTTTGCATTTCGGGAGGAAAAAAAGTATGTAGATTAAAGAAACTAAGTTGAGAATTAAGCCTACCTAATAAAATTAAGCTTATCCATTTTATTATGCATTGAATAATAAATGGGAAATTAACTTGAAAGCTTCATCACTTGCGTTAGAGCTTTTAATCTATAGTGAGATAAATTCAATAAAGCTCCGTTTACTCCATATTATTCACGAAACTAACAGTAAAATTTTTAACTAAATAAGTGACACGTGGATTAAAAGCTTCGAAAAATTTACTGTATTAAAAGTATAAAATGTTTCATTCTTTTCTATGAAGTTGAGTATATAAATCTGCTTGAGAGAACAGTATTCTGTGTTAATATTGGATTGCAATAAAATAATTTCGGTTTGCGAAATTAGCGTTATGTTCATAATTTTAGTCTTCTAGCAATCTTATATTTTTTTTCTTTTGACACTTAGTAGCTTGACACTTTTAGTTTGTTATAGAAACAACTTTTTTGCATTTTTGTTTAAAACTGTTAATTTACGGTCAGTTTTAAAATAAGATGCAAAATAAACACTCTTTATGTATCGTATATACCCTCGTAAAAATCGAGATATTTTGGACAAAAAAAAGACTTCAAAGTGGGGGAGTCGACTTATACGCGGGGCATAAAAAATTAAAAGAATCGGAAGTTAAAAAATTTCTTTTTATAATGCAGTTGTTTTCTTCCCGCACTCAAATTGGACGACGTATCAAATAAGTCACTTATTTGAAGTAATTTCATGATTTAAATTATGTGACGAACTAATCACAGAGTTTTATACTTTAACTAGAGTAAGTTTCGATTAAACCAAAGAATTTTCGGCCCCCAAACAACCGATCAATATCAAGCAATAAAAAAGTTTCGCCAACACGCCAAGAAAAGAGAAATGCAGATAGTTTCTATGTACGTATAAGTCTTTAGAATAGTTATTGTTCATTCATGAAATACTTTTGTTAACAGGCGTACACGTCAAAATTTAAAAAAAATAGCCCACGCAATAACTGAACAGTTTTGAATATTTCTTTACTTTTTTAATTTTCAAAATGGTAAGAAAGCGGTCGAGGCTCACAAAGAGAAGTGTGAAGTTTATGGCTTTGATTGCTAACAGAACGCATGTGTGAGAATTGGCTTAAAAAAATTTCGTTTTGGAGATTTTTTACTTGAAGAAAAATAACATTTCGACAGACCTTCTGAACTTGACGATGACACATTTTAAGAGAAATTCCAATCGAATCGTCATATGCAAGAGACTGCAAAAAGGTTAATGTTTCACACACAAAAATTGAAAATCGCATAAGATGTCTTGGAATCTTTCAGAAACTCGATATTTCGGTTCCGCATGAATGGAAAGAAATTCTCTTAATGCAACGAGTCAACTTTTGCGATATGCCTTTCAAACGTAAGGGAGTTGACTATTTTTTAAACGAACTATCACTATTGATGAAAAATATGTTGTCTGCAATAACATAATCGAAAAAGGATCATGGTCCCAGCATGATGAATCAGCACATATTATATCGAAAACTAAATTGTATCAGATAAAGGTCATGTCGTCAACCTGGTGGGATTTCAAAGACGTTGTACATTTTGAGCTGATTAACAATAAACTGAAATGTTTATTGCCAACAACCTATGAAACTAGAGGAAGCAGTCAAAGAGAAACTGCCAGTCCTGACAAATCCGAAAAGGTTTCACCACGTTAGTGCCTCACACAGCTTTAGCAACACGTACGAAATTATTAGAGCTTGCACCATCAGATTATCATTTATTTCGAAGTTTGCAAAACATCTTAAATGATAAAAATTTCATTTGTAACGGTGACCTTATATAGCTTTTGGTTAAATTTTTTGCTGATAAAGATCAGAAGTTTTACAAACGCGGAATCGCAAAGTTACCCGATAGATTGCAAAAGATCATCGAACAGAATGGAAGCTATTTGGCTGATTAAAGTTCATTATATATATATATATATATATATAAACCTGGTTTGGTTTTGGTTTATTTAATTATGGCAAAGCACACTAGGGCTATCTGCCTAAGGGAAGGGATGCCTTCGTGGAGGACTTTCTAAGGGAAACGGGCTCGTATACACGTTACACATGGGGAAAACCACGAAAACGCCCATGCAGCCAGCCCGTTCGCGGGATTCGAACCTCGGACCGAACTACCAGTGTTCAGCGACTTTACCGCTCGGCCGCTGGTGGGCTATATAAACCTGAGTTTTATTTCAAAACTTAAAAAACCGAATAATTACTTTCTTGCTAACCCGATAGTAATAATGAAAGATTACACCAGACTATGATTTACTTCAGATTTCATCGTGTAAGATCTACTTGTTTAACTTCTAATGTGACAACTGCAGTACGTGTAGGAATTACACAGGAGAAGGCTAAAAAAGAACCCTTTATTAGCTCTTTAAAATTCACAATGCGTCGACTTGACTTTAACACACTAAGCCTCACTCGGGCGATAACTCAAATAACAAGAACTAAACTAAAAATTTGAAGATATTAACAAGCAGATGAATTACTTCACAGGGCTCAGATAATCCTGTTACCTAAAAACAGCGTCGAAAATCTAGTGTTAGAAAAGTAGTAGCTGTTAGGCCCCGTTAACCAGCAATAACTGCAGAAACAGAAGCTCACGCTACAGAGGTGACAGCCTTTGCCCAAACCCTCTAATATTCCCTTCTAGGAATCTGTATTTAAACTTTTCTCCTTAAAGTAAAATTTTCATTACTTCATGCGCGCTACCAAGTTTAAATATCTATATTGACCGCTATCGAATGCAATTTAATTATGTTGTTTTTAACATCTGTACGTAAGGACAGAATAAAAGACTCTTTTCCTCCAAGAAAACTATAAAACTGCTTTAAAATGAATTCTGAATAGAATTTTTCGCAGTGTCTGTACGTACGTACGTATGTATCTCGTATAACTCAAAAACGAGTAGCCTCAGAACGTTAAAATTTTATATATAGGACTGCTATAACATGTAGATGTGCACCTCGTATTTGGGTTACAATCGGCCGCACCAAACGTATATAAATATATATCCACTCTTTTACCCGGCTCAGTGAGCTCAGTTTCTTAACTCTCATATATTTGTAAATTGTGCATTTTTTGCTTTAAAAAAACTGAATTATGTTGTTCTTAACTTCCGGTTAAGGTTTTTATGCCTTTAGGAAATCTGCAAGCAGTAGTTGCAGAATTATCAACAATTTAAAAGCTGTTTAAGTGCGGTTAAGCCTAATTTTTAAATAACATTGCGGACATATTTGTTTACATTTGAAACAGCAGAATCATAGATTTGTTGCCAATCTAGAGAGACTAAGCTTCGCAACAACAAAGATAACGCCTTCATTTATTATTGCGAATTAAATCAGGCTTAATCCTTTCTGTAATGTTTTCGAGGAAATAAGTATTTAAGATTTACTTCGTAATTTTTAATATAGATATTTTGAATTTTTATGTATTTTTGCCTTGCCGCGAAGTGAGAACTGAATTAATTGAATGAGAAATACTGAATCGTCTGTGAAATCTGTTTCTTTTTTTCTTTGCTTTTTTTTTCCCTTTTTTTTACTTAATTTCTTTTATACATCGTTCTAGATTTATTATAGTATTTGAATAGAACATTTGGCAACGATTAGATAATTCTTCAAATGATATAAATTTTGTGCATTCTGAGTTATAATATGGACGAAATATAACGCTGTTAAGTGAACCTAGCGCCAGAGTGTCGCTATGGTAAACAAATATAGAGAAGTTATTCTATTGTGGTTTATGCGCTATCGACGAAGTAGATTTAATTCAATCCAATAAGTTTAAATGAAATGCAAGAAAAATGCTTATAATTTAATATTTCATACAAGGAAGTCATGTGGTGTACACTCAGATTTTTTATCGTCCGTAATTCCCCAGTGGATTGAAATCTATCGGAAAGAAATTATGTATGCCATTGCCTTAAGCAAAGGCCTATAGCCTAAGATTCATTGGGAACTATTTTGATTATTCAGAAGGCCTTGAAGCACACTTTTGGCATCGGATAATATGAAGGCCTTTACAAAAGAGTAGCTGCGAATCGACAGTTGTTGGATAGCCACAGCAATGGCTTCAATTTCTCTATCAAAAACAGTAGTATGAGGGCCCATTGATAAGTGCAAGCTAAAACGCTCGCTATGGATTCCAGCTCCAGCACCGCGCCCTTTTCTCTGACATAGCGCCGTCATTGTAGACACACACCCACTCATTTTGAGAAAAGCTAGACAATTTCGGTTCAATTCCAAAACATCAAATTCCCTCTCAGCAGCTTGGATAAAGCAAATTTGAGTTTTAGTATTTCTAGAAATTTCAGTATCATAGTTCCTCCGAAACGAGTTGTCGGCCAAACGCACCAGCTTCTAGTATAATAGGATCGCGTTGTTTCTCTTAATAAAATCATGAACAGTCTCCAAATCGGTTGAAAGCTGCATTGCAAGAACACGAGTAGATCTCACTTCCACAGTAATTATGCGTAACGCTTGGCTCTGGAAGACTTCTGTATGAGGTCTACATTCTCAGGAGTAGTGATGAAAATCTCGCTAAAATATCCAATAACTGGTTGAACGTATAATTTGTAAATAGTCATCGGTGTCTTTTTGTCACAGCCCATCTTGAGTCAGCCAGACGTTTTAAGACAGAGGGTCTTCTCACGGCTATTTTTCAAATGTTCCGCGTGTCTCCTTCAATTTAAGCGTAGATCGAGAATGCAACCCAAATATTTAGTCGAATCATTATGTTGAATATCTATACACTTATATGTCAACTTCGAGGTAAAAGGCTGTCTGAGAGAAGAACTGCTACAATCCCTTATCCTGATTCACTCTCATACCATTTTTAGGCACTAATATTCCAGCTCTTTCTGAGCACTATTAAGAGTCACATTTAAACAATCCTGCTTCTTTTTAGAAGCACTACTCCAGACATTCAAATCATCAGCAAAAACGGCAGAATCCACCCACGGTGCCGGAGTGTTCGGTAAGTAATTAATAAAAGCACAGAAAGAATTAGGCTGATGACTGTTCCCTGCGAGAAGCCAGTTTCGATCAATTTAAATCTAGAAGTATCACAGCCATATCTAACAGCAGAAAAACGATGTGATAAGAACTTCTTAATCCATAAAGCATCCTTCCAATTATTCCCAAGTTCTCTAATTTCTGAAAATTGCATAGTTTCCATACTTTAAGCTGATTCGAAGTCTATAAATGTGCCAAGACAGAAAAACGTTTGTCTAAAGAATCCTTAATGGCTTGACTAACGGTTATAAGGTATTTCTCCCACTTCCCTAGCGTGCCTTCGTGTTGTAACGGTAGCACGCTGAGTCGGTATTCCAGAGAACCGTGGTTGGATTCCCGGCGAAGGCCGTTGCATATTTTTCATCTTTTCTGCTTACAATTAACCTAATGACTCTATAACGTAAGATACATGTTGAGCAGTGGAATGATATTGCCGGAATCCAGCTTGTTTAGGAGACAAAAAACTGTTAATCTCCAGAAACCAACTTAGTCTAGAGACTATCCTCTTTTCCATAATCTTCAACAAAACTCTAGTCAATGCAATATGTCGATAGCTTTTAATATTATCTGCAGGTTTATTCTTTTTCAAAATAAGGATAATAATGGCTTTTTTCCACATAGTAGGTACATAAGAGTTCAATTATGATTAAAAATAGATAGCCGAGACATCTGAGCATTGTATCATAGATGTTTAATAAACTCTGGATATATGTCATCTGTGCTTAGACTTTTTCATATCTTTAGAAAATCAGTTGCTTCTTCTAGTTCCATGATGTCAAAGTTTCTATTAAAAATCTCTTGACCAGTTCCCAAAGTACTATGGGAGTCCTTGATAAATTTCTTCATCAACTTTTCATCTCTCTTATGTTTATCAATTAAGCGCTGATTAGAAGCATTAATTATATCCTTCTCAGTTTTAAAGCCTTTCTTTTAATAGTGGTTGGTATCCTTGGAGACAGGGAGTAGTCACGTTTCAACGTATTTACAAATTTAAAAACCTTATTGCCGCGCCATCTTTACGGTATTCAATATTTATTTATAAAAATTTTTTAACTCTTGCGCTTTGCTAAATTGATTTCTTTACGGAGAACTGCAATACTCTTTCTCCAATTTCTGACATCTTCCTGGTTGCTAGGATGTTCAGCCTTAGTACGGCCTAAACCGACTGTTCCGTTAACAAAGTAAGTTGATCATTCCAAAAATGTTGGTAATTATATTGCTTACCTCTAGGTATCCAACGTTTAGCCACTGTTGAAATGGTCTTGCAAAAATACGAGAAGCAGGAATCTACATTTTTTTTCTATAGTTTGTTGATCTATTTAAAAGAACCTCCAATTCATCGCGGTATGCCTTCCATTTGGCCTAAAATTCCACCTGTTCTTAAAATAGTGCTTTTGTTTAGAGGTTTATACCTTAACTGGGAATGAAGTAACAGTAATGCCATGGGCAGAGCTAGGATCATAAATTATTTCTCTGTTCGCCTCATCTGCTAAGTCGCTTGAATCCAAAGTTTAATCCGGTTATCTATTATAGCGGAATGTATAAGTAGGAATATCAGGATTTTTGTAGATCAATTCGAGAGTATTGGAATTCATAGCTCTTTCTGCACTGTTTGTGTCTCAATAATTCCAGCGTAAACTATGTTCATTTAAATCCTCATATTAAATTGTTTTGGGCTATTGCAGTTAAAAATATTAAAATGGTTCTGATAAATCAAAATATCGACTCGAACCATCTCAACTCCACTTTTGGACGAAAGGTAACTGATGATTTCAAACGTAGAAGTTAAAACTTTCCTAATAAATAACTAAAATATCACTAGCATTGCGTATAGTTTTAGGTTATAGTTTCAAGTAAAACCAGGAAAGTTATATTTAGTTAAATCACTATATTCAAGGTTTGCGTCGACTATCATAAAAACCTCAATGTCATGCGACCCTAAGATAGCCTGAAGTTGTGCCCGTTTTTATTTCCGAAATTCTACAGGCATTCCATTGGAGAATTCTCAGTGTCCTTAAACGGACAATTGAATGTCCTTAAAAGGACAATTTGTATTATTTTTTTTTTTTGAAGTTATCATCAAAAAGAAGACAGGATCGAACGGCAAAACTGTAACAGATTCAGCGATATCCAGGCTGCACCACTAGGAGGCCTGCTACGTTACATTCCAGAAACAGGGAAGCAACTCGTAAAAACACATAACTATAGTAACACATAACAAGTATATAAAAATAACACCTACTTTTTTTCTCAAATAAAAATAATACCTACATCATGAGCTGCCATAAAACTGTTTTTGTTTTCTTAATAAAATAAAAATTCAACTTGATAAGAATTGAAGTTTTAAAAACTTCGTTTTAGCATTTCGATTTTGCAAATAAAATATTATAAAAATATTAGACAAGTGTATTATCATTTGAACAGAATTCTAAAATGAAATATGTATACAAATTTTCTATTTATATGTTACCGCACTTTTAACATAAGTACTAGACTCCAAGACATATGCAAACTATCTCGTATGAAAGAAAAATGAGAAATACTGCAGTCGACAGCATATAGAATAACAATCACTTCAAAAAATGAAAATAAAATAAAATCTTAAAAAAAATCTGAAAGGTTTCAAATTTTAAATTACGTGCAAAGAGGCGTTTTTTGTGTGTTACCTTTATTTATTAAATATCATGTTCTTCGCACTTATCAAAAATTCGTTAATGTTTTACAAAATATGAATAAAACAAATTGCAAATTTCCAATTTGGGCTTCCAGATGCCCATATTCGGTGGAGGATTACATTATTCAAAATTGGATGGCTCTAAGTACCGTTGGTTTATCACAATGCGAGAAACATACATACATTAATGCAGATTCTTTACGGAGTTTCCTTATTTAATTTCTTTAAATATAACACAGGGCGATAATAAAAAAATAAAAAAAAAACCCGAAAGATTTCAGATTTTACATTACGCCCAAAGGGACTTTTTTACCTTTTGTGTGTTACGTTTATTTATTAAATATCATGATTTTCGCACTTAAACCATAAAATTCAATTAAATTCAGCAATATCGTAAAATAATTTTAAAAGGATTATATCGTTAAAATTTTAGATACACAATCTTGCTCGCTGGAGAATTTTTTTTTTTTTTTTTTTTTTTTTAACAGTGTTGTCATTGCTCGCTTTGAAGTCATTGAGTTTCTTAATCAAAAAAATTTTTAAAGTGTTATAAAATTTAATAAATAATTAATAATTTTATGTTAATAATTTTATAAAATATCAATAATAAAGCAAATTCCAAATTTTGGCTTTCAGATGCCCATATTCGGGTGGAAACTTACGTTATTCAAAATTCGATGGCTCTATGTACCGTTGTTTTATCACAATGCGAGAAACATACATACATTTATGTAGATTTTTCATTACTTGATTCCTTTAAATATAACACAGGCAATAATATTTGGTCGCAACAATTTTAAAAGTGAAACGGACATTTAACGTTTTCGACGCTAAATGCCAAAACGAAATTCATAGTCCCTCTGGGATAACGCATCTTTTCGCTAAAAAATATTATAAAGGTAAATAAAACATTTAAGAGGTTTATTAACATATTAATAGAATCAAGAAAGGCATTACATCAAATGCATTGGGCTAGGAATGTCAACAGTTATTGGAACATAAAAATTCTGCGCTTAAAGGCGCATGTGCGGGATCTGTTTTCTACCGTAAGATTTATTTCGCTACGCCCATATGCGTCACTGGCATATTAAGTAAGCTCTCTTTCGCCGCATACACACGGCAGCTGTCCGCAAACAAGACATTCAACTGCAATGAAAGAATATAGAAGTTTTTGTTTTTTTTTTTTTTTCAGAACGCTATGAAGTATTGTCATATATTGTCATAGCCAGAAAAATATATAAAATATATCTACATTTAATTTAAATTGAAGACCTGCAATTTTTCAAAACCCGCGTCTTAGAAATTTTCTCGTCCAATTCTTGATGCACACTAGTCCAAAAAGACGGATGAGTAATAAATAAATAAGTCATAGCAGAAAAATATACTACAGCAAATATTTCAACTCGCCCCTTTCGTAGCCTTCAATACAAATGGAGAAACACAGATTTACATCTATGCAGGACCCCAGAGGCATATAACTCATATTCTTATTCCCTTTTATCCCATAACTTTGTACCTCGAGCACAGAACGTCTCGTGAATAATTGCATAGTGGGGGCAGTACGACAAAGGCACTTTTTTCTTTCCCGGCCTTAAGCGGGTGGTATTTTCGTGAATTATTGAATCAAAATATTAGGAAATGCAATGGCAAGGATGTCTGACGGGTTTAAAATACGAGCGAGCATATTTCATATTTCACTTGGTTTTGGCAGCGCAATAATCGGTTAAAGTGTGCTTCGAAAGAAAGCCATTGTTATGAGATTGTTTCTTGTGATAAGATCATAGCCGTATTTCAATTCTATTAGAACAATCGGAAAGTTAGAAGCAGAAAATATCAGGTGCTGTATATATTTTTAGGACTATTCGTAAGATATCTATCTACCTATCTGTATCTATCAATCTCTAAGACGAAAGAAGGGAAACACTACAGATAAGTGAATGCACAGATAAAGTTGAGCTTGGAAATGACGTCTCAAATATTTTTGAGACGATATTATAAGTCAACTACTAAAAAACACCTTAACAGATACATAAAAATATACCGGATTTTCAAGCCGAATTGGCTGCTATCATATTTTCTCTATAATGGACTGATGAAAGCCTGAGTTTAAAACATATATTAATATATAAACAGACTCATTGTCTGGTTTCAAAGCATAATAGATGCTAAAAACACTAATATTTTGGTCTCATATATAAAAGATCTCCTTGTAAAAGATGAGAAAATACACGAAGTGAAAACGAATTGGGTGAAAGCCCATACTGGTTATAGGCAATGAGAGAGGTGACAGACTGGTCAAAGAGTCTGCAATGGGGAATGCCGGGTATATATGGGGAATGTAGTATATTTGGTATTCAGGCATCAAAAGGAATCGTTATTGGTAAAATCAAGGATGTCTATTACGATTGCTGGAAAGAGAAATGGAACATTTCGGGTAAAAGGAAAGACTATTTGTTGAACTTTGAAGTTTCTAAAAATATGAGAATGCTATGTGATTTTGATTACAATCAAATAATCACTGAACAAGGGCCCTTCTCGGCGTACCTGAAAATATTTAATTTTCAAAATGATAGTCTTTGCATTTTTATAGTGCTGAAGGCAATGCACGACATTCCCAATCATTAAACTTAATAAACATGAATCCTTCCGTTTGAAATGGGTTGTTCAAAATGGTAGGAAAAATTCTGCAATAATGTTATTTCATTTAAATTAATGTCCTGAGTAGACTTGCGCCCTTATTTAATGGATAAATTGTACACGAGGCTTGCTTCAATTATTTTAATTAAATAGCAAAACTTTACTATTTTCCGGGACACGAATCTGCAAACTAAAGACAATAAGTATCTCAAAGAAGTTTACTTTGAGGTATTCAAAAAACAGGCAAAAATATCATCCTAAATCAAAATTAATTTTGCATCAAAAATAATAAATAACATTTTCAAATATACGTTTATTTACTTAAACTATTTTACTAATTAAGAAAGTATTAATAAATCAATTTAAAAGCAAAAGTTTATATTAACTTGGATAGTACAATGAAAGGGGTATTAAGAATAATTTTCTGATGCTGTCATTTTAAAACATTAAAGAAGACAGAAATAGCACTACGCTATGGAAATACAATAAAAGCTCTTCAGTTGTATTTAAGGAGTCATTTTCAGCACCCCTTAAGTAAAATTTTGTAATTTAGTTCATTATCTGTTATTTATCATTATAACTTTCATTGTAGTTTCTAAATTATATATTGTTAGCAAGACTACGATTCTCTAACCAATCAAATAACACTTTAAATTGAAATGACCAACCAACGACCTATTTTCAGTCTCCAATGATCTGCCTCGAATAATTTTGACAATAATAGACATTTTGATATTGGTATATACTCATCGAGCGAACGGGCAGAACTAAAATTGACTGCCCAATGATCTCAGATTGTTTATGATTACTCTCATTTTCGAAAATGTTGCTTGTAAAAGTAAACATTAATCATCTGAGAACGTCCACGCCACACGAATTTTCTCTCTTTTCCCTTCTTTCCTTTACGCTATTATATTGTCTTCGCCTTTCATAATCATTTAAACAAAGATGCTGATATCACAGTTACCGCTGGAAATAATAGTTAAAATAACAATAAATAATCACTAAGACAGGCAACCCATGCATTAAAGTTCATTCATCTCATAATACCTTAAAACTGACATCAAAACATTTCGGAAAGGGCAAATCATAAAATTAGATCAGAGTAATAAAGCTTATAGCATCCTACTGATCATATTATTTAAATCTTAAAATCTGCAATTTTAAATATATCCAAATAACACCTTACCTGTTTTCTAAAATGAAAGTTTTAAAAATTAGGATTTCATTTTAAATTGCTTTAAAATTAAATTATTGTCATTCTCAGTTTCAATATACAAAATGCGCTTACGTATTAACGCAATCAGTTTAGTAGATATCGCCAAATTTTCAGAATGTATCAAACTGGCAACCATGCGCATAACCATTGTTCCGGCAACCTATAATCCTTCATAATAATCCTTCAGTCAGACAACGCCGCAATTTTCGTGTGCGTTTATTTATTTATTTTTTCTGTATTCTAAGTTTCAATGGTTTTTATCAGCAAATTGTGATATTTTTGTCTTAAACTTAGTTTTAAAATATAAACTTGTGGAATTTGCCAGCAATGGAAGAAAATGCTGTAAAATTTCAGCAAGAATACAGAATTTTGTTGAAAACTTTCTAAACAGAACAACTAAAACATGCCTTTCGTAGATAGTCGCTGTTGCTGAGGTTTGAACGAAGCCGGGTTTTCGAAATTCTCCGATTTTATTTTAAGTGATAAGCAGATCGCTGTGTACTTCGGTGAAAAATAGATCAAAAAGATTACAGAAAGATTTGAAGAAGAATATGAGTGTTTTATTTTTTAATTTACCACGTAATTCTTATTTAATGATTCAAATTTGTATTTTGAATTGCTAAAATACGTTTTATGTTCGTATGCTGACAATATTTAGCAACTTGAAAAACATCAATAGTTTGAAATATTGATAAACATCGATAGAACTTGAAAAATATCGATAGTTTGAAAACCTTCGTAAAGAAACTCACCATCAGCTTGAACTCGATAAATAACTTCTACCTTTTCATCTATAAAAAATCGCCAGATTGCGCCAAGGTGGTTGTATTAATACGTAAGTACCACAAAGAATAATTACATTAAGCATTTTGATACTTTCCATTGTTTTTCAAATAATGTACATGTTCATTTAATAACTAACACGCAAATTTGCATAAAAACTACAGAACTTCAACAAAGTTCATACAACAAAGTTCAATTTTCAACATAGATTCTCTAAAAAATTCTTGGTTTTTTTGTTGTATGACCTCATATTAGATTTGGTTGTTAAAAGCCTATACGAATTTTGTGAGTAAACACGCCAGAAGACCAAAACATTAACCAAAAATTTTGAACCATTTTTACAAATCAAAGCAGCAACAGTTTTTTCAGTTGTTACAAATACAGCACTTTATATCCCAAATATAAATAGGATAAAGTGGACACCACTTAGCTTACTTGTACGGCTTATTAAATACTCATTTTCGAAAACTTATAACTTGATATTAAATATTGTTAGATATTTACAACAATATAGTGATATTCAATATGGTTAGATATTTACAATAATATACTGATATTAAATATTGCTTGATAATTATTAGGCCCACCAGCGGCCGAGCAGTAAAGTCGCTGAACACTGGTAGTTCGGTTCGAGGTTCGAATCCCACGAACGGGCTGGCTGTATGGGCGTTTTCGTGGTTTTCCCCTTGTGTAACGTGTATACGACCCAGTTTCCCTTAGAAAGTCCTCCACGAAGGCATCCCTCCTCTTAGGCAGATAGACCTCGAGGCTTTGCCATAATCACACACACACACACGCTTGATAATTATTGTTCAACTAATGCATGTAGTTAGATTTTATTACTTGTCGAAAATTATTTTTTTTAAATTTGACAATGTCTAAAGTAGGAATATCTTCATCATTTACACACTTCTGTAATTGAAAGTATAAGATTACGAACAACGATTACAAAAACAAACGCCGGGTAAGGGCTATTAACCCCGGCAAAGGGGTGCATATATAAGTATATAATATATATATATATATATATATATATATATATATATATATATATATGTTTGCTTCTGCCGCTTCCGATAAAAGAAGGAGGTGCGAAACTAGAGGTCTCATATACAAAATTTCGACTTTCTACGTCTGATCATTTTTGAGTTATGCAAGATATATACATACGTACGTACACACTTACATAAATACGTACAGACATCATGAAAAAATCCCTTCTGAAACTATTTTAAATCTATTTTGCAATCCATTTTGGAAAAAAGAATGCTTTATTCTGTCCGTACATACAGACGTCATGTAAAAGAATCGTCCAAATGGATTCGGGAATGGTCAAAATCGATACTTCCGTTTGAAGTATGATACTCGAAAAATTTCGCTATTGCAATACTTTGCTTATTTCATACAAGGATGTAAAAAATATGGCAACGCTTAATCTGTAAACGTGAGCATTGATCAGGCTGAGTACGTCACACACATGCATCCACATTTATTTTTTTTCCTTCACCTTTTCTAATATAAGATTTCCAAAACCATTAATTTGTTACATCATGTTCATTACAATCAATTAAAATAATATAATTTATGCGAATATAATACAGATTGTCAACCGAGATATGCCTTCAAATAATGTAAACTGTTTTTATTTATTCTTTTATCAAGAAATAATTCCAGAATCGACATATTTGTTGACAACATAAGCTATTTGTAATCGATCGACACAGACCTCGAGCACTGCAACCTTTCGGTTCAGAAACTTAAATTGCATATGCATATTAAGCAATTTTATTAAAAACAAAAAGAATGTTTCTTGTCCAGAAAAGTTAAAATTTTGCTTCCATCTTTTGCGTTCACGTAGGGAAAAGAAAATACACATACTTGCATTCTAGTTTAATATACAAAGAAATCAGAAATACATTGACCAATGTCAATCTTGTATTAATTCAGTAAATTATTTCTTCACACGCCAAAAAAGAGAGGAAAAATATCGCGAACAGTTTACCTTGTATTTATTATTCAAATTACTTTATAAAAATGTGTGTTTTGTATTGCGAAATCTGATAAATGCTGAAATAATGATTATTGTAACTTGCTTACGGAAATTAAATTTCAGAAGCAGCGTAAATAATGGAAACAAACATCTGTTAAGTAATTTAATATTGTAAATATATTAAAGTAAACTATATTTTTAAACAATTCTAAAACTACTAAAAGAAGGCAAAGCGAACCAACGCTTTAGTGGTTGGCAAAAGTGATGTTGGTAGTAGTCTGATTAGGTTTCGTATTTCGCCGAACAAGATGCCTTCGTTGATGTTCACGGGGAGCCATTCTGATACCTATAGTGGCAAACCTTGCAGGCCACCGGATCACTGGGCTCCGGTTCGAATCCCAATGAAAGCTTGGATTAAGACACAATAACACGCCGAACAAATACTAATTCAGAAGTTAAACTACAAAAATCAGCGTTATATTTTCAAAATTTTCACAGGACTAGTTTCGTTGGTTTTACCGAACCACCATCCTCAGCTGCAAAACCGCAAATGAACGAGATAGGATATAATGATTAGATAAGATAAGAAAGCCTGGAGAAGAATAAGTAAGTGGCGCCATCCGTTGAGGAAACCAGAACTAAAACATAATTTCCTTAAAGACCGAAGGCAAAGTTGGATTGGAATTAGGATCATTAACTAGAACAGAAAGTTTTTTTTAATGTGAAATGCCTCTAGAAAATCCAGTTCTCCAATGGAAGATGTTTTTTTAATAATTTTGGCAGTAGAAAAATTTAAAGTGTGATTTTCGGACCAACAATGTTGAGCAACAGGATGCTTTTTAATGTATGAGTCTCTGCTACGTGAGGGCACTTAAAATACACAATGAGCCAAATATCCGCTAGAGTGGCGTGGTGGTAAGGGAAGAGTAGCGGGAAACTCTTGGACTCGTTCCCCAGAGGGTTATCCTTCAAATTTCATACATCTAGGAAACGTCATTATGTCACCTGTAAGAAGCGTAAGATCATTAAAATTAGAGAATTTATTTTGATCTTACTGCCAGAAAAGCAAGTGAGATAAGTCACAAGAGAGGGAAAAAAATTAAAATAATTAAAAATTTGTATTATCTCTTTTCAACGTTCGGTAAACTAACAATACTGAATAAACTTACAAAGGGCAAATTCCAAGTTAAAAAAGACAGTTTAGTTACAAAGAACAAAATTTACAATAAAAGCCACAACTCGTGATGATGCAACTAAGTATATGTTGAACAGTAGTCACAGACTTAAACATTACTAGAAACTGCCTCAGTATTCTACGGAAAATCGACGTAAAGCTGAATAATTAGATAGGCAGTGATAGAACGTAAAGCTGAATAATTACCACTATCAGAGCAGGCAGGAATCTAACATGTAGCATGACGAGAAGCCAGAAATACGCTTTGTCTTAAAATCTACACAGTTTAAACCGTGATCTCCGGGAATGTGGGTCCTCCAGCTGGCCGTGGATTAAATACTGGCTACGAATTTGCACTCCCGGGAAGAATAAGGGAAGGAGAAGTTATGGTAAAGACCGAAATCATAATAACTAATTTAAAATAATAACCTTAAGTGCTGCTAACGGCTTTCATGTTATTTATTTTCTAATAAATTTAATTATGAGAAACATACTTAAGAGAATAACAGAAAAAAATAATGTCGCACATAAATTTCCTCCAAAAGCAATTTTTAGTTTGTTTTATTTGCCTAACGCGTGTCCTTTCTCTGCACATATATAACCACATTAATATCCTCTATAATTGTGAGGAATTTGTGACCAAATCGTCGCTTCCTTTGTGCGAAAAGACACCTTTTTAGGAATTCACTGTCATTTACGTAACTATTTTTCATATATATAACTAGGATTTAAACAATTCTTAAGAAAATTTCTTCCGAAAGCATCTCTCTCGAAACTGCGATAAAATTGATTAATAGTGACAATTTTCTAAGGTAGTGGTGACCAAGCAAAGAAGAATCTACTTTTATTTACGGCCTCGAAGAATTACTTAAACCCGATATTTGTTCATATTATTTTCACTGCCCGAGAAGAGTTATAACCGCAACCATTTTAATCGTACTCCCTTTCTTCCAATAATATATATCACTAGCTTGACTAGTCAGTAATTTATGCATCCAATTACTTAGTTTTCTGGTTGCTCGAAGTTCGTTTATGCAAAGACACAAAGGAACTTTGTTTGCCTATCGGGTATTTATGTGAATATTTCGTTTGACATCTTTATCGTAGTATTTGGTTTGAATGTGACATCTTTTTGATTATTTAAGAGAGATTTGAGTTGAAGTCGTATGCAAATATTTCATTATCTGTGAAAGTTTGTTTCTCTAACAAACTGTCATTCTGTCAGTGTGATATCGCATGTGCTAGAAGCATAACAATATATGAGCACTCCTTTGTTATTTGCGACATTTTAAGGCTTCGGCGGTATTAAGTGTGAGTGAGTTTAGTTTTTTTTTTCTTTTGTCGCGCGAGATTAATTTCCATTGCACTAACGGTTCTTGTTTCGCATTAAGTTGAAAGTAATTTTTTTGAGTTCTATTTTATTCCCCCTTACCAAGAAGTTTTTCCCCTTCTTCCTCTTCATTCTTTTTTTAAAAAAATTCGTTTTGAGGATTTTGTTTCATAATAAATATATTTTTTTTTTTAATTTTTATTAGCAACGTTCTTACTAGATGTCAATTTTTTTTCTTTGATTCTTTGATTTCTTTTGATTCTTTGATTTCTTTGATTGGATTCTCTAAAAGTAGCTGCAGAGACTCAACTTCTATGAGATAGTAAGATGACAGTGTGGATAAACATTAATTTTTAACATTCCCTATAAACACGGCAGATATTTATTTCTAATTATTTCAAACTGCTAAAATAAATATCTTATTGCTTATAAAGTTTACTAAATGGAAATCAAAAATTCGAACGCCGCCCAATAGGGATAGTGATTAGTAACGCTCACTACCGTACCAAACGACCCGGATTCGAATGCCGGAGAAGGCATGTATGCTTGCAAATGTATATTAGCTGTGCGGTGTGGGGGCTCTCTAAATATGCGGTGAGCCGTAAGTCCTTTCGAGAGGTTGTTGGCAAGGAAAGAGGGGTGGGAGACCCTCGGACCCATTCCTCCAAGATGCTCTCCTTCAAAATTGTCCATGTTGTCAACCACAGCCGCAATGTCTCCTTGCCACGAAAAATTCCGTGGAATTGCTTTGATATCAGACAAGTGAGATTAGTCGCGACAGCAACAACATTTCGAATGTTCTGGTGACCAAAATCAAATACATTTCCATCCAGTGGTCTTTGTGCCCCAGAGGAACATGTTCACATTTTTGTTTCATACTTTTCTTCCTGTACTTAGAGCTATCAGAATATCAGGTTAACTCTGAAAATTGTCTGTTTCCTGCCGTATCCCCCGTACCTTTTTCCCTAATTTTATCGCCTGAACATTGAGAGGGAAAATTGTATGAGTATTTTAAATTCCAAAAGACGAGGTTTCAGTAAAAATATAACAAGCGAAAACTAATCATGGGGAAACTACAGGTAATTATTACAATATTATTTACTTAAAAAAAACCTACATTCGATTAAGCATACATAGCAATATTAAAATTACATTATCTAATAGAATATCTTCATTTCTACTTCCCTGGGACTTCAGTGTCGCCCGTTATTACTGTTTTCTCTGCTACTCCTTAGACCTAGATAAGGTAGATGTGCAGCTGTCTCAGCGAAATCATAGACTGAATATTAGTTCACGTTTGCTTCGCAGTGATGAGTCAGTTCCTGCATTAGGCTAGCAAGGAAGAGCTGGATGAGAATTTACAAGATTAGGTTATTTAATTACGGCAAAGCCTCGAGGGCTATCTGCCTAAGAGGAGGGATGCCTTCGTGGAGGACTTTCTAAGGGAAACTGGCTCGTATACACGTTACACAAGAGGAAAACCACGAAAACACTCATGTAGCCAGCCCGTTCGCAGGATTCGAACCTCAGACCGAACTACCAGTGTTCAGCGAATCTACCGCTCGGCCGCTGGTGGACAAAGGTTTGTCTTTGTTAGTAAGACGAAACCCAACACTATGTTAACCAATATTTAAAATTTAGGAAATTCGTCCTCTGAACACATTGATGAAAGAGAAAATTACGTGTATATTTAAAAAAATTTCAGAACCTGACGCTAAAATTTAAGAAGAAATACACGCAAGGAAATACGGTATAGCATTTGGTAGTACCGAATGAAATAGGATGCCTCCATATTGTTGATATAGGGTTGTGAGCTATAGTAATGCAATAGAAGTGACTTATTATTTATGCTGTGTCCGGAATAAGGTGAATAGTTGTGACGTGGCAAAAGGAAAATGGAACCTCGAACTCTAGATTTCGAGGTTTCATTTTCCTTTTGGTCTCTAGGGTGTCTAGGGTGTGAAGTCTAGAGCATGGCTACTCTACACCCTAAACATCTATATATTTTAATTTCCTAAAGTAACATTTCTAATTTTTTATGTCCTTTATTTCTTAAAGTGACTTTTTAATATCATGGAATTACGGATTTTAGGTGTGTGGAATGTCATTTCCTATCCTTGGAACACCTTTTGCTGTTATATTCTAATACCGCAAATTAGAATTTTTTGGCACCGTCTGTCGGAAGAGACAGTTGAGAATGTACATTCCGACATGTACTACTTTCGGGAATGATTAGAATGAATGGCAAAGTGTATCAACTATAAGTGGGAATCTTAAGTAAATATATGTGCGTACTTATGGTGAGCATATTTCACCTTTCAGTAACTAAAACTTTGGGTGTTATTAATATTCTAAACTAAGAAGAATAAGACAAATTTAAAGAGATTTTCCATGTTCACCTGAGTAGCGAAATTCCAAATCAGGATAATCACTGTCATAATTTACTGAAAAGAGTTGAATATTTGAATAAATCACATCAAATATGAAGATTTATGCGTTTTTTTTATTAAATCAGCATTAATTTTGTCCGAAATTTTTTAATGATACTGTTGTATATTAACTGTTCATAAAGATATGAATAAGCTGACCAAATGAAATGAAAGACTTCAACATTTAATGTAGTTCTAAGTGCTTCAGATATTATTTCTCAAATAACTGTACTAAAAGCGCACAAAAAGGCAATAGTATCTACGCGGCATGTTTGTAAATGGACAAGTGTAGCGAAAAGATGAAATCAAATATTTACTATTTCTTTGTCTCTAGGGACACGAATATTAATATTGTTTTCAAGATGCGTAATCGAAAATGCTCCACTCTGTCTAACGATAGGGGAGATATGCAAGGTATAGTATTTCACAGAGTAGTTATATGTTTACATTGAAGTCCCGCATGTATACATAAAGGTTTATTAGCATTATAATACATATATACACAGAGGCTGTTTGCGTATTTGTAGATGATTTTTATTGTATTCCCAGAATTATTTCATCTAACATTTTTGCGTTTTACATGTTCTATTTCATAACCCTTATTCTTCAGTATCTTTCAGTATCTATTTCCAAAACAATAAAACTTTTTGCAGCATTGAAAGAAGCATTTTATGCTATTCATCTCGAACAGGTTTCCAAAGTCTAAAGAGGGTTCGACGTTTGGATAGTCCGTTTTTAAAAGGCAAAAAGTGCAAAAATCCATCAGTGATACATCAGGAGATTTAGTAGTGATATGAGTAAAGGATATGGCCTCAATACCAACTCCTTGTTCCATTTGTTCCAGGAAATTAACAGCGGATTTTCACGTGTGGCTTCTTGCTTTGTCTACTGATTGATTGCACTATGGCTAAAGAGAAGGTATTTAATATTCGAAAATTGAGTGCAGCATATATTTCTCATAATATCTCAAGTTGATCTTAAAATTTTTCTCCACTCTACACCATCTCTATCAGAATTCCAATTCAACCCTAGGACTTTCAGCTGTTGAACTCCCACTATCTCACTGTCACAAAGACCATTTTCTATCCACAATTTTTCCAATTTTTCTAATTCTCTACTGTTCGACCTCAGTTTCCTCAAATTAAATCCACCACTCATTAATATTGATACAGCATCCGACGACAATTCAAATGATTCTCTCACACTGTCCCTACCATAATATAAATTGTTTAGATAAAGTGATGAATTATACATTTCAAATGACTTCGGTTTACTTTTCTCATATTTTTATATGATGCTTTATCGTAGCAATCAAAATAAAAGGGGCACTTTTACATCCAAAGGGTAATCTTTTCATTCTCATAATTTTATATTCTTCACTAGGGTTATCTAAATACCAAAGAAATTTTAAGAATTTTTCGATCTCTTTCAGAAATATTTATCATTAAGAAAGTCTTCTTTATATCACCATTAAACGCTATTTTGTAATTATGAAATTTTATAATCACATCAAGAATATTTGGATTTATTTTTAATTTGCCGTTATATAAAAAACCAGCAACGGTCATAAATCCCTTCAAAACTTTCTTTAAATCTTTTTCATCATATTTTAAGATCTTTTTCTGATCTTTGGCGGTAGTAAATGGACCTCTTTTTATTGCAGTCATTTAAATACACTGAATATTCATCCATTATGACAACATGTTTCAATTTTTGTCCGGATAAATATTTCTCATAAAGAATTCTGCGGCTTGTTCGGAATTTGGCTATATGCCGTGGAGAACGACGATGGCATTATGTTTTTGTTTGCCATTTTAACATTTAAATCACGCTAAATACCTTTGTTTACAGTTGACACTGAGCATTTTAATGATTTTGCAGCTGTCTTTTGATTCAGAGGGTTTCTTTTTATTATTAAAGATCTTATCTTTCAGCATTCAGAACATTTCAAACAGTATTTCCATTTGAAGCCAAACATTAACGTTTTTGTTTTCCTTTCTTTTTGGCAATATTACCTATCGTAGCTTTAGGTGTTGCTAAACTGTGGCTTTCACAGAGGTTTTTAATAATAAAACACGAATAATTTTATTCGGAAAGAGCACAAATGTAATCCCCCCCCCATCTAATCCTTCTTTAAAAGCGCCATTTCGCTTGAAAACAAACTGTCAAGTAACAGATGGTGATTTATGCTTTCAAAAATACAGTTGCAGTTAAAAAAAAATTCCAAGGAAGCGATTTTTCTATAACAAAGCAAACAGAAAAGTTTAACAGGAAGATTGTATGCAGCCATAATTGTGGATAAAATACACCTAATATTCCTTAAATATCTGTAAACTCGGTCGAAAATCGATAGTAACATCTTAATCTACCGACTCTCAATTCACTATCCTCCTGCATGCGGTAAGTTACCAACTTTTCCCCATGACAATTGTATAACATCAAATGCCCCAAAATAATGGGTTTCCCAACAAAAGCAGCGGAATTGGTTATTCGGAAAGAACATTCTTTGAAAATGAGAAATATTTTTGCATATTTAAAACAAATAAATGTTCCGATTTACGACTGCCATGTGTGATTTGACCTGGTAACACTGAGGTTCTATCACTGTAAGTTCATTTACAGCTTCATTGTGACTCAAACGCCATGGAGAAAGAGTGAGGCTGATAAGATTTAGTAGACCAATCTTTGGATGTAAACATAATCTAATGAAATCTAATGAAACAATAGTTGGCAGATTGATAAAGAAATTTATGGACATAGGTTTGACAGCAGACCAAGCTCTCGATATTAATCACCAAGCTCTCTCTCTATACAGCCGTTCTATTGAGCACATCGTTATTTGCGTGACAGTGTTATTGAAATTCCCAAAAAATACTAACCTGAAGTAGAAAAAAAATTAAAGGGGAAATTGAATACATCAATAGCCCACTTCAATAGATAGAAACGTGAAGAAGTGATTACGAATTTCATCGAAAAAGTGCAGTGCTGTAGAGCAAGTCATAGAAGACTTGCTCTACTAGTCATAGAGGATTTGTTTTAGAGAGATCATACATTATTTTTCATTCCGAATATTTGCCTAGTGTAAATATGTTAATATATTTTCCGTTTTCTGAAAATAAACATTTTATAAGACATATTAAATCCAGTGCTCGAAAATGATGTTAAATCCAGCGCTCAGAACATATTTATTAGCTTATGTTGTTTAACAACTTGATTAGTAAAAACTCTCAAAGGCTCTTCTGTTGGCAGCGAATGCTTTTGAGCTTTAGAATAGCGTTATATTATTTACATAACTTACGTACGTAGTTAGATTTTATCACATATTTGTGCAGTCTGAATGAATTTATTTAAGATCCTTGGCATGAAAGCGTTACTTAAGTTTGTAAATAAATAATTGAAAAAGGAAACCAAGAATAAGATAGTAAGTAGCTTTAGTGAGACTATCCCCGTACAATACCTTCTAAAGGGAGCTGTCTCGTAGGTACTCTATAAGACCGAAACCATTAAGGTTCCCGTGATGCTATGATATCCCCAGGAGATGGTTGGCCGGCTAATTAACTTTGCAAATCCCACAAGAGCTATTTGCGTAGGAAAGGATGTCTTTGTGGAGGGTTCTCTAAGAAAAATAGGCTAATATTCGCCTTACAAATGGGAAGAGTCCCGCAAACAAAGCAGTCTACCCAGTTCGAGAATGGAAACTAGCAACACTTCCAGAAGATGTGACAGCTTTAGTACCGGTTTGCGACTTCAGGTTATTTAGGAACACTCGGAACACAGTCTATTTAGAACTACGTCCATCGCACAGGCTATAAATACTAGAAGCTTTTTCGACTTGTACTGAAATTCTACACTTACATTCTAATTTAGGAACGATATTAGAATGTAAATTTAAAACAAGACTTTAGTCCTTTATCAGAGATTTTTAGCTCCACTGCTTCCCATAAAATCTCAGAATGAAGCATTTTGAGAAAGATCAGTCCTTGAAAACTAATTGAAAAAATGAAAACAGTCCTTTAAAAGCTAATTTATGAAATATTCCTTAAAAGCTAAAAATGAAGCAGTCTTTAAAAGCTAGTTGTTTTTGATTGCAAATATTTTTAAATGCTTTTACCTGAAAAACTACTAATGGATCAGCGTTAATTTTGATTTAAAAAATACTGGCTTTAAACATTGACGAATGTTTGGTATGAACCTACATGTATGTACTAATTTAGAAGAAATGACTGAGATACTTTCAAATATGACTATTATAATATTTCTTTATTCTTGAGAGACATATTCGTAGTTTGATTACACATTTCAATGGGCTGAATCTACACGATCGTTCGTGATCACATTGTGTCTTTTTTTATATCTTATGACATCACTATTGATGAAAAATAGGTAAGTGGTGACATACTGTCAGTATAGCAAGCAAGAATAGGAATGTAGCTAATCTAAGATGAAAGCTGAGTTGAAATACAGTTGAGTTTGGGTTGACAATTTTCTCATTCGCTGTTAAGTTTTGATTCTCAAATCTGAAACTATTTCCTATCATTACTGGCTGAAGTCTATATATAAAAGCCTGCGTCATTAATGTTATATATAATGCTGCTGATGGAGTGAATTCGTATTATAAGAATCACATAGATTAATTCTGTAATGGTATAGTTTGTTATACTATTTTGAGGACAGAAAAGGAGAATAGCCAAATTAAATTGGAGAGGTAAGAGATCGTTGCAATATGGTGGAATTTAGAATTTTCTTAGGTTACTAGCTCTGTAAAAGTTTAAATCAATTTCCCTCATCCTACTGAACCGAGAAGCGAATTATTCCTCAGTGTAAATTAAGATGACAAAGTTTTGAAACTTAAACAGACGGTACCGCTTGGGTGTACAATTAACTTCCGCCACTTGCAGCTATTTAAAATAACATTAGCTGAAATTCAGATGCAAGTATAGTTGGAGACTACACAAAATGCTCCATTTAAGTTGGCTCAAATGTTTTAAGTGACATGTTTTTAACGTCCGCTAGGAAAACGCCGAAATCCGAATAATCCCTGCAGAGCTGGAGATAGAACATAAACTGCAAGCGAGGCTACCAAACGCTCTAATTTAAAATTCCGAATTAAATACCCAAACATCTAATCTGCATTCTGGTGAAGACTACGAAAAGGAGAAGTTAAAGATGTAAATCATAATAATTTTAATTGTTGCATTCCACCGTACATGCTCACGCGATGTAAATCCGTCGTGCACATTCTGTTAAAAACTGAAAAATCCGTGAACCTAACGTCGGCAATGGCACAGTTGATTTCCCATGTTTCTTGCTCCAGAAATACCTAATAAATTATACAGTGGCGTCCGCACTAAAACTCGAAGCCCAATTACTAGTCGCCATCTGGATTTGGCTAACTAGATTTCATGCTTTTTCTCACTCGCTCATTAAAAGGAATGATGGTAGGCATTATTGCCTTTCTCCGTTTATCCCCTCATAGTACAAGTTAACACATAGAACTGGAAATGGAAGATTTGTGGTTAGAATCCCAGAGAGAAGGAGATAATTGTTGAATTTTCACGTTTCTGATTTCGTAGAATCTAATGGTTTCTCCAAAATTAAGTGCACATTTTGAAAGGGCCGTATGTTCACAAATGCATTTTCAAGTCTATCTAAATGATCACGCTTCTATGGCGGGGCATTTGTTATTTGATTTAAATTTAAATTCTTTCTTACCCTACCTACCATTTAAAGTGTTTCGCATATAAAAGATGATGGGACAAGGTCTAACGTCACACGGAACTCAAATCGGAAAACTGAAAGTGAGCCAGATGTTACAAAACGGAAAACAATTGCTCTTAATTTCCGTTTAAGTGATAAATGTTCAGAGTATACTTTTTAAGCGAAATGCAATGAAAGGGTCATTTGAATATAAAAGGGATGGTTACAGCTTCCAATCTAACATCGAATGACTTAAAAGAAAATTTGAGGCCCTTTTCAATCCATGTAGGAGACACCGATGTTAAAATATCAGTTTAATGAAATCGGCTGTCAAATATCTTATCGGAAAAAGATAACATTTAAGATAAATGTGTTTTCCTTATTCCACCCCCTCCGAGAAAAAAACGCTTCTGTCAAATACATACATTTAAAAAGCGTACATCTCATCTTTATTTGTTAAAATATTTTCAAAAATTTTCCTTGAAAAATGGATTTAATTATTAGCTAGATTTCTGAATTCAGTTTTGATTACGTCTTCTAAAATTATACAAAAGGTAATAAAAGCATAAAGTAAGCACATATGCATTGATTTGCTTTATTTTGATTATGGAAAAATGCGCGACGGTTATCTCCTAACGGATGAGATGTCTCCGTGGAGGACTTTCTAAGGAAACTGGTTGGTACTCAAGTTATACATGGGAAAGTTACTTCTCCGTTTTAAAAGGAGAAGCCTATGTAACCAGCCTGTTCGCCTAGAAGTGACCCCAAGTTAAAGTACTAGACTTCACCGACTTTACCGCTCGGCAGCTGGTAGGCCGAATATTCACTGATAATACCAATTAATGAACCGTATTTGTTCGATTCTAAGAAACATAGGCAAAGCTAAAAATAGAATGGTTGACATCCGTCTCTGAGACACAGATGTTTCTGAATTACTAAATACCAGAAATTATTAATATTTTCACTACACTAATTTAAACTGACATACTATTACGCTAATAAAACAAAGCCTATTATTAAATATATTTCCCAGATGTATATAAATATTTCCTTCATTTATTTTATTTACTTGGATTCGAAATCTTCTAGTGCTTTAAGGTCCACATTAAGGTTTCATCTTATTAGAACGATGGTCTATTAAAAATTGATGAAGTAATGTATTTTGCATAAATCTTTCAAATTGATATATAATTAATATTTATGTTTGTAATTTAGTGGAATTAGTTTCACCTGCATAATTATCTTCATTAAATTCTGAAACATGGAAGGTAGGAAATTTGTAGCAATTCAGTTTATAGTTACGCCGTTTCGCTATACAATATTTTTTTAACATTTGCGAAATTCGTGGATCTTAAAAAGTTTAACAAAATATATAAATGTTATAAAAATTTTCAAAATAAAAAATAAAAATTCGAAATTGAGAAAATAATTTCAATTTGAAAATTAATCTGTAATTAAAAGAGAAACTTTAAATTTAAAAAGGAGGCCAAAATTTTAAAAGGCCAAAATTATAAAAATTAAAAAATTCATTGGGTGTAAAATGTTTCCGATGTTTCTTCTAGGATCCTTTCTTCCTTCTTTGCTATTTTTTCTATTTCATTATTTAAGTTGTGCACACGTGTGGATGAGCTCGTGTTCATCATCACATTTCCCTCGTGTTCATCATGTTACAATCTAAAGTAACAATCCTGGAAAATCTTCAATATATAAACTTAGTTCTCTCCCCTCTCCTTTATTTTACCTTTTTTGGGGGGGAGAGGGAAGGAATTAACCCCTCGAAGGCGACCATATTTATTGCTAATTATTTTCAGATTGCCATAAGCCATATAACCGATTAACTCATGCTATTGGAAAATGACGATGAGTAAAATATTTAATTTACATTCACTATTTCACAAGCACGTTGCTCAGTACAGCATTAATCATATGGCACCTTATTGTTATCGGCCATTTTAATGTTTCATTTTATATCATTAACTCAGTTTTCACTGCCACCTAATTACTACAGTGGTTAGCGGTATCATTGCCATATAATTAAATTCCCGATGAAGATTAATTAATGCTAGTGGAATACAGCAAAGCAGACGAGGGCTATCGGTCTAAGTGAACGGATGCCTCCGCGGTGGAATTTCTAAGAGAAAGAAGAGGGTTTGGATCGGACTTTCCGGAACCGACCATTTATTTTTAGGAGACCCAGAGATCTAGTCTGGCCCTTCTGAGAGGGAGTATTAGTTAACGGCCGTTCCCACTGAGGTTTATCTGAGCTAACGGAGTTAGTTCCATGTATCGACCAACTCTACTATGCCTGCAGTTCATATTTTTAAACTTGCTGCCCTATGGTAAAAAACTGCTTTTGAAGATGAGTCGGTTACGTCAGTTGTTTCCATTAGCTCAGATAAACCTCAGTGGGAACGGCCCCTTACGGAGCAGCGATGCGCAGCATATAGTCTCTCACTGTTCTAATCCGACATAGGCCTGCTCGTGGCCCCGCCGTAAACCAGGTTCACCTGGTAATGTTCGACTGATCAATCCCGCAGGTCGACCGAGAGCAATCCCGGCGTTCTGGCTTCTATACCTAGACAGTCTCGCCATTTGGGGGTAAAATTAGTAGTCTCCATAGGTCTAGAACCATTGTTTACACGGTGGCTCGTAAGGGACCGTACTGGTTCTGTCTTGTCTACCCCTTCGTTGCGGGGGACGCTACATGGTTCGATTTTGAAGGGTGTCCTTGGAGATTTGACTCCTCTTGGTCAGCAGTAGCGGATGGTCGGAGTCTAACATGCGTTCTTGTGTTACTTTGCGATGGACGCTAGCCGCCCATCGCTGTTCCAAGCGTTCAAAACTCAGACTAAGTGAAACTGAAGTTGTCCCTTGCCTCCTGGGATGCCTCCAGGAATTGAGGCTTTTATCTGTGTAAGGCGGCAATCATGAGCGTGTAAGATCTGGATGCCCTTCCTTCTAACGAATTTTACATGAAAGTGGAATGAACAAAAATTACCTTTAAATTTACTAATTACAAAATAATTCAAAAAAGGCCCTATGAGGTAAATTAAAGGCGTAATTGTGAATGAAAAGCAACAAAAGAACTGATTGTAAGAATTGGAGAACAATTAAATATTAAATAATTAAATCAAAGTTTTAATAAAATTGCGTGATATTTGAAACCTCAAATTGTAAAACAGCAAATAATTGTCGCATCAAAAGGTTACATATAAAGTTTCGAAAACTGAAACATTTAATAAATATTCTCAGAGCTAACAAGGATTACTTGTGTGATTTTAGAATATTAAATTATATCACAGTAAAGTAATAATACATTCACAATACTTTATTCGAAGCTATAAGGAAGACATTTATTTATTGATTAGTTTGTAATACAATATTTTAAGAATGCCATGCAAAATGAAAACCCATTTCACTTGTTACATGAATACATATTTCCGATTTATTAGAAAAGAAGCTGTGAAGCCCCAAAAGTCTTTTGAAACTCGAAATCAATAACGCTCCATAAATAATGAATTTAATTCATTCATATGGGCAAGACAAGGTATCTACTTCCCGTCTGGATGACACAGGTTTCTCATTATCGCAAATTGCAATTACCGCAAAAGCGCCAAAATTTTACCCTTTCCGGTCGCATTTGCCAGAAAGAATCCTCAAAAGTGCGTCTATTCATCAGAACAATAAAATGATTATGACTACCATTTCATAGTAGTGTTATTTCTTATCGCCAAGGCCGTCGCCATGCATTCGAGATGGAGTTTAATAACGACGCCAATGTTCGCTCCTCCAACAAATCTTAATTAAAGAATGAAGCCTTTGAAAAGAGAAGAAAAAAAATATGGCGGCTTTAATTTACGTTCGACTTTATAACGAACGTTCGCTTCCCATTAACGCTAGCGCGGTTGAAAATCTCGTTCTCTCTTGTTGCCATTCCGGGCGAAGAAATCCTATTAAGACATCGGGCATTTATCACTGAGGCTGGTCGCCAGACATTTTAATAATTACGGAAGGTTGACAAATGCAGGTTGGTCCCGCTGCGACTCTTGGGGGGGCATAAAAGTGTAGGGGTGTTAAGGAGCTAAACGGTAAGAATTAATGCGAGTTGTTTTAAGCGAGCCGGATATGCGTTAAAAAGGCCGTAAATTAAAAATTTTCCGTGTTTCCAGTACATATTTGTTTCCGCATATATATATGCCTGTAAAGATGTAATATGAGTTATACATATCGTCCTTTTCATGGTTTGCGTTTGCTGATCGAATTTGAGATAAAAGGAGCAATTTGGTGTTTTGTGGCGATGCCCATTTCTCTCTTCATAATATGTATCAAAAGTTTTGTAATTGGTTTCGTTATAAATTGTATGGAAATTGATTTGCGGATGAATTTATGCTTGCAGCAAGAGAGTCGTAAAATTGGGAGCATAACTTCATATATTCAAAGAACTCTTTTGTAAAATACCTGCATAATAAAATGTTATCTTGATGCATGTTTTGGTATATAATTTATTTAAATGTGAAAAATTGGAAAGCGATAAAAAAGCGTTATAACACACCGATTTTAAATAACTTTTCTCGAATAAAATTCAATAATTAAAGTATATAGAATTTGTCGAAAATGAAATACTTTATATTTTGATTTGCTAAACGAAGTAGCAAACTTGAAATTTTAAAAGAGCGGTTAATGGAAAACGTTTTTTTATAATTGGATTGAATCAGTATTGATACTGGTACAAACGGTGAATTAGGTTTTTACAAGACATTCATCAATAAAAATGATTTTTTTTTTAATTTCTTACCTAGATCTGTTTTTGGAATTTGAAGTAACACAGCATCTTCTCATGGGCTTTGTATGGAAATGTGTATCTGTTGGCACATGCATTAATCATAAAAATATGCATTAAAAATATTTTTAGCAGAAAATGCATGAGAAATAAATGCATTTCTCTATGATTGCCTGTTGTAGTGTAAAAGGTTAACACGTTCAGCTAGCACCGATAAATCCGTAGTTCAAATCCTGGTGAAAGCACCGTTGACTTCCCTTCATACTAAAGCTCCAATTAAAATATGTTAGACGAGAATATGGAAAGGATTCGGTGGATTTTGTCTCGTGTCTCCTTGAACTAGGAGAGAATGTGAGATTTTTATTCCTTCCGCCCTCCCCCGGTGGTACGTTCACTACTAGTGGTAAGCAAGAGAAAAATAGGTGGTACGCAAAGAAGCAAAATATTTTTAACTATTAAATTCAAAAATTAAAACCTCAACATCCTGGTTGAGTTTTTTCTCTAACACTCGTAAATTGTTGCCATCTGAGCTCTGTTCAAGAGCGGTTGTGATACTAGTACTTTGTAGTTGGTGGTACTAAAGGTTTTCAATTTTTGTTTAAATGGTACGCGTTAGTCAAAAGGTTGAGAACCGCTGCTGTGGTTAAGTAGCTAACTTCGGATTTCTATTAGCAAAAACACTTTTTTTACTCTAATGGTTTCTACACGTCTTTCTCAAAAGAAAATACTCAGTTCTTATTTTTTTTCCTCTATCATATTAACTTTAATTTGCGTTGCATTTATAAATGAAATTCATGCTTACTAATATATTCGTAAGTTATCTTCAACGCAAAGACTGCTGTCCTAATCTTAGACTGCTTAGCATATATACAAGAAATTCATGTACACAAACATTCATGATTGTATAAATTATCTAGATATAGCTCACTAATTGCTCTCTTAATCATGGACATTTCCATAAACAGCGTATATTTCCAAAAACTGCGTAAACCGGATGATATTTTGTGGACAGTTCGATAACTGCGTAATTAAGTCCTCAATCTATGTATGAGTACTTAATTATTCTTATATGTGATAAGAAAATATTAAGTCTGTAATTTCTATTTAACTCGTTATTAAAAATATGATCCTCCAAAGATACTTCAATGAGGGGCTACCTTCAAACTTACTGACAAATTATCATCGTGACTATAAACAACTTCTATAGGGTTAGATTAAAATTTAACACCCTTCATTTGATCATTTACGATATAACTTAGCCCACCAGTGGCCGAGCGGTAAAGTCGCAGAACACTGGTAGTTCGGCCCGAGGTTCGAATCCCGCGAACGGGCTGGCTGCATGGGCGTTGTGTGGTTTTCCCATGTGTAACATGTATACGAGCCAGTTTCCCTTAGAAAGTCCTCCACGAAGGCTTTCCTCCTCTTAGGCGAGATAGCCCTCGAGGCTTTGCCAATAATCACACACACACCATATAACTTAAGCAAGAATTCTTTTAGGGAGCAATATTCCTTTTCAAATTCCGATCTGAATAAGGTAGAGCAATTTCGTGTTAAATATTAGATGAAACGTAGTTTTTTCGTCAGAAATACTTATTTGTTTATTTCCTTCTAATCTGAATTCAGCACCAAACAAATGTTAAGTTTAACAATGTGTTAAAATCGAATTCCTTAAATTTTGTGTAAAAAATTTTCAGGCATTTACGCCCTATCGCACATATCGTATTAGAAGTAGCCAGATTCTCAGAAAGTGCCAAACTCTGGCAACCATGAGCATAACGATTCTTCCGGAAATCATGCTCATAACAATCGTTTTCTGTGAATCAACGCCACCATTTTCGTATGCGTTCTGTTTTGTTGTATTCCAGGTTCCAACGATTTTTATACACAAATCGCGATATTTTACACCTTTAGTCTTAAGTTTTGAGCCTGGGGAAATCGCCAGCAATGGAAGAAACTAAGGTAAAGTTTCGGCAGAATACAGAACCTTTCTGAAAGTTTTCTAAAGAAAACGGCGAAGAAATTAATTTTCTAGATAGCCGCTGTTGCCGAAGATTGCTGGAAGCCGAGACTCCGCAATTCTCTGGTTCTTTTTTAAGTGAAAACACATCGCTTTGTACTTCGGGAAAAGAATAACGAAAAGAAAAATTTGCAGAAAATTTCGAAGAAGAATATAAGTGTTTTATGTTTTTAATGTATGACATAATCCTTAATTAATAATTCAGACTTGTACCTTAATTTGCTAAAATGTGTTTTCTTTTCCTATCTTGATATTGTTTACTAAACTTACTATAAATATTGATAGTTTTGAAATCTTGGTAAAAATGTAGTTACGATTTTTGACGGTACATGGACACCGAGTTCGTGTAATTCTTTGACTTGTTAATTTGGCTTCGTGTAGCGGCGATTTTTGCGTCCAAAATAGCCACTACATCGCCGGTCTTTAACATATGGATTCTGATGATTTCGGTAAAAATATATTTCAGAGTGCCTCTTGGCAAAAATTGGCGATATTGGACATTTGGACAGCAAGGCACAATTTCAAGATGGCCGCTACACAAAACCAAAATAGCAAGTCAAAAAATTGCACAAATTCGGTATCCATGTATACATCGACCTATTTTCGCTTAAAAAAACATAAAATAATTGCACAATCTAGTCATTGCGCAATCCCTTGACTTTGTCCATGTACACATCGATCTATATTCTCTTAAAAAGGCAAAGGAGCAGGCAACAAAAAATACATAATCTCAATGAACTGCATTTTAAATCAAACAGTGAAATAACATAAAAAAAATTCATCTTAGCAGCTTATTTACAAATTTTCATGTCTTGAGTCAAATAAAATTTCTTAACAGCATCCAAAAACTTCCTTAAGTTATCTTAACTAGAATCTGTATACTGACGTTTGCCACATAAATTCACAAAAATAAGAATAAAAATATTCTAATAACAATGGTTACTAAGTAAACCTTTATTTACACACCAGTCTATTAATGCTTTTTTCCCTTTCGTTCCAAATAGTACAGAAACTTCAAATTAATTTTACCATATTCAGCCATTTTACCGTGTAAACCACAAAATAATAACGTACTTCTTATCCTAAATCCGACAACTTTCCAAATCTTTTCCCATCATTAAATTCACCGCAATCAAGAAACCAGTTACGTCATAATAGAGTTTCTATAGCATTCAACTACTCAGGTTATCATAAAATGAAACAACAACTTAGCCATAATCAAAGGTACAGCCTTAAATTTACTCTAGCTTAAATCTTTCTACAAAAGAAGGCGCGAAAACCACCAGCTTGCACATAACACCAGCTTGGTAACTTTTACATTTTCATCCATAAAAAATTGCCAAATTGCGCCAAGATGGTTGCGATAGTCCGTAAGTACCCATTTCCAGTGTTTTATTATTCTTTGCTACGTTTCTACGCTTTTGTTGAAAATCGTTTCTTTTTTTAATTTATATGGATCAGAAACCGTTAAAAACCATAGGTTCTGTTTTGCTTCAACTTTAAAATAACTATCGAATATTTTTTATAATGCTATAATGCTTTAAATTCAATGCTTTTGTAAAGTTGACATTAAACATGGTTATTAGAAACAAGATTTAAACTTTTATCGGTACTTAAATACTCTTTCTTCTGATTGCTTGGTTCGCCAAGCAGTCAAAAAACTTTTCTCTGCGGACAAACTTGAGAATGTTTAATGTTTTTAACCCAAACAAGTTAACACTCTTTTTCTTCAAATCTTGCGCAGAAGAAATATCTCTGCAAACTGGTTGAGCATGGTGCATTATACAAAATCAAAAGCAGAGCGCTACGAAATTTTTCATCATGATTTCAGTTTTTTTTTAATATCTAAGAAATGGGTATAATGGAGTGTTATTGTCGCCAGAGAAGAGGATGTTTGAAGACAGTATTTAATTTAAATTACCGTTGACAGAAAAATCACGATCACGTTTGTCAAAAATCACGATCTAAATTAGAATGACACTGGAAATGAAGGAGGAGATATTCTTCTGTGTTTGATGATAGAATGAATTAATACGTATCGTATTCCTGTAGGTGAATAAATTATTTTTTGGATTACTCTGACTGGCGTCATTATTGTCAGTGTAGCCCAGCATTCTGTAAGGCAAAAATTCAGACTAATTTTAACCCTTTCGAAACAAAAAAGTAATTAATAAAATAATAAAAATTTACTTTTTTTGCAAACCGCAAAATGAACTGATTTGTTTGAGTTTAAAATTTTTAAATTCCTTACCGACTTTAGGCAATCTTTTGCGTAACATGGTTTTCCATGATGCATCCGTTTTCAAACTATTTACCTTTCTCTACGAGATTTTGAGTTATGGACATCTTAGTTCCATGTGACATATATTTTTTCCATATGCCGAAATACAAAAATTATTTTAAATCATCTTAATTAGAAGTGACGTATATCACAATGCATTACTTCTCGTCCATACATCATTCCACTAACAGATAGAGTTCTGAGGATATGCTTGGAAAACATCGTTTTATTGTCTACTTATGTTTTGCAGTACCAGTTTTACGCTACTGTACGCATATGACATATATTTTTTCCATATATAAAAATACAAAAGTAATTTTAAAACATCCTAATTAGAAGTGGCGGATCACGCAATACATTACTTCTCGTCCATACATCATTGAGCTAACAGATACAGTTCTGTGGATATGCTTCCGAAACGCCATTTTATTGTCTACTTATGCCTTACCCATCGTACTCTAGTGTGGCCAAATGGTAACACTGTTTAATACTGGTAGTTCAAGCCCGGTTAAAATCCGGTGAATTGGCTTGCTTGCATGGGACTTTTCATAGTTTTGACTTCAATGCGACGTTAATGCAAGCTAATTTTCTTCAGAAGGCTATTCACTAAATGGACCTACCTCCTAGCAGATATTATTACTGTATTTTGCTTTAATAAAGATTCAAATAGTCCTATCCAATCCGTTCTTTCTAATTTAAATGAAAAGACTGTTGCACGTTTGCAAGGTATGTTACTTAGTTATTTGAATACGTCTTTCATATTTATAATTTCAATTATTTTAAGGATTTAAGCCCCGTATAAGCACTACTGGATTTCCGAGCCGTAGAAACTATAGGTTCTACCCTGATGAAAAATGCTGTGAAGTCGAAATATAATTGCTTTCATGAATGTTTGCATTATATTTACAACTTAATTATTACTGATTCAGAAGTCAAACAACAAAAATCAGCGTTAATTCACAAAATTTTCACAGGACTAGTTTCGATGGTTTTACCGAACCATCATCTTCAGCTGCAAAACCGCAAATGAACAAGATAGGAAATAATGTTTAGATAAGATAAGAAAGCCTGGACAAGAATAAGCAAGTGGCGCCATCTGTTGGCGAAACCAGAACTAAAACATAATTTCTCTAAAAGCCGAAGGCAAATTTGGATTGGAATTAGGATCGTTAACTAGAACAGAAAGATTTTTATGAATGTGAAATGCCTCTAGAAAATCCAGTTCTCCAATGGAAGATGTTTTTTGAATAATTTTGGCAGCAGAAAAATTGAAAGTGTGATTTTCGGACCAACAATGTTGAGCAACAGAAGACTTCTGTGTTTCCTTTTTTCTAACATATGCCTCATGTTCTTTGACGCGAAATTTTAAGGCTCTCTTAGTTTGGCCAATGTAAATTAAACCGCACTGGCAAGGAATCCTATAAATACCCCAGGAATTCATATCCGGAATGGGGTCCTTGAGTATAGAAGTTGGAATTTTATTGATGGGAGAATAAACAACCCGAAAGTTAAATTTCTGCAAAATATGTGCAACTTTATAGCTAATTGATGGAAAGCTAATTAATTTATAGCTAATTGATCTCCCATCAATAAAATTCCAACTTCTATACTCAAGGATCCCATTCCGGATATGAATTCCTGGGGTATTTATAGGATTCCTTGCCAGTGCGGTTTAATTTACATTGGCCAAACTAAGAGAGCCTTAAAATTTCGCGTCAAAGAACATGAGGCATATGTTAGAAAAAAGGAAACACAGAAGTCTTCTGTTGCTCAACATTGTTGGTCCGAAAATCACACTTTCAATTTTTCTGCTGCCAAAATTATTCAAAAAACATCTTCCATTGGAGAACTGGATTTTCTAGAGGCATTTCACATTCATAAAAATCTTTCTGTTCTAGTTAACGATCCTAATTCCAATCCAAATTTGCCTTCGGCTTTTAGAGAAATTATGTTTTAGTTCTGGTTTCGCCAACAGATGGCGCCACTTGCTTATTCTTGTCCAGGCTTTCTTATCTTATCTAAACATTATTTCCTATCTTGTTCATTTGCGGTTTTGCAGCTGAAGATGATGGTTCGGTAAAACCATCGAAACTAGTCCTGTGAAAATTTTGTGAATTAACGCTGATTTTTGTTGTTTGACTTCTGAATCAGTATTTATTCGGCGTGTTATTGTGTCTTAACTTAATTATTATTCACAGCTTTTTCTATTTATATATAAATTCGTTACTTTTTAATTTTCGGCACCACTCGAAAAGTCGTCAAATCGTTGGTTACATTGAAATTGGCTAAAACATTTGATTTGATTACAGCTCATAGACATTATTATGTTCATGACTAAGAAACAAGAAAAGAAAGCCATGATCTGAGAGAAAAAAAATATATATATATATATAGCCGATATTTACATTTTTACACTGGATAGATACTATAAATCGAAATTGCGATTAAATATAAAGAATATAAATACCCATGTGCACAAATGCACGTTTAGTGCGTCCATGCTTAGATTAGTTATTACTAAATGTATATACTGTAATGATATTTTGGGGCTGTACTGCCTAGGCAGTACTTTCCAGAGCAATTACAGAGTTTCTTACCGAACCTTAGAATGAATGACACATGAAATGTATTCCTTATAGAAAGTCTTGGATGGTGAAAAGAAGAAGAGTCGTCACGCGTCTGAGGCCATCCATAGCACTAAGGGAATATCCGGGGAGGCTACGGGGAAGATGAGGGTTTCCAGCTGTGAGAGTAGCGTCAGCTTTCAGACGAAGGTTTTCAGTCCAGACCCGAATGTATATTTGAAAATGCAACAATTATAAGGCAGCTATTCAGTGTTAAAATCGGAGATGTGGATATGCAGAAAGAACTGCGATTTTATCTTTATAATTGCATGAAAAAGTTATCTTTAATAGTTAATTATCTTATTTTCTCTATCTTTAACAGTTAATTATGTTAATATATATATATATATATAACTGTTAATAATAATTACATCTTTAATATTATTGTAAAAAAATATAATTATATTATTTGCATTGGATCTGGAACAAACCATGAACGCTTCAAGTTTTGTAGTGAATATGTATGTGGCAGGTTTTATTCTTGCTGATAGAGCCAACATTGTAACGGGTGACTAAAAAGGATATTGACAATTAAAGGATATTGACTATTTACTATCCTATCTTAAAAAGGATATTGACTATTTACTGCGAAAACATGCGAACACAGGTAGTCGTAGTGAGAGTCGAATTGTAAAGCGATACCAGAAATTTTAGTTGCAATGGAGCTGTTTACTTGAGAACAAAGCTCTTTTTGCGTACCGGCATTTTACCGAAACAATAATTCTACATTGACAGTACGCTGCCAGTATCGAGCGAAACATTGGCTTATCATTATTATTATTTGCGGGACATTGTCTTATTACCTCCACTCCTTATTCAACTGAGCTGTCACTAGAATATATTTCACAGAAATTAGCCCTGGCGTTATTAGAAAATGAATTGAAATATTTGAAACTCCTGATTCTACAGTGAAAATGCACATTACGAGCAGCGCGCGATCTGTAAGAAATGCTACAAACATCGAAGTTCTACGATAATCAGTCAGAAAGTATCCGATATTGCCTCTATGAAAACGAAATCAAATGACTAACGTTAAAAACATTTACAATAACATTTTGACCAAAGACTTGCATCTCTATGCGTATAAAATACAAGTGGTGCAACATTTTAAAACTACGGAGTACACTGCATGGTTTAGCTTTGTCAACGAGATGATGAAAAGGTTTGACGATTTCGATAGCATTTTATTTAACGACGAGGCTAATTTTCTTCTCAACGGTAATATAAGTAATTAAAAATGCAGGTAGTAAACCTTACAAAAAGCATAACGTTTACTGCCACAGCGCGGAGGGGATCGCATAGGCTGCTGTGTCTTCTAACCACCAGACCATATACGTTTCAAGTTGGTGAATGGTGATGTCTAATGACATCACCAGACCGCATTTTTAGCACTAAAATTAGCACTCACTTACAGTTAATCCCCACCGATATTGCTCAATACTGTAAGATTTTCTTGCGCCATCTCTGCAAGAGTTTCAAGGCTTCAATTTAGAAATTTGATTTCATCAAGAAAAGGCCACATGCCATACATCAATCAAGTAATCGAAACTGTTCAATTATTTTCCGATAATCATTTTAAGAAGAGACAATATTATCTGGTTCCTTACCTTCCTAGCTTATTACTTATCATCTCTTGATTATTTCTAGTATGATTATCTTAAAAGTTCGTCTATAAAAATAATCCAGTTAATGCAAATAAAGTAAAGGCAGTAATAAATAAGGCCCAGTTATCGAAGTACAAATAAGAATCTTCTCGAGAGAAATGAGCAGATGTCTTGTCAGTAATCTTCTTTCATAATTTGAAGAGCGTATACAATGCAACGAACTTAATTTAGACAAGAGTGTTTTCGGATCACAAATTTCTATTGTCACTAGAATATTAAACTCACCTTAGGTCAGGGTCCACTCCTTATTCAACTGAGCTGTCACTACAATATATTTTTCCATAAATTAATCACAGAAATTTAGGTTTTTAGTTACACACAAGTCATATTGCTGATACCCTTTTCCGTCACCTGTTACTAATGGGACTTTTTCTTAACGGTGCCCCTGCGTAAAAGTGATGGAAATTTTATGCAAGTCGACCAGTGTTTGAAAAGACAGAAATCTTCACAAAATGATTCTGTATAAATGCCTGCAATTTTATCCAGACCGATTCCTCACGTTAAGAAAAGTAATTTGTGTAAAGGTGTAAAGGCGCAGGCTTCTTCATATTGGAGCACCGCTTCACAAGTAAACTTTAGCAATGTAGATGGAAGTTATATTTTGCGTAACAGTACCCATATAAACATGCCGACATTTGTTTAGTTTGGTAACTTAAGAACTGATTTTTATAAGGGTATGTGCGTCTTTATGTCCGGACACACTTTTGAAGGTTTCAGAATTTGCGGATAGACAACTGTTGCTAACAGATATGTAATTCTTCTGGACGCGTTTCTTCTTAAATATTAGAAACATATATGGTAAATCCCAGAGCGTATCTATCATTAAGTCTGACAATAAAATGTAGCTGAACACTTGTAATTCGACCCGAATTCAAATCCCAGCAAACGGGCTGATTTTATGGGCGTAGTTGTCAGCACGTATAAAGGGAATGGAAGCCAGTTCTCAGGTTACACACGAAGGCATCGTTTCCCTTATACCAGGGTTTCTTAAACTGTGGGTCGCGAGCCCCAGGGGGTCGCCAACAGTTCTAGCAGTTTTGATATTTCTTTAACTTATTATAGTAATTTTACAATTACCAAATATTTTTGCACAGTGTATCTGAAAATAGATAAAAATAAGACAATACATCAAAGAAAAAAACGAAAACGTTTCGACGCATTCTTTGTATAATATAAGCGTTCATTTCCCTTGCTTTGCACGTGGCGCTGTCATTTCGTCTGCTACTTATTTAAAATTTCCACACTGTTCTTATGTCTGAAAATTATAAATTAAAGTTATAACGTTGCGCGCCTACAACTTGCACGCAACCAAGGGTGACTGTGAAAGCTTGTATAAACCACAGAGTCTTGTAAAAGGTTTAAGTCCCTTTTTATTCAACGTAATGGATTACAATTGCGTTCTCTTGACGCTTACAAACGGTGCCAACTCGGCAGTCAAAATAAAAATAAGAACCTGAAAAGAAAGTAAAGACAATATTCTAACTACGAGGCTCTCTAAAATAACTAACTCACCGCGTTTTACAAAAGCCGCAGCTAATTCAGCAGACTTGAAGCTCACTGGAACGATGACCACTACTTCCCGCCAAGCACATAGGCCGCAGCGCGGGGTTCTTCAATTCTCGCTAACTACCTCCGCGCTCGCTAAGTAAGAGAATCTCATACCGAACTTGTTTCCTTCCTATTTAAATCAGAATACTTCCGCTGATAATTTGAATCCTTGCGCGTTCTACTAAAATTTACATATTCTGGCATTGGCAGTTCCAGGGAAAAGTAAGGCTTGACAGGAAAGATAGTTTAAACTTAAAATAAATGTTAGTTAAAATAAATATAAACCCTACATTTGCCGCTGCCAGAATTTGGAAAACTTGGAAGCAGGTCCTACAAACGACCTGTTGTAAGTTTATCTAATTCTGAACTAACTGGCGAAAGCCTCGTTTACACAAAAAAAAAAAAAAAATCCTATGTAACAATTATATATTAAAATTCTGTTACTCGTTACAAAGCTTTCTTCTTACAGCAACTTTTCCTGGACTTCATCAATCAATCTTGGTCTTTCCTTCCAGCATCTGGAAGGAATAAGTATCAGTATCTTTCTACATACATTATAATTTACACTTTCTTGACACAATAAATTTTTGTTTTTAAACGATTCGTTTTTCTTAGTTATTGCTTACTTCACATTCATTCAATTTTTCAAGCATTAATTTAACTTTACCCTGGCTCTCCACCGTGTGTGGTGTCAAACGGGAATATTCTTGTTTTAGTCTTACAACACTTCCCCTAACCACCATGATTTGTTAGATTCAACAACCAAATAGACACACCTTACTCGACATTCTACAACTCAATGAGCTACTTTAATATTCTTAAAAATTCAAATGTAGGTGGAGAACCCTACGAAACACATTCATTCTAACTTCCCCCTCATTCATCTTTAAACATGCAGGCTTTCGCTCTAAAGCATGACTTTACAGTTTAATACTTAAATTTTGACTTCATTGCTTTTAAGCATTCACTTTTAGCATCTACAATTTTATGCTTCTAGACTAAATTCTACTTTTACATAACATGCAAGTATTTACATACATTTACAAAAGTTTAATACATATGCTTTTTACAATTTACCATAAAATGAATAAGAGAAAATAAATTTTTACTTTACTCATTCTTCGCCAAGCTGGCGGCACTGGAACTAAAATTCTTATTAGTACAAGAATACGAAGTTATTTTTATCTCCGGCCAAATTTTGGCTTTAACATAACAGAATTAGTCTTTCGACCAACAGAAAATGCTTGTTTTTAGCTTTTACACTTAAAGAAAATAATACTTTTGCCTTAGCTAAATAAAGTAAAACAAAACTAAGTCTCAACCGAGACATATTGACTTTCGTCAAAACATAGAACTTCGTACTTATGCATAACATTTCGGAACAAAAGAAAAAAATTTTATAGAAGATTTTAACTTATCTTTGAGTTTTCGATGCTTGAAACTCCGTCATCCGCTTTTGACAAAATTGATCCCAAGTTAGAGGTGTCATGGATGTCAATCTTCTCCTTATTGATCTCCGATTGTCGTCCCCGTTGTTCTTTCTTTTGCGTCCTCTACATGCTGGCCTCTTGACGGAGTAATCGTCTGGTTGTTGGCCTTTGCGTTTCTGCCTGGGACGGCTGGTCTTGACGTCCTCCGGTCTGGAGTCCTTCTTGAATTTCTTCTGTTCGTCGTATTTTTGTGCCTCCTGTTGGCGTTTCAGTTTCCGGAACGGCGGCCTTGCTGGCACCTGACTCTGTGGCCGTGTGGGCGTTCTCCTTGATGTGTAATTTCTCCTGCCATTTTTATAGGTGGTGTTTTCGTCTTTACCACGGTTTCTTTACCCGGTTCATCTGTATTTTTGTTTTTCTTAAACGCCGGAGTTTGAAAATCCTTTTTTCTTTTTGATACCGACGTCCGGGTTGTAGAAGTGCTAGGTCTCTCTTTAGTTCTCCGTTTCTTGGGTGGTGGAATAGTTGTTGCAGTCTCTGGCCCTTCTATTTCGTTTAGACTTGAGTCCTGCAAGAAACTTTTAAGGATTTCAAAATCATTTGGATTATAGTATTTTTTCACCTGGTCGGGACTTGCTTTACAGATTTCCCCTCTCTCGTTTTTAAGATATAAGACTACTCCTTTGATTTCCTGAATTACATAGGGGCCTTCAAACTTTGGAGCTAGCTTTGCCATAAAATTGTCTGGGGCACTTGATAAAGAAAATTTCCGTTTCAATACTTTATCCCCAACTTTAAAATCTGCTTCACGGCGTTTTCTATCATAATAAATTTTCTGCCTATTTCTTGCCGTATCCGAAGTTTTAAGCGCCTGATCAATTAGCTTTTGCACGTCCTTTTGTCTAAATTCCTGCTCTCTTTGTTGCACAAAGAATAATTTATCTAAAGGCGTAATTAACTTTCTGCCTAAAAATAATTCTGCTGGAGTTTTTCCCGTAGTATCATGATGTGCCGTTCTTAAAGCATAAGCTAATTCATTTATGTAGCCATCCCAGCGCTTGTGATGTGTGCTAACGTAACTGCGAATTATTTTTACAATGTTTTTATTAACTCTTTCTGCTATGTTAGCCTGTGGTCTATACAGAACCATTTTGATATGGCGTATATCAAGTCCATTGCATATATTTTCAAATATTTGACTAATGAATTGTTTTCCGTTATCGCTAATGACTTTTATCGGTGCACCGTATTTTAAAATGTATCTGTGTAAGAATGCATCTGCGACTGTTTTGGCTGACGCGCGTTTAAATGGAACAATTTCTATCCATTTTGAAAAATGATCTACTATTACTAAAAGAAAACGATTTTTATTTAACTCGCTCTGGGGAAAGGGACCAAGGAGATCTATGCCTAAAATTTCATTCGGAAATGTAGCGCGAATGCTATTTAAGTACCCGGCCGGGCTGTAATTAATATCATTTATTAACTGACATTGATTGCAGGACCTGACATACGCTGTTACTATTTTGTATAATTGCGGGAAATATACCGCCTCGCGTACCTTTTTAAAGTCTTTCTGACCCCGAGGTGGCCCGCTGTTTTTTTTTTCGTGCAACTCCTTCAAAATGCTTAATCGAAGCGAGGCTGGGATGACTGGCTTATACTCAAGATTTTCGTTTGTTGTTTTCGTATAGAATAATAAATTATCTATTATTTCATAGTTTTTTGCTCTATTTCTTATCGCATCGATATCTGTGTGCTCAAAGCTTTCGGGGTCTTTCAAATAAGCATAGATATTTCCAAATTCAGGATCAGCTTTCAGTTCAGTAATAACCGTATCTCTAGAATCTAAACTTTTTGAAGTCAACACAGCGCATTTAAGTTCATTACCTTCATCGTCCAGTTTTATACGAGAAAGTGTGTCAGCTACATTGTTTTCCTTACCCGGTTTATATTTTATTGTGATATTATATTCTTGGAGTTTTAAAGCCCATCTTATTAACCTGGGCGTTATGTTTTTTTCCGAGTAAAGTCTACCAACAGCCGCATGATCCGAAAAGACTGTTACTGGCGATTTGCCGAAATAAACTCGAAATTTGTGTACAGCCATTAATACGGCTAATGTTTCTCTTTCTGTAGCTGTATAATTCCTTTGTGTTTGATTCAATGTTTTACTAAAAAATGCCAGCGGATGGTTATTTTGCATAAGAACCGAACCCACCGCATAGTCTGATGCATCTGCCGCAATTTCCAGGTTTTCGTCCCCCTCAGGGAATTTTAAAACAGGGGCATTAATAAGCGCTTCTTTTAATCTTTCAAAAGCTGTGTTCGCTTCCGCTGTCCACGTAAATTTACTCTTTTTTCTTTTGATTACTAAGAGTGGTTCAACAATATTAGCGAAATCTTTTATGAAAGATCGATAGTAAGAACATAGTCCAAGGAAAGACGAAAGTTTCTTGGCGGTGTTGGGCGGTGGGAAATTCTTAATAGCTTTTATTTTTGAATCTTGCGTTTCTATACCCTTTTGCGAAATTTTATAACCGAGATATTTAAGTTCTTTAGTTGCGAACTTGCATTTTGAGGCGTTAATTGTAAGACCGGCCTCTTTTAATAATTTAAAAACTTGTTCGAGGTCATTAACGTGTTGTTCCAACGTACTACTCGTTATAATTATATCATCTAGATAAATTAAAGTTGATTTTCCTAGGACAGGCTTTAGAACAATGTCCATAGCTCTCTGGAATGTTGATGGGGCCCCACACAACCCAAAAGGCATGCGTAAAAATGCATAAGTGCCCGATTTTGTTATAAACGCGGTTTTATGTATATCTTCGGGTCTCATAGCTATTTGATAGTAGCCAGACGTTAAATCCAAAGTAGACATATATCTCGTCGATTTGATCTGTCTAATGATCTCGTCTATAACCGGCAAAGGGTAAACTGGAAATTTAGTTATGCTATTTAGTTTTCTATAATCGATAGCAAACCTCCAAGCCCTTCTGGTCATTCAAATGGCTAAGGTCCAGTTCAGGTGTCTCCACCGGTTCCACCACCCTCTGGTCCATCTCCAGCACCACGGAACTATCTTGAAAATTTAATTTGGCCCTCGCGGCCCTTAAAAAGTCCATACCTAAAATAAGAGAGTGTTGCAGGTGTTTCACCACAAAAATTAATACTTTGAGATTTTCCTCTTTTACCTGTACGTTTAATGATATTTTCCCGATGCAGTGACATGTTTTTCCTTGCGCCGCTATAATTTCCGTATTTCTGGTTTTAAAGAGTCGTATCCTAAAAAAATTCTTTTTGAAGAACTTTTCACTCATGAAATTTCCTTCTGCTCCTGTATCGATGAGGGCTTCTACTGGTACATCGCCAACCAGGACTTGTATAATTGGTAGCTGTGAGTTTTTTACGATGACTGTATTTAGATGTCTATTTGAGGGTTTTTCTAAAACTTCCGGGGTCTGGACCCTCCCTTTCACAGGCCCCTCTAGTCGTTTAAAGCTTTCCTTTCAATCTGTGTCTTCTGGGTACGCGGATGCTTATTTTCAAATTTTCTTTTTGGGCCTTCACCTTCGAGTTTCGATGCGTTAGCTTGATAGTTCTTTCCCCCATACGAGCGATTTCCATTTCTGGTTTCCTCCTTCCTTCTGGTACTTTGAGAATATGTTTCCCCTCTCGCTCTTTCCGCTATTCTGCGATTTTGAAATTTCACCGCCAATTCGAAAAGTTCCTGCAATGTGGTTGGGTTTCTAATTTCAAAGTAGTCTTGAACAGCGGGTAACAATCTTGGTAATATTATTTCAATAATCTCCGCATCGGGTTTTTTCCCATACAACATATCCGTTAGCTTGATTTTTCGTAAAATAAAGTCCGTCAATTGTGCTGTATCCCGTTGATAGAAACTATATAGCTCGGCTTCCAGCCGTGCGCGATCTTTCACTATGGGGAAGGCCTTTACTAACGATTTTTTGAAATTTTCAAATGTATACGTCGGGCTTCCAAATTCACCTAGTAGAAATTTTCCTATGTTCTTCCACCATAGCGCGGCCTGTCCTCTTAGTGCTGATGTGGCGATAGCAACTTTTTGTCTTTCAGGCACAGGATAGAGCTGAAAGTGGTTTTCTATACCCTCTAAAAATACGGACACCGAATTTTTTCCGTCGAAATAGACGTTTGGCTTGATTGATGCTCTCAAAGTCTGGACCAGGTATCCAAATCCTTCTAACTGCGTTGTCATTTCTTGGTGTTGTCCAGCGGCTTCCATCCAGTTTTCGGCCATTTCAGTTCGATAAGTGTTCGGGCGCCAATATAACGTTGCGCGCCTACAACTTGCACGCAACCAAGGGTGACTGTGAAAGCTTGTATAAACCACAGAGTCTTGTAAAGGGTTTAAGTCCCTTTTTATTCAACGTAATGGATTACAATTGCGTTCTCTTGACGCTTACAAACGGTGCCAACTCGGCAGTCAAAATAAAAATAAGAACCTGAAAAGAAAGTAAAGACAATATTCTAACTACGAGGCTCTCTAAAATAACTAACTCACCGCGTTTTACAAAAGCCGCAGCTAATTCAGCTGACTTGAAGCTCACTGGAACAATTGCAACTACTTCCCGCCAAGCACATAGGCCGCAACGCGGGGTTCTTCTATTCTCGATTTCTACCTCCGCGCTCGCTAAGTAAGAATAACTCTCTCACCGAACTCGTTTCCTTCTATTTAAATCATACTACTTCCGCTGATAATTTGAATGCTTGCGCGTTCTACTCAAATTTACATATTCTGGCATTGGCAGTTCCAGGGGAAAGTAAGGCTTGACAGGATAGATAGTTTAAACTTAAAATAAATGTTAGTTAAAATAAATATAAACCCTACAAAGTGAATGACCTAAAACTGCAATAATATATTAAAGTACGAGTGAAAAAATTGACAGTTTCACTGACGCGTGTGTCGGATTTGCGCAATGCTTATGGGATCGCACAAAATTTTTGTAAATATTATGGGGTCCTGGGGGGTCGCGAAAATTCTCAGTGGTAAAAGGTTGTGCGACTGAAAAAAGTTTAAGAAACCGTGCTTTAGACAGATAGCCCTAGTTTGATTTACCCTTGTCAATTAATCTAACCTTGTTTAACATTCTTGTGCTTCTAAACACTTGGCATTTTTTCACTTATCTGGATGTTTAAAACTCTAAATTCATAAAGACTGTCACCCAAATTATATGGATACATACTAATACATGAAAGAATCGCGGAATCAACTGCTTTCTTTTACTTCACCAAAATGTGTTCCCCTTATCTCAATCACATAATCGATACCTATTAAGTTCTACCTAATTTATATTTTAGCTAGACAGGCAGTAGAAACAGAAGTTTCAAAAATGAATTAACATAAAGATAGAAAGATCTGAAATAAATCTTATGGACATAGAATACTTTTATAATAATGATGAACTTTGAACAAATTAATATTCAGCATAATGCCATAATACAGCTAGCTCTTTATTGCTATACGTTTATCAGCCATGCTTTGTTGAAAAACGCACTTACATTTAGAAAGAAGCTTTTGTTTTTAAACGACTTTTTATTTTTATCTGAATTATATTGTCTAGCAGATATGAACTCATATAATTATATAAAAATTAAATATAGCATTAAGTAAATATTAGTATTTGTCATTTTAACTTTTGTTTTCCTTTTCAGACGCCTTTTGAAGATAAGCAACCAAACTGTGCTGAATAGCGGGTAATTATTTACATAAACGAACACCACTATATCATAAGACGTTATTAATGAGGTTCCCGAGTTATATAATTGCTGTGTATTATGCAGAGGGTATAATATCGTAGGTAATTTTGTGCCTATGCATTACGCTTTTCCTTCAATTGATTTTCTTCGCAGGTTATAAGTTTTCAAGTTCTATACGGAATACATAATGCAGCTATACGTAATATGAAAATTTTCAGTAATTTAAAGCTATGCTAATTAACACGCATTATTGCGTAAAATAGTTTACTTTATGCTAATTAACTCATATTATTGGTGTTCTTAAGTGGAACAAACGCATCCTTTTCCCTAGTTCTCATTATAAGAACAAAAGATTTATGTTCGTTTATCTATGGATAATCAAGCGGAAACTTAATGTTTTCTCTAGATCGATTTCTGCAGTTCGTTTAACACTGCGGTACGGCAGAGAAGGGTAGACGAACACATACCCATAGACGATTCCTCGCGTTCGCTACTCACTTATTTAGAAACAGTTAAAAGAGACCATAACTCAGGCTTGAAAATCCGAGAGCCCAATTTTCACCGCACTCCATCATTGCCTAGTTCGCCAATTTTGCGCTGCCGGCCCCACACTTCCCCAGCCTGACCCTTCCCTTATTCTCGTTCGAGCAGATTCCAGTGGCAGGCTATTCATTTGGAAAAGGTTTGGCCATAATCTTCATCTGCAAACTCCGAAAGAGCTTAAATTACAACTGACACGCCAGCACTTCATTCGGTGCCCCATTTCCTAGTTAATCTTACGCATATTACGCAACAGGAGGAGTTAGTCGTGGTAAGGCATGGATTGTTTCCGTTCCCGAGGACGGGTAGAGTTACGTTAGTACGGTATAGTATTTAAGAGTTCGCAAATATTGCGTGTTCTACAAGAAGAACGAGCAGTAAAATAACAAAGAAAATACGAGAATCTAATGTGGTCATTACTAAAATATGTATAAGGGAATTTAATAGTTATATCTTATAGTCATAACAAAACGAGGTTAATGATTTTCAAACTTTCGAAAAGTAGAATAAAACTATTCAGTACGCCAAGCAATAATTACAACAAGTTCTCAAAGTTGTTAAACTTCAAATTGAGAAACCAATTAAGACTGTTCTTTTTATATGTTAAAACCTTTTGAATATATGCACAAAAATAATCCGAGGAAAATTTGTTTGCTAATGTAGAAAGAAATTGAAATTTTAGAATACGACGAGAATTATTTGAACAAAAAGAAATATTTTTGGACTTTTCTCGTTAAAGGACAACACACGTCAAAATGTTTTTTGCAGACCAAATCATATTTATTCCAACAACGCATTCCCTGTAAGAGAATAAACCTTCGTCGTGAACTAGCTGTGACGATTATTTTCTAAATGAAATAAATATATCTGCTAGGTTAATTACTTCAATACATAAAGGATGAATAGACAACACATTTTCAATGCTTCAAAGCATTACTTTGCAGCACTTCAAAGCACTAACTTAACCATAGTCAGGCAACATTACCGCGTAGTATATATTATTATAGAAATCGCTTAATCCCACTAGCCGAGATTTGAACTCGAGTCTAAATACCGAGTTTCAGCAATTTTACAACTCGGCAGCTCACTTGCCTTAGATGTTAATAGCGTACCACGAGTTCACTTACGTAACGGTCTGTATTAGCTTGAAATTAGAAAATGGAGGCTGTATAAGGATAATATAATCCACAAAGCCTTTAAAGCTCTTTGAGGCATTATTTGGAGCTCATTTAAAATTTGCTGCTCTTTTGGTCATTAGAACTGGATTAAAAAATGTGTGCATATATGCATGGATGTGTGGATGGATGCGTTTATGTATGCATGTGCAAGAATTGTAAGAATTGGAGGCTCCCTTCAGCCCACCTGGACACGAGTGTCCCCATAGCTGAAAAGAAGGGGCCCCGTAATGTATGTAATGTATGCATGTGGGTATATGTACATACATACATATACACAAACATACATAAATACATTCCTGAATTCGGCCCCGATAACGGAAGATTACCTAAAGTGTTTTCGGTACTTACTTAGTATCTTGTGAAACTTTTGCCAAGTAACGTGATTGATTTATTGTAAATTATGGATAAGCATGACTTAACAACACATTCATAACATCTACGCTTCCGTTTGATGTAACCCCGATCGATTCTCGACAATCCATTTTCTCTTTCACAAACAAGGGTTTATTGCCGTATTGTTTCATGGATTTTGAAGGAAAAAAATTATTAAAATGTGGGACTTGCCTTCTACAGAACAACAAGCTGTGAGTTACTTTCAAAGTTATGATATCTTATTATAAAAACAGTATGTGTGTATTTGACACGATATGGCCAGCTGAATATGGCCGTTTAAGCAATCATAGATTGGAACAATTATACTGACAGTACTTTAAGCGAAAATTCCGGTAAAATTGGAGGACCTCAAAATAGTAGAAATCGAAAAAAGCCTTTTTACAAAGCACGAATACAAAGCGAATCGAATGTGCATTGTTTGTTAAAGAAAGAATCGCCAGTTCCTTCAGAATTCTTCTAGAAAAATTAATGCAACACTGGCAGGTTCTCTTCTAATTTTCATGATTCAATAATAGCCAAGCTTCACGGTCGAAATGGCAATATGTAAGTATCATTTTTTCTTACTGCACTTAAACTACTTTATATTATATATATATATAACTGCTGATATCACAAACGTAGAAACTGAGAGTAATTGTTTGTGTAAAATTGTCCAGAAAAATTCTTAAACTTGTCTGTATAGATTAAAAGAATACAGAGTTAAATGTTCAGGGAATATATTTTATAATTTTTTCTTGTTTATTGAAAACATTTATTCGATTGAATTATTCATTTAAGAGCAATGCATTTATTTAGAATGCTAAATAATTTCAAGCAGAAAAAAATATAAAGACTTTAGGTTAATCAATTAAAACAAAGCACACAAACATGATCTGCCTAAAAGGAGAAAAGCTTTCGTGCAGGAACTCATAAGAGAAACTGACTTTTATTAACACTACGCACTAAAAAAAGCCATGAAAATCCATCCTGCTAACGTTTTCACATGGGTAGGAACTTGTTCAGAAATACCAGTATTCAGTGGTTTTACTGGTGAGTGAAAATGAAGTAGAAATGAGTACGTACAGATTATTTGATAAATCACCCTTTTTTAATGTGTATTGTTATTTTATTTAGTAACTTATTTTATTGCAATTGTAAGCGTTGCCCATTTATATCTGTTGGCTATGACTTTTTCTTCCTTTGCAGGGAAAATGTAGCCCTAAAATATAACGTTTCTGTTGATGATAAACGTGAAGTTAAGTAGAAAATGGAACTAAAATAGCAACCTCGCGCAAAATTTTGGATATGTGTAGTGTGTTTGCAAAACCAGTGAAGTGTTAAACATGGAACGGTACTTTTCCGTTTTGCCGGCGCAAGCGATAAAGTCGCCAATAATGGTACAACCGATGCCAAACGGAATATTCTCGCTGGTAACCTTCTACGCATCATTTTCAAAACAAGTCGCAGCTTTTTCTTATCAGATTGATTGTTTCTTTCAATACTGGCATATAGAATAAATAGAATTTTTATCAGATAGTTCAGTTTTATGTCTAAGGCCATTTTTGGTAATTATGTCAATTAGGATGCAATCACAGCGCTTACCCGAAGCCGAAAATATAGAAAAGGTAAAGTCAAGGGTTAAATTCATCCATTCTAATGAGAATGCATTAGCGAAGTAAAGCACTGCAGTTTTACATAATTTCTGAGTAAGCTATTCGTACGAATTGAAATATTTCTTGCATTTAAACTTGTGTTCCAAATTAAGATTTAACTTGAAATTAATGTAGATAATTACTGAGAGCAATAGATTTTTGTAGAGTAGTTTACGTGAGTTGAGATCGCTTGGGGTCACGTGATATGAACCGGCGAATCAGGATGTTGAACCATGAAAGCATAGTAAATTCTTAAATTAATGTCTTTTTACAAATTTATTGTCTTTATTTATTGGCTTTTTATAAAATTTTAAGCGATATTAAAATGTTTACGCCTTCTTTTTTTAAAAGAATTCTTAGAACTAACATTTTTTATGTGTATACTGTATGTTGTCGCCAATAAAGTCTGCTTGGCGAGATTTGCGCCGGCGAAACGGAAAAGTACCCATGGAACCTATAAGATTAACCCTTGATCCTTAGGTACCCGATGCTTGCTGTAGAGACTATTTAATGTGATCGTGGGTAACATTATTATTTATGATTTCCTCATAATGTCTAATTGTGAAAGTGCTTTTCTGAATTATTCGTAAAATTTCTAGAAATTATTTAACCAATGCTGTCTTCCTAATCCTCAGAGGACACGCCTTATTTCGGCATTTACAGGGAATTACTGGTTTTATCTTTATGTTATTCAGAAAGTTTATTATATATTATGCTTCGATTTACAGCATATAAAATATCTATATATCCCGTTTAAAAAAATTAAATTGCCGACGTCCTACCTGTTTGTATTCGTAAACATGCGAAAAAAAGCATCACTTAGGTCAGTTAATGTTATAAAAGGAATTTTTAAAACCGAAGTAAATTCTCCAGATAAGGACAAAAGAGATTTGAAAATTTTCCAGTTAACTGAGAAATGTCTCTAAGGAAGTGCCTAAATCGCAAAAGTGTTACATTTTTAATTTAGACAACCATTTAAAATTAAGCGAAAAGGCAACCTTGCGTTTAATTTGGCGCAGATTTTTGATGACTCTCTTGATTTGGGAAACGATCAAACTCAGGTCGCTCATCTTCAGACAAGGCCCACCAGCGGCCGAGCGGTACACTGAATACTGGTAGTTCGGTCCGAGGTTCGAATTCCGCAACGGATCGTGGTTTTCCCCCTGTGTAACGTGTATACGAGACAGTTTCCCTTAGAAATTCCTCCACGAAGGCATTCCTCCCCTTAGGCAGATAGCCCTCGAGGCTTTGCCATAATCACACACACACGCTTCTTCAGACAAAAGATGATGTATTAATAATACGGCAAAGCACACTATGGCTATCTGCCTAACGGGATGGCTGCCTTTGTGGAGGACTTTCTAATGGAAACTGGTTCGTATACACGTTACATATGGGAAAAACCACGAAAACACCCATGCAGCGAGCACGTTCGCGGGATTCGAACCTCGGACCAAACTACCAGTGTTCAGCGATTTTACCGCTCGGCCGCTGGTGGGCCTCAGACAAAAAAAGACGCTAAAATATATCTGACACGAGATTTTTTAAACAAATTGAATTACGTCATATAATAAACTTTCTGAATAACATAAAGGCGAAATCAGTAATTCCCTGTAAATGCCGAAATAAGGGCCGCGCTGTGTATTAGGATTAGGAACAGAGCATCGGTTAAATAATTTCTAGAAATTTTTCGAACAATTCATAAAAGCAGTTTTGCAATTAGGCACTGTGATCATATATAAATTTGTGCATTTTCTTAATTAAATGCTGTGAAAGTACTTTATATGCTTCTAATTATATTTGTATAAAATTAAAGGTACTTACGGAATATCCCGAGACTATCTTTGCTCATTAAAGAAAAGCCGCCAAACTGCGCGATCTTTCGCCAAAAATGGGAAAATCTTCGTCAAACATGCTGGGTTTCATGTAACCTTTATTATACGTGTTAGTTATTATTTTTGAGTAAAGACTCCTTTTTCCCCCTCGATCACGCATTTTCGGAAAAAAAAAAAAAAAAGATTGAAATTTGTGACCTGCCTACTACAGAAGAGTACTAATTTTTTATTATTTTTTGAGGCGAAAAAAAATATTTCGCGAGACTTATATTTTCTGGCGAAAATTAAAACCTAGCGAAAATAATTGCTTTTACAGTATATCTCCTTGATAAAAAATAATGGAAGTTTTTAATGAAAAATTAAATAGGTACTATTCTGTTTTGAGGACAGTAAAAAATCACAAAACTATTGTTGATGCCAATGCTGCTAAAAATAATTGCGGCAACCCTAACGCAAGATAAGAAGTATAATAGTAAATAACTATCTAAATATTATTGTTTTAATTTATATGAAAGGTCCATTTCATATAATACTTTTTTATTATTATAATTTATGTAAAAAAGGCTAAACATAAATGAATGGAAGCATAAGAGTAAATAATAATTTTAGATCATTCTTATAGTTTATATAAAAAAAAAGGCTAAACATAACTGAATGGATTCCTGCATCGCTGTTTCGCTACCGAGTTATCACTAAAGCATAATTTTATCTCGTTGGTTGTTCAGACATACTTTTCTATAATGAATGATGCCTTTTCTTTGAAAAAATTCTATTGCAGACTTTTCGTCATGAGCAATTCCCAAGTTGTTAAATCCATAAAATATCAACAAACAAAAAAAAAAAAAAAAAAAAAAAAAAAAATATTAAGAATAAAAAAAAAAAAAAAGGATTTAAAAATTAAATTAGTATTTCAATGGCGTTTAAGACATATAGAACTGTCTAAATTTACGCAATTCGAAATTAGCGCTTGCGCTAGATTTGGCGCGCTGTTAAATGGGCGCGTTTGCTGGATTTGGCGCTTTTGCGCATACATTTTTGCTGCAATTTTTTGCGGTGTTCAAAACGGAATAGTACCATTAAGGGTAAATAAATGATAATATTATAAATTTGAAAGAAATAAAAGAATATGTATTTAGTAAATGGGTGCTTTTGGTTTGGCGCGATTGGCACTGTCTCTTGTGGTCGACGAGATTTTCCGTAAATACCAAATTAAAATCTGTTGTTGGTTTGAAAGATATATTTTCTCATCGTTTAATGTTATTGTTCTGTTAATATTATCAAAATAGCTGGGGATAAATGTGATCACAGTAAGCTGGGTCTACTGCGTTTAAACTATAAAAACAGTACAGATTTATAAGACTATATATATATATTACGTTTTTCACATTTCTGTTGCAAGTAATTACTAAAATAGTGCCTGAAATCTTTGAAATACAATGTACATCTGCGATGGTGCAGAAAATCATTTGAAATATTATCCCTTTCTCCTTAAACATAAATCTAATCTAGTATCAATCTATTCGTTTTTCCTATCACACAAATTGAATAAATTAAAATAGATAGCGAAAAGACTAGAAGGAGTTGGAGTATAAAAAGACACAGAAAGATTGTGCAGACAGCAGCACTGATGGGGGATCCACTTAAATCTGAATAACAATTAATTCAAGTGACTGCGAGCCCTAAAAAAAAATCCTGGAATTCCCAAAAAGGATGACGCTGAATAATTAAAATAGAAAAATCGTTCTGGGTATAATTTATTCTCTGTGAAGAGAACTAATTTAAATAACAATGTAGTTAACCGTCGAATGAAAAAAAAAAAAAACTTACATCATGGAAAAGTTGTTTTAATCTGATTCTCCACTTGAATATCAACTAAATCTACTTGCGCTGAATCCCAAATGGCAATATGCTATTTAAAATGTATCCACTTTATTTAGCCCAAAGAGTACGTTGGATACTGTTGCCTTTATTGGATATTGAAATTTCTCTGAGTGCTTTCGCGAATATTTACATCCCAAAAAATGTCTGAAAAGTGACTTTAATTGATTCAAGATCTTTGGAGATGAATAGATGAAATGAGTTGCTTTCCTGTATATGTAGTACAGGTGAAATTCTGTAAATAATTTTTGCTATGATTAACGTGAAATGGGATTGGTTTGCAGGTGAGGTTTAGTAAGCATGTAAATATGTTTTGGTACTAAATAAACCTGTGTCAAGGGCAGCGGATCCTTTCTTTACCTTTATTAAATGTAATGTATAATTTGACGTAAATTAACAATTGTTACAATATTTAAGATTTTAATATAAGGTAATTTAAATCATGTATATTTAACGTTGTTATTCACAACATGAACTGTCGTTTGTTTATGTTTTAGTTAAGTACAGTTATGCCATTTTAGTTACGTAACGGCAGTGGTCAAATATAAAGAAAAGTAAGATTAAACAAATGAGAATAAGGTGTTCTAACGAAGGCAAAAACGAAGACGTAAATTATCTGAAAATTCTAAAACATGATGCAACGTATGTATTATCATTTTTATGTCGTGTATAAAAGTCGGAAATAAAATATATTAGAATGATTTTATTCTCTGTTTTAAACTGATATTTAAATGATGTTTTGGACGTTATACATTGCGGTGATATAATAGTATATATATATATATATATATATATCTTTATTTATCAATGACCTAAAGGCACTTATAAATGTGAACAAACTAAATATAAAACCTTAATGAGCACATAGGCGAGACAGACGTTTCATATGCAAATGCAATCCTTTCCGAAATCCCTCACGTGCAAAACTTAAATAACGAATTCAGTTCTTAACATACAACATGAAATCGTTGAAAAGGCTTTGGGGAAGCAGTACAGTGAACGTACTAGGCTAAATTCTCCCTTCCCCAACGACTGCACGTCCCGGGCAGTACAGTCCCTGTGCAGGAAGCAAAACTTACAACTAAGGCATAAATGCAATAATAAATATTACATTACAATATCAAACAGCATGAACAATAAATGCAATAACTTGAATAAATCAAATGCTATCAAATACTAAATACAAGTCAAATCAAATACACATTTAGAAACAAAAAGGTCCATGGTCTTACACTATTTACAATTATTTATTCTACGTACTATGGCCATAGTAAAGAGTTAACCTGTCGTAATGAACGACTTTAGGTTCAGAGTTCGAAGACTTACAGATCCGAACCACGACGTCATTCAGCCTGTTTATGACCGTCCCAAGGTGACTGTAATTTCGGACAGAGTCCTTTTCGTCGAATCGGGTTCCACAACCATACCTTGTCTCCTTCGTCGAATCTATGTCCAGTAGCTCTCGTGACGTATCTGGTCTTCACTTTCTCTGTCGCTAAGTTGATCTGCTTTCGTGCAGAACGGTGCATCACTTCAAACCGGGCTTGAACATCTTGGATGTATTCCTCATGCGATGATGGCGCATCCGTAGGGCGAACAAACAGGCGGTCACAAGGCAGATGAATGTCTCGACTGAAGAGCATCTGGGATGGAGAATAACTAGTAGTCTTGCGTTTCTTTTCGACCCTAGTATGATTTCAGCAACTTCTCGAACTGGGTCTTTTGGACAAGGCATCGGGATTTCCAGGTGAGGATCTCTTCTGAGGATGGATAGTCATGTTATCAGATGCTGAAAGCAGTTTGTTGTTTTTGAAGTCTATAGAAAAATTGCATTTCCTTAAAAAATCCAGTCCGAGTCTGCATGGATCTGTAATATCCGCCACATAAGCCGTGTGATGGCAGGTGGCACTTCCAAACGTGATGTTCACGTTTAACTTCCCAGCTATGTCGATCTTGTCACCAGACGCAGTCTGAAGGGTAACAGAGGATGGCGTCCAAATAAATTTATCTTTAAACTGTTGAGCTAAATCTCTCCGAATGATGGTAACATTAGCTCCTGTGTCAATGATCGTATTGTAAGGAACTCCATCGATATGCCCCTTGATGGACAGTCCGTTGCTGTTGCCACTCACTGTAGAAATCTTGAGCTCTTTAAAACAGGTTTTTCATTATCTGGCAACCTCCTCGATATGGACATGAATTTGTTTCCTGCGTCGTTGCTGGGAAATGATCTTATTTCCGTACCATGGGGTGTTGCAGTTCCTTCATACGTGGCCTTCAGCTCCGCAGTTTCAACACTTTTGTCTGGTCACTCCTTTTCCGTCCCAGGACATTTAATTGTCTGTTTAAATCGTGAGCCTTATTTTCCGTGCTCTGGGTTTTCTGCAGTTCCTTCGTATGTGGCCTTCAACAGCGCAGTTCCAGCACTTCAGAATTGGTTTCTTTTCCCTCCTGTTCCGTCTCAAAGCACTGACTGGTCTTTTCAAATCTTCTATTTTATTTTCCGTGCTCTGGGGTGTTCTGCAATTCCGTCGAAGGTAGCCTTCAATACCACATTTCCAACACTTTAGAGCCAGTTTGGTCTTACTATTCCGTATCAAAGCATTCACTTCGCTGGAAAAATCATCTAAATGAGCTATCAACTGACCCACTGGCTCGTGGACTCGCACAGCTCTGACTGGGTAGCTATCTCTACGAGTTTCTTGATGGGCTGCCTCGAATTTCATGGCGTACACTAGAGCGCTTTTCATATCTTTAACATCCGCCATCACAGAAGCCATCCACAGAACCATCTACAGAAAGCCATCCACAGAGCTTTCTGTATTTCAGGATCCCGGATGCCGTCGATAAAATATTGCAGGGACAGGATTTCTCTTGTTTCCGTCGGGCATTCCAAAAAGGCGAGATGGGACAGCCTTTCAACATCCGTGGCGAGCTCCTAAAGTGTTTCGGTGGGCTTCTGTTGACGGAATTTCAACCTGCTGCAATCTTTTACACATATCTCGCCAAAGCGCAGCTCCATCGTGCCGGATAGAGCTTCAAAGTCAAGTCTCTGGTTTTCTAGAATAGTCTGAAAGATATCCGCTGAGTCTGCTCTCAATGAAGCGGCGAGATGCCAGGCCTTAGCTTGGCATCCGCCGCTGTAGGAAACTGTGTCTTATACACTTGCCAGGAGATCTGTCCATCATATATGCATAACTTCAGGGAAGAACGAGCTGGCATGGGGAAAAATTTCAAGCCATCAGAATTGCTTCCTGCTGTCGCTATGCACTTCTTTAAGGTGTCAACTTCTTTGGCGACAGCAGCAGAACCCCGTCATCAATTTGTTGTTCCACGGCAGAAACTCTCTCTTCTACTTACTCTTTCACAGAAGAAAGTCTATAATCGATTTGTTGATCTACCGCAGAAACTCTCTCTTCTATTTGTTCCTTCAAAGAAGAAACTTTATCTTCAGTTTGTCAAACTTTATTTTCAACCACGTCTATTCTGCCTTCCATAGCCTCAATTTTTTTATTATGCAGATAATTTCTCTTTTCATCTCCTTTTGTTTTGCTTCAGTCTTTTTTTGTCCTGCTTCAATCTTTTCTTTTGCCCTGCTTCAATCTTCTCGTTCCCAGTTTTCATCTCTTCGTGACCAGCATCCATCTTTCCTTTAACTGATTTCATCTCTACTTTAACATAGTTTACGGCCCCTTCCATCTTTTCTTGGAAAGCAGCAAAAGCAGTCATCAATTGCCTGACTTGTTCTTCCATCGTTCTTGTAATTGCCATTCAAAAATCCCACTTCTGACACCAAAAATTCTTACGTGTGTACAGGTTCGTTATGAATTGAATGCACAAGTACGATATGAAAAAAAAAATGAACAAAATGTATTATTATCACAACAAATAAAAAAAATGCTTTAATTCTCTCAGATATTCGTACAGTATTAAAATATCTCACAGTAGATATCTTTAATTACTCAAACGTTCAACAGAACTTAATTCAAAACTGCTAGAGAAAGTTAATCCGCGAATTCGCTACAATCAACAAGAGCATTTTTCTAAACAAACTGTTAAAACATCAGCTAACTGAATTGATCATCTGTTGTATAAGTAGCCTTCAGCCTCAATGGCTTTTGCTACTATATATCATTTCGAAAGTCTTTCATGGGTTCGTGAATTCCTGAGGTTTCATAATAAAAGATCTCGGTAACTGAATTGAGAGGTTTTCCTCCTTTTTATAAGCTTTTTAAATCATGTGCGAGATTGTTCTAGAAATTTCTCGAAATCAAAAAGAGATATTTATTTATTAAATGTTTAATGCACGTTCTCTTGTATTTTTAATTTTCCTCCTTAGCTTTCTTTTAATATTCGTCAAGCGCTGCACTGCACGGGGAATAAAACAATTTTATTTATAATTCTACGAACATTACTATTTATATATACCAAATCCGTAACAATATAAAGAATCTATAAGAACATAAGTCGTAAACGTTACTCAGTGTTCATCAGTTGTTCATGCACTGAGTCACATACACATACTCCGAACAGATAATGCCAGTACTAGATGTACCACTAGATGCCAGTCGGCACAGAGGGATGCCTTGTTCAGTGAGCCTGACAGATATCCTATCATAGGGCTGATACTGAACCCAGGATCATGCAGATTTTGGTGATTGCTGCCCGACTTGTAACCAGTATACGTTTGTATATTCCCGTGTTGTTTGGAGACGATTGTAGATGCAAAGAGAGGTTATTATGTTGCGTCGCGGCACCTTAAATTTAAATTAATAAGCCAAGAATACAACTTGTGCGAACATACTGTATTCCATCTTTTATTCGGCGATTTCAGCTTTAGAACGCAACACACCAAAAAGCAAAGAGTGAAAGTTAGAGTTGACGTTTACAAGAATGAAAAAAGAAATGCGAGCTCCGCATGCGAACTGTGCGTTGCGAAATAAGATCTCGCCGACAGGTAAATGATCTGGGGGCCGAAACTTTCCACCCGTCGTTGAAACATAGTTTAAAATCTAACTACAGTTTACAAATGAAATTATCATAACAATAATAAATTATGCAAAAATATTGTCACTAAACTATCTCCAAGAAAACAAAATTTGAAATTATGAAAAGAAACAGGCTGTGAAAAGCGCTTCTGAGCACCTCAGGAATAAAGCCCAGAGAGAAATCCGTTAGATCTTGTCCTTAGGTAAAAATTGTCTAACGCATGTTGACAGCTCCTAGAATCCAATGAGATAAAGGGCATGGGCGAGATGCAAGAGGCCTTAAATTCTGTTCCATCCATGGGCTAGGTCTCAGTAATGATGCTCAAATAAAATAGAGGCGAATTTCTTTGGAGAATGGTAAATATTCCAAAACTTATTATCGCTGCCTAGTATTCAGTGAGGAGAATGTCCAGAAAGAACTGTGGGGAATATTAAAGTCAATTCCAAACACGAACTCTATCCTACCAGTGGTGCCCAATAATTAGAGGTCTTAGAAATAAAATTCTTATGCAGAAAGAAAATATTCCGATCTACCTTTCCTGGGATTAATCTTACAAACAGACTGTCACAGCGAAAGATTACTAATCTTCAGCTGATTAAATACAATGAAAATTAATTTTGCGTGATTTTAATTTTTCTTCGATCCGAATCGGTTACATGCGGAGCTGGAATCGAATTGGTATGTTTCACGTACTCTTGCTCGTATTGGATCCTCTTTATCTTCGGAATAGAGCCTGAAGTCTTCTATTTTCTTCTTTTCTGGACGGTAGAGTTCGGATGGATCCAGCATGGGGATGATATCCCCGACTTCTTGATGTTCGTCAAAGCTACGATAGGCAACTGCGGTAGTCATGATGTTTCTTTAGGATGCTTCTGCTGTGAGGTGCTTCGCGGAGACTTGGTTACTTGTATTCGTTATGGGATGTTTTGGGATCACGGTTGGTTTTATACATGCGGCTTCAATCAAAATAAAATTTTCTCTGAAACACTAAGTCCGTTTACAGTTCAAAATTCTGCCGATTTCGTGCGCAAAATCTTGCCCCTAATTGGCTAAAATGTGCACACCTTCAGCTGTCTATTGGAAGATGGCTGGCGAGATAGGTTATTTACTGATAGCACGAAAGCGAGGAATTCCCCAGAGAAAAAATTTTCCCATTTCGTGCTTTGCATCTAGAATATTCAGACGATACGAGAGTCTCCAAGGAATGCGTCATTCAACTCCATCCGTGAGTACTCTAATCGAGCAATCCAAAAAAATCAGAAAACTACTCTTTTTGCTAACAAAATAATGTCCAAAGTGCTTCCACAAACTGTGACAACAAACCGAATCGAATTAGTAGCAACTTATGGTATCTAAAAATGCTTGTTGTAACTACATCTCCAGAATCTTACTCCAAAGCGAAAGCTGGAAATATGAAAGGTGCTGACATGCGATTACCGTCAAATCCATGCGAATGTTCCGAAACTCTTTCTTCGCTAGAAACTATAGGAAGTCATTTGTTGGCTTTAATTTTTATTCGAAAATTCAAAACTTTTATTTAAATTCAAAATTTTTAAAAAATGCATTTTGTGAGCAAAACTTTATTATTTAAAAATTCATTTAGTGCAAACATAAGTTTTTCTGCTTTTATAGCTTAGCCAAATGTCAGGTTTGTAGATGTATCATAAATTTTGCCTGTGTCACAGGGGTCGGGAATTCTCGAAATTAGCTCGCTGTCTGTCATAGGCAGCTGCACAAAATTTAATAGAAATTTGCATATCACTTGCCATCCACATAACAGTTACCACTAAAGTTCGAATCAAATAACTTAGTTGACGAATAAGAGCATAAAAAATTTAACATTCGAAGAAAGAATAATCTATTTTTCACTTACAAAACTCTTGATAAATTCTTCGATCAAAATAGTTTTGAAGAAGTAAAAGACTTCGCTACAAATTTTTCAGAAAGACTTTCAATTCTTAAAATGGAAAAAGAAAGTATTACCTCAGGATAAAATATATTTCCAATTTTTTGAAAAATTTCCAGTCAGAAGAGAAAAGGAGAGAGATAGAGCTCTTTGCAATAGATTTATAATATCAATGGAAAGATAAATAGAGAAATTTATCTTCCAACCGTTTACTTTTATGAAACTACTCTTCGAAATTTTTATTTATCTTTTTAAATGCTTTCTAGGAATTGTAGCGTGTAGGTTTCCATAGCAATAGTTGATGTTTTTGTTGAAAATAATCAGCAACAAGTTTCGAGTATTTCTAGTGAATAATTTATGCCGAGACATGTGTGTGTATCCTTGCAAAAGTTTAATATTAAATTCATAGCAAATTCAGATCAGAAGAAATCAACTTTGCGTTGCCTGGTCTTGTGTTTTTTCTAATACTATGCATTTCCAATACTTTGCATATTCATGCAGTTTGGGGATGCCTTCATCGAATACTTTGCAATAAATTCAAAATTTTAAAAAAATGCATTTTGTGAACAAAACTTTATTACTTCACTTCGTTCTAATTAGGTCAGGTTATTTCAGTATAATAATGCTCATGAGGGCTTTCTTCCCTTATGATAGAGATGCCTTCATGGCCTTTTAGAGAGATAATGGCTCGTATTTATGTTGAACATGAGAAAAATCACGAAACCCAAACATGAAGTCAGTCCATTCCCCTCGGTTCGAACCCGCCTCATAGTTCAGTCTTTGAAATAATGACAGAAAATTGAGTATGCATAAAACATATAAATATAACTTCATTTAAATTTTAGTATGCTAGCAAATTAGGTTGATTAAATTTGTCGATTTGTTTTTGTTTTGTACTAACATGCTTCTGCCTATATTTAATTTATGTATTATTTTCAGATTACTTTAAATAAGCCATGAAAGCAACCTCATTTTGGCGTAGGTTTTAGATAACACTTTATCGATTTAGAACGCGATTAGACAAAGGTCTCTGCTCTTCAAGTAACACGCGGTTTCTGGAAAAGAGGGATTGTCTTGTCATCGGAATGAAAAGCGTTTTATTCAAATTACATGCAACTATGATTAATTAAGACCGTATTATTTCTTAAATTTAAATAATTTTGTCCTGACGTGTTTCTTTTCGATGCGTATGTATTACTTTTGTATTTTGTGCGTTTGCAAATCTGGCCATATCTGAGAAAAATAAATGTTCTGTACTGTTTCAGTTTAGAAAATATTGGAGCACATTTACAGCGTTTATAATTTTTAAATACCTGCAATGGAACTGAAAATATCCCTTGCCGCAATCTGCTGTATTTGGCTGCTAAGTTGGCAAGAATCTTGCGATGTTTAGCATAGTGTAGCTAAACTGAGAGACCTTCTTAAGGTATTATTTTTCTATATCCTTGTCGCTATTTTCCTGCGTGAGAAATCTCAGTGCACTGCAGTTGATTTGAGAAACAGAACTTGAACCTTTGTTTGTGAGATTTAGTTGTAAATTATGTGGTCTAGCTCTGGTTGTATTTCCCACGTGATTTCAAATGTTGAACAATAGTTTCTGTGTGGCAATGCACGCGTCCTCGGAGCTCTTTAAAACTGAAAATGGTACTTACATATTAACTCGTCGACCGTGAATGTTAGCTACCGTTGAACTATGAACTATATTGGAGATCCCGGATAAGGCTGTGCCAGTCGTTCTTGTGGAACTCTGAAAGAACTGAGAGTTCTTTGTTTAATAAACAATCAGTATTCGATGTTTTTAAGCTTCGTGAAAGGGCTTTCGCCAATTTCTCTTCTGTTAGGACCTTCGATTATACTGAAATTAGGGTTTAGAACCTGTGAGCAGAAGTTTCCTCTGGTAATTATTCCAGTCTTTTTATTTTTGCAAGATTCAGCCGCCCAGTTAGGAAAGTGGTTAGTGATCCTGACTGCCGTACCGAAGAGCCGGGGTTCGAATCTCAGAGAAGGCATAAATGTAATTCATTCGTTCCCTTATAGGTGGCCTACTTATTAGGTGCCTCCATAATAAAGTGACCACCGCTTTCGGCCCTCCCCTTCATGGCCAACATCTACGAATTTTTAGGGCCCGCCAATAGGAAAAACAAATATTCAGCTTTATAACGTGTCCAATAATACAGTTTTTTCTTGGTAGGATCCCGTGATTTTAAAATTAATACACTGCCTGCTGTTTTGTAGAAAGTAGGCACCAAATTTTAAAAACATTTTTTTTTTCAAAATGCAAGAAAAAGTGCAATAGGTTATGTCCTTGTCTATATAAATAAAACTCATCCATAAGCAATCGAGATTACAGCAAACGAAAGTGCAGATGTTCTGAGTACATTGTTACGTCCTTTTTTTCCACACCTGGAGCTAAAATAACTCTCCTTGGCAAAAGTTTCATGGTTGACAGAATAATACGTAAGTACTCAGATAACTATGGAATTTATTCACGATTTTACAGTTAATATTGAGAGTATCTTAAAAAAATAGCTACCACCGTCTCTTTTAGCCAAAGTGCATAAGTGTTGATTGCATAAAGTGTAACATGCTAAACTATAGACCACATAAAGTACAGATCGTATACAATGTAACATGCCAAAGTGTAGATTGCATAAATTGTAAATTCCAAAGGTTAAATAATATTCTTGTTTCACTTGCTGTTGTTAAGGCCCAGTACTGGCCGAAGAGTCATTTCTGCCCAATGCTTGTAATTCTACCAGAATTCAAATCCTGCTGGCTGCACAGGTGTTATCGGAGACTTCCACGCGTACAATCCTTTTACCCTTACAGAACTTTCCATGAAAGCATTTCTTTCTTTAGCCACCTATCTTTCGTATATTTTGCTATTATTGATTAATTAAAGAAATAATGCACCATTGCATTACTCATTCGAGATATTATACCTCAAGCCTATTAAGCAACCAAAGTTAAGGTAAGAAGGTATATTTTATCTTCATCTTACTTTAGTTTTTAAATTCTTGCATTACATCGGCAACTAGTTTAAAAAATTTTTAAAAAAGTATTTAAATACTTTCTTATTGTTTTACAGAATATCAGTAATGAAGTATTTTCGAATATTTTACCATATACTAAAAATTGCTGCCTGTTAGGTGGGCCGGAAAAAAAATTACGCCCGTATTATTACTGTATATTGCTACTATTATTACTGCCGTATTATTACCGTCCGTATTGTATAATATGTCTTTGTGTCGACTGTGAAAGTTGGCGGAGATCCTGCCAAATTCGGCTCATCTTTCCTGCGAAACTCTTGAAGGAACTGACTCCTCGTTGTTTAGTAACTAATCAACACTCGACCTGCTTCATTTTCGCACTTCATAATAAGGCTTTTGTCAGTTATTATTATTTTGTTAGGGCCTCTAATTTTACATAAAGATCTGTTTGAAATGCTATGAATATAAACTTTCCGTGGATGATTGCTTCAATCTAGTACTATTTTGTCGGTCATGTTCAGCTGACCATATTGTGTCCAATAATATATAATGTTATAGATGGCAGGGTCCAATAACTTTGAAAATAATCCACTGATTACTACTCTGCGGAAGACAAATACGAAGCTGCCCAACCGGTACAGCGCTTAGCGTCGCTGCTTACCGTGCCGAATGGCTAGGATTCGAATCTCGAAGAACGCAAACATGTTTGTAAATGTATAGCTTCGGTGCGGCATGGCGGCACTCTAAATAAGCGACGAGCCGAAAGCCCTCTCGTGTGGTTTCGTGGAAGGACAGAAAAGTAGGAGACCCTCGAACCCGTCCCCCAGGGGTGCTCTCCATCAAAACTGGGGGCGGAAGTAATCCAAATGGCACTGTCACCTGTTAAATGCTCGAGGCTGTTGCCAACGAAAACAGCGTAATTTTGCACTCCTTGCCACGAGGAATTTCGTGGGTTTGGACTGACTACGTCAGACAAGTCAGCATAAGCAACAACAACAACAACAACAGACAGGTACGAAATTTTAATCATTTGTCTTAATAAACTGTTATTGCTTTACGCTTTGTTGCATTTTGAATGCAACAAATAGTAAAACAATAACAGTTAGTTTATATCCTTTTTCAAAGTCTAGTTTGTCGAGAAACTATCGGGCTTATATGAAACGAAAGCGCAGATGTAATTATAAGGTATTTCTCCAGCCTTCCTAGCGTGCCTTCGTTGTGTAGTGGTTCTGCACGCTGGGCCGGTATTCCAGAGGTCCGTGGTTCGATACCCAGCGAAGGCGTTGTTAATTTTTCATCTTTCCTGCTTCCGGAAAAAAAAAATTAATGTCTCTACATAATGAGCGTGTTGTTACGTCACGTTTATTCTTAACTGGAACTAAATCGTGTTGCTTGGCAAGAAATTATTCATTATTTCTTGCTTATAAGTATTATTTTTATTGTAATTATTCATGAAAATTATAAGCATTATTGTAATTATTTATTATTTCTTGTTTATATCCGTTCATTTTGATCAGAATTTTAATTTACAAATTCAAAATTATTTTAATTTCTGCACATTGTAAATAATTATTGAACAATTTTATACGCGAAGTAAATTCATATTAAAATTCGGACGTTAGAAGCCTGAAAAAAGTTAGAATTTTATAGTACTTTTCATCGTAACTGGATTCGCTTTATTGCTAAACGCGTTCCTGCGATTTATGAGCTTGCGTTTATAACTTTGATTTTTTATCGCTTTGCTTTGTAAACACTCATCATTTATTTATTGAAGTTAGCGTAGGGAAAGGACCGGGTGCGCATGATTTAATGCCTCTCGTAATGTTCTTCGGTCCGCTTGGTAAATGGATTGGATTTACTTTGCAAAAATATGAGTTTTAAAAACGATAGCAAACACTTTAATAGTTTGACGAGCAATACCGCAAGTGCTATATTATACAGTACTAAGAGAGGAGGAGAAATAAGCTTTATTATTATTTCAAGCATTTATAGAGCTGTAGTTAACAATGCCCTTGCATAAATAATGCTTGTAATATAGGCATGGTACATGCTCTGTTAGGGTGTTTTTTTTTTTTTTTAATGTTTTTAAAAAATAAAAGCGATTTTGAAGTATAAAATCTCCTCCCTCCACTTTTGACGCTTTCATGAAAGGATTTACCTGTATTATATTTCATAGGATATTGGAACATATAAATCATTTATTTAATACATAGATAATCTTTTAAATACTGATATTAAAGTATAAAACATATTTCTTTGTATTTAAACAATTCATTCGCACGCATTTATGTATATTTACTAATTAAATAAATCAAAAGTTTCATGCACAAATTCCTCTCTTCTATACCCACGATACCGAACAAAAGTCGACAAAATTTAAAATCAAAATGTTCATATATGGGGCATTTTACTGTTGGATACTTATTTACAGAGGTATTAAAATACCTGAACTGTAAAGCGCAACATACAGAGTGTACTTACACATTTTTGCAAAGATTTCGATAAAGAATGGATGGTAAATGTAGCAAGTGGGTAAATACTGCATTTCAGCAGTTTTTCGCAGAAGAAAGGTGGACGGAGCACATACAGCTCAAAATAAAAGATCTTAGGTACTTACGTATTAATGTAACCAGGCCAAAATGGCGAATTTGGAATTGCCAAATTTGGCGACCCTACTTACGGCAACCCTACGTGTTATACGTACTTTTGTAAAAAGAGCATGTGGAGATTCACAAAATTTTCCTGCATTTTCGTGCAGATTTTTGTAATTTATGAGAAAATAGCAGTGTACATGGATAAAGTCAAGAGTGTGCTCAATGCCATTTTTGTGCAATTCTGGGATGTTTTTTTAAGTAAAAATAAGTCGACGTGTACATGGTTATGGCGAATACGGTTTTCAATCAGTGCTAAAAGCAATAGCAAAAGATTTCTGCCGAAAAAATAATTTTGCAACTTATTCAAATTCGAAACCGGAAGGGTTTAATTGCTATTTTATATTTTAAAACAAAATAATATAAAAAACTGTATTAAAAATTATCTGTAATTAATAAATGTACATTTTCTTTCTATTCATACTTTTTTACTCAAACTTACAAATCGCGCCAACCTGGTTGCGATAATACGTAAGTACCAGATATGATAAGCCAGTTGATTATACATTTAATTCTTTTAAAGCAGCTGTAAATATTAACTTTAAACAAAATCTTTCAAATCCTCCTTCACCATTTTGCCCATTCGGTAATACTGACAGATAGTGGCCTTAAAACTGTGAAACTTATAACTGATATTGACAGTTCCAGTTCCTCCAGTTATTTCTGCTAATCAAACAGATGTATTTGCTGCTACCTTAATTCATTTACAACTGCTCAAATCTACATCACAGAACCAGTACGAATTACTGAATTAACTTGATGCATTTTAAATGGAGGAAGCCAGTCCAGTTTTATCCATTCACGTTTAGTTACATAACAGACTAGAGATAAGACATTAAAGTTATTAGTTCCGATACACTGCAAATTAAAGGTTTTTAAATCTTCTCCAAGTATTGCCTAACCTAAACGCCGAGTGCATTTTTAAGTATCAGGTATTTGGAATAAATCTACGGTCACCCTAAATGCATTTGAAAGCAGTAACACTCATGCATACCATCCCATTACATCATTTTTTTCTTCTAATGGCAGATTGTGAACAATTACAAATATAACCCAGTCCATTAATCTACACAAGGCCAGATGTGGTGGTCTCTTTATTATGGAGGCACCCAATAGGTGGGCCACCAACGCCTTTCCTGTGAAGGGACGGACAGTTACAACCATGCCTTCTCCGGGATTTGAACCCAGGGCCTTCGGTATCTGAGTCAGCTTCTCTGGCCACTATACCGACTGGGCGGCCCATTACATTATTAGAAGCTATATTTCTTGTTCGTAAAAAGAACTGAAACTTGCTGATCCCAATGGCACGTCACAGAACATACCCACTGAAATGTTGATTGGTTCAAATTTCCACTAATTGTTAACTCCGAGCTACCTGCCAAAATAGCGGAAACCTTTGCCATTTTTACACGATTTGTGACTGGATTGTTAACACAACTCGTTCCAAAATTACTGTTACTTCCTAATCCGTAACTCATAATATTAATATATCAATTGTCAAGCACAAAATGCATGAAGTTGTTTGAAGATTTTGAGATTTAGAAACCATTGGCCTTAAACGTTCTTAAGGTAAAGAAATGTCCGCTAATAATACAGAAATTCTGAAAGGTTTCCACAATTCCTACAAAATAACACAGAGAAATCGAGTTTGTGAAGTTACCATGCAAATAAGATATCGCCCTACCTTCCGATAATTAAGATGTGACGCTAAATTATTTGCATATCATACGCAGACAATTATCTGTTAATTCACATTTAGACAGAACTGCTTTTTATGGAATTTAACTGTTTATATGGAATGCATGTAAGACCGTATTGATGAGAAGTCGGATCTCTCCGTATTATTGTTATACTATTACCTGAGATTCTAAGCATGCAGTTCGAAAGCATAAAAAGTGAAGAAACTGAATAGCTCATAGTAATTCGATGCATTTTCTCATACACAAGGGAATCCTTCTGTAAATGAAGCCGTTGAGAATGGTCCTAATTTGCTTTCAGACATCTTGGACACGTTTGTCACAAACAAGCAATCACATGTGATAGGCTTCGACTTCACATACAAGCAATCATATGAACACAATAGACTTCACAAAAGCTATCACAAAACAAGCTTTCTTGCAGTCGACCTTATCTCAGAAAGACAGAGACGCAACTCTATTTTTATGGTTCAGAACAGTATAGATCGCTGAAAGCAAAGCAACTCTCAAAGAAGAAATTCTTTCTTACAGGTTTTCATGGATACCTTTTGGATTAACTTCAAGCCACTTTTTAATGTGTGATACCCTACGCGAACTAGCTACCATGCATTTAGATACTTAACCTGTCCCGCTGCAGTCAAACAGCCTCGCATCCAATTAAAAACAACCAGCGTCCCCGCTACAATTCAGTATTGTACAAATTCCACCATACAAGTTACTGCCCTTATCCTGAATAGTATATTCAAACAAAACACTGCGGTTGATGACATCTCGGCACAACGAGAAATCAGACTTAATGTCTCCCAAGATTTTCATTTCAGTTTACAAGATTAAGTGCCATTTCCGACAGACAAAGAACTCAACAGTATCATCAAAGCTATGAATGCTAACAAGGCCTTAGATCACGATGACATGGATATTGGTATCATTCAGGTATACTGGATGCGAGGCATACTGTGGGATTGCACAATGTAACATAATAGGCAAACTCTAGACCTTTTGGAAAGCTTCAGCCTATACAAATTCTTATAAAACTTGCAATTCACCCCCTTTTTTTCAAAGAGTTAGTATGGGAAGGCATTACCAGTTGACCTATGGTACATCGCTGGTGTCCTCCATACTTTTACCTTTACCTTTACCTACCATCCAGGTAACATTGAACACTCTTCCGTTACTTTTGTTCACCTATATTACGGCATGCTCGAGGGGGAAACATTCTGCTGCAAGCACAAATGTCTCAGAAGTAGTCATATTTTTAAAAGGACAAAAGGACCCCATAAAGAAGGATTATGCAGGCTTATTATGGTTATTCCTCGCACTGATAAAGTGCTTGAAAGAATTATACTTCAGAGGCTACAGAACAGCCGCCAATACGGTTTCACTGCAGGAAAGTTCTTGGACAACGCTTTCAGAGGGCTGTATATCTTAGAAACCGAGATTTGTGTAAAAAAAAAACTCTTTTTTTTTTTTTTTTTTTTTTTTTTTTTTTTTTTTTTTTTTGTTCTTACGCTTAATGAAAGTATTATTTCTTAGGCTTCCACAACCGTTTGAATTTTGTTCCTACGTTCATTTAAGCCGGAGTTATCCTTTAATATGACACCTTGTCCTCGAAAAGCATACCGGAAGTGCACAAGACGTAAATATTAAAAAGGTCGAAGTGGGTGTGTCAGAGTTGTATACTTTTATTTTCGGAGCTTAAAAATTTATTTAATTGCATTTTAAAGACAAAAAGTATTTTTATGATAGCAACTAAACAAAGTTCTGGCATATTTTCAAGCTGTGTGTTATGAATTCACTAAGGCATTTTCGCTCGTGTTTTGATTTTGTGTTTACATTGCTGATAAGCGTTTTTTTTTATTACTGAGTAATATTCATTAATTTTTATAGGTATAGATAGATATTGGTACAGATATGATAAATTAGGTATAGATATTGGTTACTACACTGCAAACGAGTATGAAAGGTTTGATGTTAACCATATTGACAATGCAAAACAGCATTCCCTGATTTGGCTTTAAAAAACACAGAAAAATTTTAAAACGTGCGAGAAAGCAAAAAAATGTAAATTCTGAAAACCAAGAGGGCATTAGTTATAAATCAGTGGGATTTTAAGTCTACAAACTGATTAAAAATAGATAATCGAGTGTTTGAATTCTTTAAATGTGTTTATCTCGTTTTTCATTTTTCGTCTTTTAATGCTAACAAGAAACACAATATCTTTAAAACTGAAATCTTATGCAATATTGAAATCTTATGCAATTTGGTATACATGTTTACAACACTTTACGTAAGGAGACAGACTATTTAATAATTGATAAATGCATTTTATGCAATTTATCATCATTAGCATGCCTAATATGTATCGGTGTCACTGAACGTACTTGCTTATTTTTGATGGCAGCTTGTATCTTATTATCCCCACACTTTAACACAAGTACATATACACATGTCTATGTTATTTCAGAGTCAGTTTCCATTCAGTTTCACTGTCTGTTATTCGGTGTCACAATACTTACAACGCTACTAATCAGTTTATATTTTCTCAAATTTATTGCATTCACATCGATTTTCATATTCTACCTGTATCGCAATATCTTTTACTAGGGTTTTCTGCTTTAATAGCTTGACAAGTTTACAGTTTCCAAATTCCTCTTTTCAGTGATTCTTAGGTAAATACACGATTCACAAATTCATAGTGTCTGCAACCGAATCTGAGCATCTGCATATTTATATTAGGAATGTCAGTATTAACGTATTTATTTAAACCAGCAAATGCCTTTTATGATTGTATATAATGTGTGTATATATATATATATATATAATGTATATATATATATATATATTTATATACAGATATTATACAGATATTATAAATATATATATGTACACGTATTTATTTAGAATATCTGTAACGAAATTCCTATCTCTATATCTTTATGAGCAATGTCAGCATGAACATTTGGAATGGTTAATGTATTTCAATAGTGATTGTATAATTGCATTAGCCGATGTGCCATTAATATAGTTTAGCCTAGTTTATGTATATTCAAAGTGTATAAGTATGCATATGTATTTAGTTACAAATTTACAGTGTCTGTCTGTCGAGGTTGTCCTGGTAGAATTCTATTACTGTTACCTAGGATTCTATTAGTGTGAATTCATAAAATAATTAGTTTCAAGTATGTGACGTTGATATAGGGAACCACAAGCACAGTTAAAAGGGCATTTTTTGCACTGTTCTTAGACAACCAGAAAGTGGCCTTTTTTCAGCGAGCTTTAGGAACATCACGCATTATCTGAACATTAAACTTAGTATATTAATTTTTGGAAATTTTCTGTGCTGTAATTCTGCGTAGAGTCGTCATCTTTGGAAAATGCTTAGTTTCCGCGTTATAAAGGAAAAACTGAAAACGTTCCAAATTTCTGACGTTTTTCTATTTCGATTTTCATTGCCCAGCTTGCCTCTGGCAAGATGCCTAAAATTCGGATACAGCACCCAAAAAAGCATACAGAAGTTTTATCTCACCGGTTTTATAATTTTTCCGAAAACACCCTTTTTGAATCTTCGACGACCGAACTAGAGCTCTGTCTACGATATTCAAGAATTATAATATTACGAAATTGATTAGGAATTATAATATTATATTAATATAAATTATTATTAAGTATTTACAACAGATATTGTGATTACAATATTTTTGTAAATGATTGTTACAAACAATCTGTGTATGCCCAGTTTCTTATAAAAATTAGTTTATATTTATCATAGCGTTGTTTATTTTTAAAATTTTATGATATCATCATTCAAAGGAGACAGATTTATTTTGATTCTTCTCTTAAATAAATAAAATTTAAAAGGCTTCCTTAATATGTTTCTCTATATCATCTGCAATATCTCGCTCTTTTTACTGACGACACTCATATTTCATCGAACCGTTTCTTGAATTGATGTGCATTCAAGACTAATACAGTTAAATAAATTGAGTAATATTTCAATGTCACATTCACGAGCGAATGCTGGAATATTTCATGACATTTAAAATATCATGAATAGTTCAGATGAAACAACTTGATGGAAGAGCTAATTTTTAGAGCTCGATCCTTCTTTCGAAATGATTAAAATGTGTTTGAAGAGAGTTTTATTCACTGGTTTCTTGTTTAATTTTATTTGCCCATTGAATTAGGTTTCATAATCGAAAAATTCTTGTGTTCGTTTTATTTATTAGCATGTAAAGATCCATTCATTTTTAAAATGCGAATGATTAAATTATAACATGGTAAGCTGTTGCTTAGCATAGTAAAGAATCACATTCTCATACTTAATAGCATATCATAGCATAAAAGGCAACATCAAACATAGAAGCTGGAGAGAAAGCTGACTAGATAACGGCAAACCTGACGATAACATGAAAAAAACTGAAGTGTTGTTGTTACAAATATTTACGATTTTAAAACTACATGCACCTTATCAAAGTCAAGCACAAAAACCGGACGCGTTTATGTAGCTATGCTCAGTGAAACGCAAGCAATTAAGGATACGTTCGGGGGATGTTGGATACGTTTTGTATTTATGGCACTTTGGGTGGACTCTGCAACCATATTAAAACATCATGGCCACGGATGAGCCAAAGAACAGAGGTTTGATCTAGTCATTCACACTCAAACACCAAACCCCTGTGGGAGGTTTTGGACGTACCAAAAATGACACAGTATAGAGACAATAATAAGACTTAGGAGTGAACCAATCATGTTTATCGCTGTTTCTCCTCATGGAAAAAAATCTCCAGAAACTGATAGAATTTTTGCTAGTCATTGTCGCAGTAGTGGCCCTTTTAATCAGTGTATCGGCAATTTTACTACCGGATATATTTACACGAAAGAGGTTCTACTAAAAATGGATATCTCTTTTCTTTGCCAGATGTTTCAACTTGTCGAGTATTTGTATTTAAAGGAGGTCAAGGCACGACTTGACAGGATATTTCATTCCATGCTCAGAACAGCAGCACCAACATGGGGAGTTTCTTCCAGGATGCTTAAGACGTGGTACTCTGTAGTTGCTGAACGTATTGCACTATATGGGGCCTCCATGTGGGGCATAACGATCACTACTAAAATGGAGAATCTGCTACGCTCAGCACAAAGACCATTCCTCCTGAGCATTACCCGAGGATATAAAACCTCGCCCACTAATGCTCTAAACGTGATTTCAGGACTACCGCCTCTGCATCTCCTAGCTCAGCGCGAGAGTGCAATAGTGCGAGTGCTCCGATTCAAAGAGACAATAAGTTTATGGGACAGGACTTATGTTTATACTGACTATGAGCAAAGCATTCCCGAGCCACCTTTCCACCCGGCCGAATTCAATACCTCGATTAACTGAAGGTCACCAACGTGGTTCAACGCCACTGCAATCTACACCGATGGTTCCAAAGGGAAATGTGGCACCGGTAGCGGATACTGTGTTCTACTTGGGAACCAGATCTTAAAGACCTGGGAAAGAAAGCTTAAGCACCACAACTCAGTTTTTCAGGCTGAACTGATTGCATTAAAAGCTGCACTTGTCTACTCACTGGAAAATAACTATTCCAGTATATATTCAGACTCAGCCTCTAGCCTCCAGGCAATCCAAGGCACATGTAGTAAAAATCCACTCGTCAGGGCCATACAAAAACTCTTACTAAGAACACCTAAATACTATAGGTCTGAACTCCAGTGGGTACCTGCCCACACTGGAATACTGGGTAATGAAATTGCAGATGCAATAGCCAAAAGAGCAGCAACTGACCTCCACGTTCGCACACTTGACGTGCCTCTCCCGGGTTCGTTCTTAAAAGCTGAGCTCGAGAGAGAATTACTCAAACGTTGGCAACATCTGTGGGAGACAGAAACCACCGGCAGAAGAGTTTACAGATTATTTCCAAAAGTCTGCCGGCTTCTAAAATCTGGCTCGTCTCACTTCACTCAGTATCTAACAGGACATGGTTCCTTCATGACTTACCTGCATCGCTTCAGACGACGCAAAAACGAGCATTGCTCATGCGGGATGGTAGGAGATCGTGACCACTATCTGTTCGCTTGCAGAGAGACCGCCAAATATCATCTTAGGCAACCAGTAGCAAACCACATCCATGCAGGGGCCGAAGCTACTTCTAAAAATCGCAATGCATTGAAATGCATATGCGATTGCATAAACACTGCACGCAAAATCTCAGACAGGCTGGAGTAATTCTCAGCCACCATCCTCGTCACCAGCACAGCCCCTGTATGCTCTGTACCTGTAGTGAACTATTTTTATCTTAAGTTAGCTTATTCGGCTTTTCTTATTCCCTGTATATATTTATCTCCTTGAACTTTAAACCTTGAATTATGAACCTTGAACTATGTATTTTGCCTTATTTTATGTATTGTTTCCACTGTTTTGCCTTTTTTTTATTTTATGTATTGTTTTACTTTCTAGTATTTTACTTCTTATTACTTTTAGTATTTGTAACCACCTATCCATTACTCTGTAAATATGTATTGTTCTTCACGCCCGCAATGCACCCTTCTTCCATCATGCACTATCGTCTTCGTCCAGCATTTGTTTGCACTGCCCCCAGCAGTCGTCTTGAGCACAATATGTATTTATAAGTGTCTTTTGTTAAAGATATTTCCGTCAGCGGGGCTTCCTGGCCGATATGCTAACTACCCAGTGGACCTGCTGCCTCGCTGTCGATGGAAAGAAAGAAAAGTATTTGTACACCCACAAAATCTCCAACTTGATTCCAATCCCCTAAATGTTTAATAGATCTACGGCTCTGTCTATAAAGATTTAGAATTACAGGAGCCCCAATCGTGAAATTCTCCCAGTGCTTCCATATATAGCAAAGTTAGCATATTAACAGTTAATGTATCACATACCAGATACTATTACATGATGCATTGCTGTTATTATACAATATACGTTGTTTAATGTCCGCGAGTAATCGCTGTGATTTCATATGTACACATCTACCTGGTGAGAACTGGTTTTGTACACAGAGTCTATTTTCGTTTTAAAAAGCATCAAAGAATTTCGCAAATTTTGCACTGCACGTATCTTGCACGCATTCAATATTATGGTTACTGATTGCATAGCTGTTCATGACGCGATATAAACAGATTACTACATTTGGTGCTTAGGCGCATATTTGACTCCTGGCTTTACCTTGACAAAAAAGTACTCTTTAATATCATAACAGAATGTTATACATATTATACTATCATTTATAGTAATGTTTAAAGCATCTAAAGGTATACTTCCATCTTTTGGGTTACGAGTACAAACATTTTTTTAAATAACCCTCTAAGAGCTAGGAAGCTGAACTTCAAAACATCTTTCCATACATATATGGGTTCCACAAGATGCTTCATTATGTGTTATGAACGTACTATCATGTTCGGAAAGCCATTTCATGCGCTATGTCATGTAGTATCTGTTCGTTATAATCATATAATTTGTGTACGAGTTTAAAAATCTCGCACTTCTAGCAATGTATTGCTGCGCACTGCGTACTAAGCTAATTAATGATCATGCGCCAATTTGAATGAAAGGAATGATACAAAGGAACTAAAAATATTTTATTTCTATTTTTGTAAATTTACATCTAGCCTGCATTTTTTTCTTTTTAAATTTTTCTGCAGTAAATTTAACAAGCTTCTCAAATTACTGTAACATAATTATGCAGATAGTAAAAACACAATTTAAATATAAAAGGAATCAAATGAAGACTTCTAATTAATAAATACATGTTGGCTTTGATGTTAAGGGTAAACAGTAATTTTATTTTGAAGCTTGTTAATTACATTTTTCATGAATAAAAAACTTCAGAAATACTGTTTTCATAATGTTACATTATACTTAATTGCATGAAATGAAAGAATACTTGTACCTGGATTATGCGTGGTCCTAAAATACATTTCTTCATTTGCAAAATACCTTGAGCTCTGAGGAATTAACAATATTTTTAGTGTTCTAAAGAAATATAACTGCTCTGTGGACTTTTACAGGAAAACATTTAATTAATTTCTGACGTGTATGAAGGAAAACAATGGAAATGAACAATTATCAAGAGAACAATAAAGGAAATTTTCAGTGTTCTGGTATTCTCTTAAAGTTCGCATTGCAATTTTTTAATCGACATTGCTGAATAATGCAATAACCTAGAGAGTTGCTTTTGCGTTTTTAATAAATATATTCTTTCATTAATTTAACTCTCGTTATGTTTGAATTAATTTATCTGGATATTGTTAAATTCAAATTAATTTTAATTACTTTTTTCTATTCAGAAGGATATTGCTTTCTTACATTATTATTACTGATTGTTTTTCAGAGATAAATATATTACTTCCAAATTGCGTAAACATTCTTAGGTGAGTGAGTTCAGGATCTCGTACGACCGTGTTGTCCACCAAACCTGACTGGCTTCGAAGAAAAAATACGTTTTTAAGGAGATAAATGAATATATTTAACGGTTAAAATGTTCATTTAAGCCTGCGAAAAATCATGTTAAGTAAGTTAATTGATATAGCTAACTGAGAGTTTGTTTATTGTAAAGTACGGAAGGTAGGCATTCCAAATTAAACTAGAGAATTACGGACTAATAAAAGGCAATTAGGAACATAAATTAATTAAGGACAAATAAAAATTTGTAAATAAATGTAGTCGTAGCTTAAATTATCAGACGGTAAGATTAAAAAACAGGATCCATTTATTATATTTCAGGAGAAATAGCAGTTACAAAATCAGATATCCGGAGTAAATAAAAAAGAATTACTAATAAATTTTTGTATGAAGTTTACTGCATCGTTACATCAAAAAAAAGACCCCGATATTCCTTTGCGAGTCCTTTTATAGCCTCTGGAAAGGCGGAGCTTCCAAGAAATTACGTCAGCCTCGTCAGCCATTCCAATTCGCTTTAAATATTTCCAGAACATTCTATAACTGTACGTGTAGAAAAGGCGGGAAAAACAACTTGACTACGGATCTGTGAATTTAATTCCACGTTCTTTCAAATAAGAGACCGTCGCCATTGAAAATGAAAAGAACATACAGTTAGAATTTTAAGTGTATTCTTGACTATGGAATTTTATTATTACGTATATATATATATATATATATATATATATATATATATATATATATACTATTTATTTGAGAAATAACAAATGCATGTGTACATCTACGTGCAAAACAGAGTATTATTCACGGCCGCATGAATAAATTTTATATCTGGGCAAAGAAATTCTATGGAAGAACATTCTTAGCTTAAATTATACAGTACGCTGGCGTTCCTGATAACAGTTTTGACCTTTTAGATCGTTATGATGATATAATTGGTTAAATAGATGCTTTGCCACCTAGAATGGACAGTGGTTAATGAAGCTTCCTGCCGTACCAACGTGCCTGGTTTCGAATCCCGGAGAAGGTATGGATGTATAGTGTCTGTGTGGTATTGGGGCAATCAAAATATACGGCAAGCCGAAAGCCCTCTGGAGTGGTTTGCTGGCAGAGGAAGAGGAGTGGGAATCCCTTGGACCCATCCCTCGGGTGCTCTCATTCAAACCTGGGGTGGAATACTGTCTGTTATACGGTGCTCAAGGCTCATGTCAAAGACAGACACAGTCTTGCACTCCTTGCCATAATAAAACTCACAGGCTTATTCTGATAGATAAGAGATATTGACCACAAAAAAAAAGATGTTTTCAGCACAGCGACCAAAAGTATGAATGCGACGTGTTTAAAATAAAAATAATAGGGAGAATGATATTGCTACGTTTTCTTCCTTTACATTTGTACGTAAGGAAGAGAAACGTGTGAATAACGACGACACTTGATGAAGTATCACACACTGTATTAGCCACTATTATTCAAGACAGCTCCAAAAACACTTTTATAGTCATCGACGAACTACTGTAAACACGCTGAAACAATCAGCGACACAGCCTTCATATCAGGCTATAACGGTAGAGACAACTTCATGGCAAAGCACCAGAATACAGCTCCCGACTCTGCTCGGTCGTTCTCGGAACTCTACGTACTCTCGAGACGCTATACGCTACAACTCGCGAGGCACTCGACATACACTAATTCGCGATACACTAAAAGACCCTCTTGATTCACTCGACGGCCAACTCGGCACTACACTTTCACTGACTGATTATCAACTCGCTAGACGAGACACTAACTAACTCTCCGCGTACCAGCAGGGTTTATATAGCTTTTGGCTTGCGTTCGAGAACATTCTGGGCTAAACCGTAAGAATTTCCCTACTAAAAATGCCCCATAGAAACCAGTAAAACTTTTTATGGGTACCCATAAGATTTTATGGGTTTCTATTGACTTTTACTGGTTTCTGTTGGTCTCTGTGGGTTTTTTTTACTGGTTTCAAAATGACCCATAAAAACCAGTAAAACTTTCTACTGGTACCTATAGAATTTTTGATGGTCTCTATTGACTTTTACTAGTTTCTATTGATCTCTGTGGGTTTTTCTTACTGGTATCAATTGATACCCATACAACAAACATTTTTTTTTTTTTTTCAGTGGCAGAACTTTGTACTGGTTTGTATAGGTTTATATTGACTTTTACTGGTTTTCTTACTGGTATCAATATAATAATAAATCTGTTGGTTTATATGGGTTTATGCTATTTTTTTGTCTGACGTTAATATACTTCTTGTAAACAATAAAATTAACAGAATGAAAATATGATCTCTTTAAGACCACCAGAGTAACCTGGAAATGCAGGTGGTCGTTTTAGAGAGGATTTTTACTAAATATGCTTATTTATTTGATTTTAAATTTTTTTCGGAAACAATAACAGTAATCATATACACCACACACAACGAGGTCTCTCCAAGGCGACCAGCCGCAAATAAAAATTCATCTTTGCAAGTGGTCGCCTTAGAGAGGTAATGCTCAATATCAATAGATACTCACGTTCTCAGAGATACGTTTATCTTTTAAAGGTGGTCGTCTTAGGGAGATTGCATCTACGGAAAGAAACTCTCTAAGGCGACCAGACACACTTGCAGAATTTTCTTTGTGAATGGTCGTCTTACAGAGGGAATATTCAGTACCAAAGTATACTTATGTTTTCAGAAATACTGGTTTCTTTCAGAGGCGGTCGTCTTAGGGAGGTGGTTTTTGCTACGAGTTGGTTCTCTGAATACACACACATAAGCACTTACATTTCTGATATTACAAATAAACACCGGTATCAACCAACATCTCTTTAACGCGAACAAGTTCATTCACAATCGCAAAATTTTTCTCCCTGTTAACGCTGACGTGAAGAAAAAAATTCCCCCTCCCTCCCCCACTCTCAGAAGTTTCCCAAACAAGCAATATGGCTCTGCTCTAGTTATTGTTGTGCGATGGTGGTGTTATTTTCTTCGTGGTTGTAGTAATGCAATATATTATTTACTAGGATTTACTGTATTACAAATTTTACTATGTTTTACTGTTTAGAAATTAGTAATAAATAATAAAATACCAGCACTGACTATGAATATACCACTAAAGCCATGCACGTGTAATCGTGTCTAATGTTTGAGAGAACGTTGCTGATAACTGACTAGTTGTGAAATGGAGTTTCTGAGCGTGAAATTGATTTTCCATCTTTACTTTTATCCTGAAAAACAATGTGCTTAAAGACTGAAAAGTGATAATTTCAGACTTGATAATTTGTTTCAGTGCGCAGATGCAGAAATGTAGTTTTTTGCATTCTACTGAAACTGTATTTTGGAAAATTTATTTTTTTGATTACAGTTTAGAAATACATTTTAAAGCTTGTTCATGTAGGTGCTTTATCATTTGAATATTATGTACTAATAAATTTGAGCATACCTTAGTTAAAAATGATCTTTCAATTTTAAATTTTTCGACTAATGTGATGTGGCCGAGCAAAAAGAATGTTTTAAACATTATGTTTTAAAAAATGTACTAATTATATTTCGCGAGCAAAAAAGGTAAGTTTTATTAATGAAATAAACATTGAAGTATTTAATGTGTTTATTACTTATTGAATGGGGTAGACAAGACATACACGCTTAAGGAATCTTTTTTCCACTACTAAAATTATGTGAAAATTTAGATGATCATAGTAGCTTACATTGTTTTTTTCTTTTTGGTCTATTTTTCTTTACAAGTATGAGACTAGAACCACATTTTTACATTAAATATTTTGTGCTATGTTGTTAAAACACATATAATCATTTTTATGCATACTTTAATTTTCATTATTATTAGTTTGATAAAAAAATTTCAAATGTGTTTTTCATAAATTGCTTTTGAAATAGATTTGTGAATAAGATTTATGTAATATAAAATGTACTAGTCTTGGGAGTATAAAAAGTAAATTATTTATTTGAAAAAAATTACATTAAGTTGAAACCTCATATAGTGGTTATTTTCTTAAATGACCACCTCTGATAATGGCACATTTGTCAGGACAATAATTAAATAACAGGACTTAAAAAATCATTCATAGTTTTGTCAGGCTACAGGAAACTGGCATTATCTCGAATTGTGGAGTTGATTGTTTTAGGAACGTTTTGCTGTGTAATCAATTGACTTCGGTGTAGTAATTTTTACGTGGGTATGAATTTTGCAGAAATAATTGAAAGTTTTTACGATACATTTAAAACCAAAGCTTTTCGGATCATGAGTCTTATAAGGGCACTGTTATAGCATTGCTTTCAAATATAGTTAGAGTAATATTTAAACATTATTTTCCGAAGCACTTCCACAGGGAATCCGGTTGTTCTCTGCGGATGAAAACCCATATAAATAAATATTCTGTACAGCCTTATACAAATGCAGTTAAAATTACTGTCATTACAATTAAGCGAATATAGCTACATTTGTTTACAAAAAGTTATTATTGCTAAATATTGCACTATATCAATTTTATTTGGCATTGTAATTTCAGAAAATGCTCAGCATGAGGTATTTTTGTATTATATAATCTACTGTCAAAAACAATAGCTACATTTTCTATACTTTAAATTTTACTATTGAGAATTTTTATGGTTCAAAATAATATTTCCATGCATTATTTCAAGTATTCTTTCTACAATAGAAATCTAAATAACTTGCACCTAAAACACTGACTCAAATTTATTCCAATAATGCATCGCTTTAATTAAATTTATGTTCCCTTGAGATGATATATGAAAAACCTTGTGTAATAATAAATTATTAATATATATAGGTAAATGGTATTTTTATATATTTTTTCGGGTAAAGTGCAGAATCGCCCACTTATTTATTTGGCACTTTGTACAAAAGTAAAAGGAATTGGATTTTTGTCAATTTTCTTTTGACTTTTTAAGTGAAAATAGGTCAATGTGTACATGAATAAAGTCAAAGGAGTGCACAATGGCATTTTTGTGCAATTCTGAGATTTTTTTTTTAAGTGAAAATAGGTCGATGTGTTGTACATGGATACTGAGTATGTGCAATTCTTAAAAACACGCCAAGCAGTGGGCTATTCTACACTTTCCCCATTTTTCTATGGGAATTTAGTTTCATTAAATTAGTTATTTAGTTTAATTATGTGTATATGAGTATATTAATACTTATTCACATAGATGGAATTTTTACAGTACGAAAGTTGATCTTTTTTACATCAAGAACTAAATATACTATAAATACCCATTATGTTATAAATTTTATTTATATAAAATCTGTGGAAGATTATATAGCACTAAAAGTGAGACACGGAATAAAACATTATACGCTATGAGATATTTTCTTAATTCCCAAACTGTGCATTGAGAAGTGGTATTTGTTGAAACTTGTAAATTTTTTAAAATTCATTTTGTTACAATATAATGCATTGTATTTTGGGTACTATTAAGTTTATTATATGTTATCTTCATGTTTCATTTATCTTTTGAGAGATACAGGTAACATTCAAAGTATTGTAATAAGGGGTCGACACAGTGTTTGTATATTATTATTTCTTCACTACATTATATTCTTGGATTCATCCTTTCTTCCACGCAAATCATCTATGTGTATGCATGTCATAATAAGCTGCAGGATGTTACTATCATTGGTAAGCGAGCTTTAAGGGGGATAGCAAGTATGCTAAATTTGAACTCTATGTTAAGTTTCTAATTTGCAAGTCCCGTATTCTTTGTGCTTGCTTGTTAATAATGTTTCTCTTCCTGAAAATTTGGGTTTCTTCTAGTTTTGTTTTTTAATTTGGTTTAGTGCATTGTAGGTAACTTAAAATTTAAGCAGATGCTAGAAAGTAACCATCCTTTGGCAATACATTTCTCATTAGGTATCAAATTGTTAAACAAGCTGATGTGATTAAATACAATTGTTTAATTTCCCAATTAAAGAACTGAAATACAAATATATGCAGTGAGGTTCAGTATTATATGTATATATTTATAATGAAATCAATAATATATATACAGTCAAAGTAATTATTCGCAACCATCAAATAAAATGATATTATATATATATGTAATAGATTCTGTAGTCGAATACAAGAAGTTGAATCCGTAATGAACAGCAAGAATTTTGATGGCTTAGAGATGTTGAAACTCCAATCCACAATGAATAAGAAATTTGGCAGTCGAGGTAGATTTAATTCAACTTTTCTTTCAGCAAATGTGTTGCAGCCACGAACAAGTTGGCACATTATTTATTCCTATTCCAAAAATTAACATTTTTGATAAATGTGTAGTAAGAAACAAGGAGCAGACAGTCTGCAATCCAGCTAGGCAAAGCGTAAAAAGCAAATACGTTATGTTAAGGTTGAAATCTTAATTCAGACCGAGTTAATTTTGGTTCTCGATGCATTTTTACTCGTATTTGATAGTTAATACTGCTGTAAAATTACTATTGGCTGTTTGAGTTTTAGTTTCTTTTACAACATCAAATTATGTAAGAGTCATATGACATGAATTAATCTCGAAATGATGCAGTGCAGAAAGATTACTGTTTTTAGAATAGAGAAGGAAAATTAATTTTACGCTACTAATTTAATCTTTTGCATATTCCTTATTTTTCTTACATATATATATGTACATATATCAATCGATGGTTGTGAATCATGACTTTGGTTATTATCTTTCTATTCATTTTATTTTCAGAATTATATAAAGGTAGTTTAAAATTTTGTAAAGAGAATTTATACAAATATTTTGTAATATGTTTATAGATATTGACGTGCATTAAGAAGGACGGGCTCGTAGGCTTCTAGATATTTTAAAATTTTTATTTATTCGCATTGAGTTTTATTTAAAATTACTTTACATGCTTTCTCCGCAATTTAGTTCTGTACATTTCATCAGTGCTAATTATATACTTCTGCTGGTTTATGTTTTTATGGAAATTTGATTTACAGTTCTATTTTTGTGTATTGTTTTTTATAGGGATTCTGTATATGGATACCCGTTCTATGTACGATTTCTATGTATGGATACTCCACTATGGTATAATGTTATTGGTTCTGTTTATGGGTTTTTGTTTACTGTTTTGCGCAGCGATTTTTCCAAGAGGTACCTTAATGGGTCTGTGTATTTTTGTGTAGTGGTTTTTACAGGATTTGGTGTATGGGTGCCTGTATAAGTGTACATGCTTTTGTTTACTGGTTTTTACAAGGCATAGACCTATGGAATATCCATTTTTTTAATGGAAATTTGGCCAATGGATATGCATATAAAGTTTTGATTTTTCGCTATGGGTTTTTACTGGGATTTTGTTTATAGTGCCTACAGTTCTGCAGAGATTTGGCCTACTCGTATCCATACAGTCGTACGGGTTTCTGTTTACAGGTTTTTTACGGGTATTTGGCCTACATAAATTTAATCTTTTGCTTATTCCTTATTTTTCTTACATATATATATATATATGTACATATATCATTCGATGGTTGTGAATCATGACTTTGGTTGTTATCTTTCTCTTCATTTTATTTTCAAAATTATATAAAGGTAGTTTAAAATTTTGTAAAGAGAATTTATACAAATATTTTGTAATATGTTTATAGATATTGACGTGCATTAAGGACAGGGGCTCGTAGGCTTCTAGATATTTAAAAATTTTTATTTGCATTGAATTTTATTTAAAATTACTTTACATGCTTTCTCAGCTATTTGGCTTACGGGTACCCGTACAACCGTACGGGTTTCTTTTTATGGTTTTTTACGGGTATTTGGCCTACGGGTACCCGTACAACCGTACGGGTTTCTTTCTATGGGTTTTTACGGGGATTTGGCCTACGGGTACCCGCAGAGCTGTACGGGTACCCGTAGGCCAATTCCCCGTAAAAAAAATTTTATGGGTTTCTACGGGGCATTTTTAGCAGGGTCGTTGCAGAAGGTTCTCCATCAGTCTATGGCATATCGCCAATTTTGTCACCAAATGGACGATTTCTTTGCCAGATGTGGCAACCCTGCCTTACCTTTGCCATTTTCTGGCAACCCTAAACCTGCTTTGCGGGGAAGCTATCTTACCGCGCCTGGACGTTTCGTAACAATATAATTTTAGTTCGAATTTGTTCTCTGTTTAATAATAAGTTTTGGCCCCCAGATTTTAAATCAATATTGGCTGAAGCATTACAATAAACATCTGGGCCACGAACATTTTGAATCATACATCATAACAATATTAAGCTTGCAATAGAAATTTTCATATCATTCGAAAGAGGTCTTTGAGCTTCTGAACATATTCATTTGAATTCAAGAATGTTAAATCTTTCTCTCTACAGTGTGGAGTTAACCGAGCATTAATCGTTTATTTCCAGTATTATCAAGCGATTTTAATAATGAAAATGAATTTTCGTGATCATGTTTTTGGAATATTTTAATAAATTATTGTCATTTTATATGCCGTTAGAAAAATCTTATTTCACTGAAGCAGATATTTTATTTACTTTAACTAAAAAGTTGTATTCTGCATTTTAATTTTTAATTCAACATATCGCCTTATAATAATTATCCTTAAGTCAAGAGTACTTTATTTACAAAATCAATAAATAATGCCTGTTTTTGTTTGCTACATAAATTAAATGTAATATAACCATTTTGCATTTCAGTTCAGAGATATGTAATAAACTGCATTAATTCGAAGTTAATAAATCTCTCAGGGGATTTTGATTTAAACCGAGAAATAAATAAAATATGAAGTTATTTAAGTAATAATAAAAAAATTAATGAATTCAGACTTTCGTGCAATAATATCACCATTAAAGCTATGGATTTGTGCGTCTATTGCATCACGCTGTCAACACTGTTGCATATTTTATTAATGCAACTGAACACTAAGTTTTTTATCCTCAGTCTCATAGAAGAAATATTTCAATATACTAATGTTAGAAGACAGTTAGATTCAGATAATTAGATGCTAGCTTATTTAAAGCTGCTAATTTTTAAAGAGTATTACAATTGTTAATCTGCGTAAGGAAGATACATTTGTAATGGTAAGTAACAGCAACACTTATCCATTAAGATATATATAAAGAACTTTTGTGACGTATTGTTACCAATGAAGCTTTTGCACTTCTACACCATCTTTCAATCTTATAATCTATGTAGACTACAATAATGCAATTTAGTGCTCCATTTCCTTACTTTCATGGTAAAATATTACAATGCATTAAAACGCTAGAACAATCTTACAACCAGCTGTAACATTACGTTTTTTTTAATAGCAATGAACAACACCAATGATTATTATAATGCCACTAAGATTTTGCGAGAAAGGTACATTTTCATTTTTATGTTGGAGAAAGGTTTCTAAACAGGTTGCGATTTATATTGCAAAATATTCCCAAATATGAGAAAATTCCTGAAATAATATTTAAGTTGTACCATTAAATGTAGCGAAATTTCTTCTTATTTCCTGTAATTTATGAAAATCGCCGTTAAATTTCACAGAATCCTTTTATAACTAACTTTATATGATAATTCCTTCTCTAACGTCATTCCACAGAGTTGCTTTGCACTTTTGTTAAAATTTATATCTATTACACATCTCAAGAATGTAAGCAATTTGCATATTAAACTCATTAAGTCTTAGCTAAAGAATGGGTAGCTCAGTTTAAACTGCATCAAAATGTGTAATTTTAACCTGTAATGTCATTTATATATCACGATATAAACATTTCAAGTAATTATTTCTAAATGGTGTTGGGGAGCTTTAAAATGTAAAAACACAGATTTAGCGAAATTTAAACATAAAAGTCTCCACAAACTGCCCGTAAATACTTCTCGGAACTTCTACACTCGTAATTCTGTTTGATTCCTTGGTAATAAAATGTTTCTAGTGCTTCCTTTTGCAAATCCTGATACGCATTTATAAAGAAATATTAACCCATTTTTATGCAAATCCTTGCGCTTTTCATGTCACACCGTATTCTTTCACAAACCATTCGCACGCAAAGTTAGTCCGATGTATCCGGTTTGAAATGGAAACGCCCGGATATAAACGCCCGGACATATATCCCTGAAACTTTTCACTCATGCAAAGCAGTTAGTTCCTCTGATCATACACATACAATATAGAATGTCACTATTTCACCAGGCTGAGATTTTTATGGTGACTGTAGGACGTAATAACTGTAAAAGTGCCAACCTCTTAATAAATTTCGATGTATTTTATGTTACACATTTAGAGAATTACTTCTAAATCACCCGATCATCAAATCAGAAAACTGCTTTTACAGAAAATATGCCCTCTTTCTGTGAGCAATACCATAAAATACTACAGCAATTTCCTTTTTCTTTGATAAAAGAGTAAAACATTGCTAGTGTATAACGAAAACGTTTAATAAACGTTAAAAAAATATGACGGCTATTTGTATAAGGTGAATGCTGACTTTGTAAAGAAAACCAGTTCACACTCTTGTAACATATGTAGAAAACCACGAAAGCAAACATGCAGTCAGCCCTCTTGCTTGGAAATGAATTCGAGTTAAATTCCGAGGAAGCATTCATTGATCTAAACCACTCAGGTACTACTGGGAGCCGTGGGGTAAAAAGAAATCTCAGATACGGTAAAATCTTAGTAAGTTAAACAACCAAGGTTTGGTTTATGTGATTGCAGCAAAGCCTGGAGGGCTATCTACCTAAGAGAGGATTGCATTCGAGGAGGACTTGCTAAGGGTAACTGTCTCGTATACACGTTACACACGGAGAAAACCACGAAAACACCCATGCATGCAGCCAGCCCGTTCGCGGAATTTTAACCTCGAACCGAACTAGCAGTGTTCAGCGACTTTACCGCTTTTGTGACGATTATGGTCTTCTATGGAAATAGTCGTCAAACACAATATGATTTCCGTCAGTTTAGTAAGAGCTCCCTTAGTTTTTAATAGGTTGTGAAGTCCCAGTAATCAGATTTGTTCCCAGTAATCAGATGAGATGGCTTGGTCAAGTGAAAGGGTTTCGTAAGAAAACAGGAAAAGGCTTAGTGATTCGGAGTTCCTTGCTGGCCACATTCACAACTGTCCAATTCTGAAATACCAAATCGATGAAGAATGAAAGGTCCATGGCCTGAAAGAAAGGTTGTCAATGCAGAGGAAAATGTAAGCATCTTAGACATAGGGACAAAAACGGAAAGTCCGTCTTCCCGTTGTTGCAGTATTCCATCTGGATTGCCAGTGATTCATTAAGTGCTTATAAGTAATCCTTTTAAACTGACTAACTTACTAAACTGACTAAAATATTAAAATTCTGTAAAGAAAGATATTCGCAGTCATCAACTAGTTAAGTACTCATACGATAGCGACCTTCGTACCCGTCAAATAGCTAAGTAATCGTTGTATAATCTTTGTATAAATCTTTTTTATTTTTTATGCATTCATTCATTTACTTTTTATTTATATTTACGTTTATTTATTTGCATATATTTATTCATTTTATTTATATTACTTTTTTCTGTATTTATTTTATTTTTGCCCTTTATTTATTTTATTTTGATTTTTTTATTATATTAAGTATTTGTAAAATTTAATCAGCAACTTTGTTCATATTATATTAAGTACTCTGAATTATATATAGCATATGAATGCAAGTTGTCTTTGTTTTTGAAATACTGCTACTGTATGTACTGCAGGCACTATTCTGTTTGGTATACATCTTTGGTCAGAAGCCTACTCAATGGTGATAAATAAATAAATAAAATAAATGTTATTTCCGGTGATATCAAATAGCGATGCCTGATGCCACTTTTCATTTATATTATGCCGATACACTCAGAACATAATTAAATGATTATATATTATTTAAATACGTCCTGAGAAAACAACTAATCAATCAAAGTTCTGAGAAAAAGTGGATAATTTGAAAAGTGATTATTAGTTTTACAGGAGTACACTTCTTAAGAGATTTTATAGAGTATTTAATTTTAACGAGCAGTTCTCTTCTGCATAGACACTCATAATGCATTGCATTTTACTTTAATAAGCATGATGTTGCTGAGATTTAAACTAAATATTTTAAGTTACCACATACTAGAATTTCCCTCACAGGATAAAAGCTTCTATTATATTTTATTATAATTAATTAAAATTAATATGCCGTTGACACCAAACCTCTCGATTCTCTCATCGAAGTCCATTTGCTTTATTGCATTCCTAAGCTAGATGCTCTGAGAAAAAAAAATCGTTAAATATATATATAGTCAGTGAATGTTTGTAATAACAGAGAATATTTGCACATTTTTACAACGATTTCGTAGCCGTTTAATTAATGTATAAAATGAAAAGAATATTTTTGAAAATGTTCGATCTCATAGGTTTTTTTTCTTTTCTCGATTCTAAGTCTGCATCGTGATTTCCATGACAGATGGGCTTTTCGAAACATTTCCAAGGCTACTGGTGGTTTGCTCTACGAAAGAGCTCTTTTCAAAAGATGAAAGGGATAATAGTCCATAGGTGGAACGTCAGTGAACTTCGCAAGAATACGTTGAAAATATGTATATGCAGTGCTCGTACCAGTCTTTAATTTTCAAGAAACTCAGTAATTTTCGAAATATCACTTGTTATTTGTCTTGATGAAGTTTCACCCTTTAAAAGCCACTGAAATAAAAATGGGATTTCTTCTCTAAATATTTGATGTAAAAATTCCTCTTTATAATACGTTCAATTGATTTTAGGATTTTATTCAGACTTTTCTTATTTTTAATTTCTCATTATAAGAAAATCATGTGACAATCACAAACACCTTACTGAAGCTTTTTTTTGCATTTACGAATCCAGGTTTATATACTTTTTATCTCCTTTTTCGATAATAAATAGACCTATTTTATATTGAAGTCACTTAGATAAATATATATATGGCTCCATATAGCAACGTGCTCCATATGGCATGTTTCATCAAGGGTCACAACATATTTAAATTTATCTCCTGATAAATGGTTTCCGTGTAAGCTTCTACAAATGTTTTTGCGTTGAGCCACAAGTTTCGGCAAAAGCTAGTGAACATATGTTTTTTCGTTATTTTGAGTTGTAAATCTTGATTCATTATATTATTTATTATTGCTACAGATAGTTAAAGACTTTAAGAGAAATTACTGCGTCGGGAGATTTCCTCTTGTTGCCAAGGGTTTAACTTTAGAAACATTAGAAACAGTATGTACCTTTTTCGGGTATATGTTTGAGTCTTCTTTCAGTCTAGAAGTAATTATTGACTTTTTCCCCTTTCCGATTAATAATATTGCTTAATTTTTCACTTAGAAATTTGAATACCAGGCATTATGAATTATGGAGCATTTGTCTTTGGTATGAGCAAAAACATATATTTCAGTCCATATAGCTTGTTTACGTGCGATATTTTCAAACAGTAAATTTAAAAGTGGTATTAGTCGATATTTGACATTTCAAACAAAAAGGTTGAGAGAAATTTTTATTCCAAAATCATTTGCTTTTTTTCAGTTCTTTATCAAAATCGTTCTAAAAATGTATAAACGCCCTCTGTAATTAACTGGCATACGCTTGTCCTGAAACTCATGCAGTGCCGTGCCGTGTATCAGTACTCCTGTACGATACGAAAGAGTTTCTAAACAACTGTGACCATCCAATAATTAGAAACCATGGGTAGAATCCTTGATGTTAGATACGTTGACAATGAGTTGATCATAGATTCAATCTTCCTGTTTAAAAATCGCATAAATTGAGAGAAAATTAAGAAATGAATTAAAATGTCTTAGATTACAATATTTTTGATCACATGGCACTTTTCGTTTTTGATTTGATCCATGGTTCAGTACGATACTGTGGAAAACTCAGCAAATTTTGTGTTTCGTAAGTTGTGAAGTTCTGAAATGCAAGCGAAGTGACAATTTATAAAACAGCCTAGTACAGAAACTCACACAAGCTCAGTACTACCTTTATAGGCATCTGCATGCTCGTTTCTGACTGCAGTGTAATTAAATAAGGTGAATGGTTATTGCTTTCTTATGTGTATTTTAAGGTTACAAGAAATTCTTTAAGTTCTAAGCCACACATCAATTTGATGGTCATAAATATGCTGGCACGGAATTTTGCTGTTAGTAAAAGTATATTTGGCTTGCCTTTGTGTCTATCCTACCCATATTTTATTATAAATTATTTTCCACTATCGCTTCTGTTTCTTGCATTTAATCTATTCTCATCAGCAACATGTTTCCACCAAGAGCATTTTCTTGAGAAGCTTTTGACTAATGTTTCATCAATCAGAGCCAGTGCACACAAGATCCACCAGCAAACTAATTTGTAAAATGAAAAGAACAACTAGGAATCTATTTTAAAATTTAGGGAGCTTGCTTTCTGAGGGCTTTGTGTAAGGGTAAATTCACGAGAATATTTAAGAATATACTTGTATTAACGTTTCAGAACCTTGTGCTAAATGTTTAGGTGGGAAATACAGGAGTAAATATGTATATATTCAAAATACGATATAACTTTGAGTTTCTATGCCAGAAATCATGGAGTAATATTAAAATATGTATGTCCATAATGCATGGATGTGTGAGGGAAGTTGATGCTTCTGCCTCATCGAATAAATTAGATTTACCATGAAAATGTGAACCACTTCGTTGATTTTCCTTCATTAAAATAAACTACGTTGGTAAAAGTTATTCTTCCTCTCACCCCACGGCGTCGCGTTAATTATCTTGAAGAAAAAGAAACCACATCTTTCTCAAGCCTTATGTTTTCCTTCTTCTCGCATTTCTTTTTTCTCTGTTCTTCACCTAATCATCAGAATGAAAATACGTGCCCCACCTTCCAATACTGAAGAAATTCTGCTCTGAAACCGCGAAAATCGTTTGTACTTACTGGAGTGGCGCGTCTTCATTAATAATGGTGACAGAATGACACTTCTCTCGTCCTTTATTTGGTGGATTAAAAAAATATTAAAAAGTCCTCCCCTGTTTTTCTATCCTTTTATAGCCTTCTCTTTCTTTCCACGCTTAAATCTTTTGTCATTATTAGAGATATCCTTGTCTTCTCCCCCTTTTTGTGCTTTAGTTTTGACAAGAGTCTGAAAGAAAAGAAGCAGATAGTTTTCTCTTAAAGATTTCTATCGATTTCAATGGAGTAAAATATAAAAAAAAAACAGTATAGAAAAAAAGCATGAGCCGAAGCTTTGTTGAAGGGTGTTGAAAAAAATATATGTTCTTCACTCGCTAATGAATTAAAAGAAACTGGTATCCTGTACCATTTTGAAATTAACGAGAGTTTCACTCTTTCCTAACACGCACTTTATAAATGATCTAGGCTAGGTTTAATATCGGAGCAATAAATTTTAACGAGATTTTAGTTAACTAACCAAACATCCTGTAGATTTTAGTTAACTAACCAAACATCCTGTAGATTTTAGTTAACTAACCAAACATCCTGTAGATTTTAGTTAACTAACCAAACATCCTGTAGATTTTAGTTAACTAACCAAACATCCTGTAGATTTTAGTTAACTAACCAAACATCCTGTAGATTTTAGTTAACTAACCAAACATCCTGTAGATTTTAGTTAACTAACCAAACATCCTGTAGATTTTAGTTAACTAACCAAACATCCTGTAGATTTTAGTTAACTAACCAAACATCCTGTAGATTTTAGTTAACTAACCAAACATCCTGAAATTGACTGGAAACGGATGTGAAGGTTCAAAGAATAATACGTTTTTCATACGGTTTTTCCTACAGAAGTCCCCACCAACGGCAGACCGGTTAAGGAGTGCAGAACACTGGTAGTTTCATCCGGGTTTTAATCCAGGTGAACATGCTGCTTGCATAGTAAATTTTTGCGGTTCTCACTATGTGTACCGCGAAAAAGAGACAAATTTTCTTCAAAAAATGCTTCACGAAGACACCGCTCCTCTTAGGCCTGTAGCCGTCATGTGCATTACTATATTCAAATCTTCAGATATGAAACTCCACACGTACCCCTTTCATTTAGAAATGAACTGTCCAAACGCGCAAAGTATCTTTATAGGAAAGGGTACATACTGAGTTGATTAAAAGCGCCCAATAATGGAGTCAGCGTTGATTAACAGTTAGAGAAGTAACACAGAAGTTATAAAATTAGGCTCTGTAACAAAGTGAGATTGAGTACAATCCTAGTTGTAGAATTATATAGAATCATCTAATAATAGGAACTGATATGTATTGCGTAGATGTGTTACTCTAACTGTAACTGATATGTATTGCGTAGATGTGAATTTCTGCTTATATCATCAACAGAACAGATTACATTATGCATCTTTTTACACATGCGTCGGTACACAGTTTCTCTCCTGTTTCAACTTTCCACTCCATTTTCTCCATGTTGAACTTTCCAGACCAACACCCTGGTCTGAAAAGTCCTAGCAAACGGACTGGCTACATGGATGTTTTCGTGGTTTTTCTTATGTGTAGCATGTATACAAGCCAGTTTCCCTTACAAAGTCCACCACGAAGGCATTCTTACCTTAGGCAAATAGCCCTCGAGGCTCTGCCATGATCACATAAATCAAACCTGAAAAGTCTTGAATACAATTAAGTTACTTAAATCATATCAAGTGTTGTATTTCTTTGAAGAAGGCAGAAAAAATAATGATGAGCGAACTTAACTATTTGAAACTGGATACATCTCTAAAGAAATGTATTTGCTTAGCAAAGTGATATGAAATGCTGGTTATAATTATTTGTACAAAGCGTTTTGAATTAGACAAGGGTAGCAAACTTGACAGTTCATACATTCGTTTTGGAGACGAAAAGTGATAAAAACGACACGGCTATTACACTTCACTGCGAGATCAATTTCAAATTACAAACAGTATGTTTATTATACTAACAATTTCTATCCTGGAAACGTTAGCGCTCACGCCAGTGTCCGAATTCTTTAGATCACTGAATACTGATTGTTGAACTAGAATTTGAATCCAGGCAAACGAGCTGGCTGCATGATTCTTTTCCACAGTTTCTTTTTTCTTGAGTAATTTGAATAGGAACCGGTTTCTCTTTTACATTTCTTTTCCTGTTTTGATAGGCAGATAGACCTTGTGCACTTTGCCATTTTCAGATAACCTAACCCAAATGTTAGTACACCTACCAAGCTTATTGCGTCCATGAGTGTGCTTAAGATTCTGGCATAGCTGGAGTACTTGAATATCTAAGCTTGAAAAATCTACATCACTCTGCTATCACTAGATTCATAACTCGTCTGTTTTTAGGTGGCAAATTATACTAAAATGTGTTCTGCGGTTGTGAGTAGACTAAGCAGAAAATAAAAAAATATCATCTCAAAGCTTTTGTCGTGTTCATTATACTCGTCATACAATACAAACATCTAATACTAAAGCATATATCTTAAAACGTTTTCAAATGATTTATATAAATGCTAGCAGCTTCGTTGTCAGCCTTCGCCTGGCTTTTAAATGTACCGGAAGAATGACTGAAAGGAACACCAAACGTTAAATTTAAAAACTGCTTAGAATTTTACTCAATTACTTACTGCTTAGAAAAACTTCATAAAAAATTATTACGTATAACAAAATTACAATGAAATAAGCAATATCCCTTAATACAAATATTAATTAGCCTAATAAATAAATTAACCAACTTCCCTTTGCAAAATCTTAAGAACTCAAATGGTATATAGGAGGTTAAGAACTTTGTTTCATAAAAAAATCACTCAAAACTTTTCTATTTTAAAGATAGTGAAATGAGCGATAAATAACATAAAAGAATACAAAAACAAAAAAATTTCTGAAAAGCAAAGTATAATTAATGATATTTTATTTTATATTTTCAAGAGAAAAAAATTACAATGAACTAAGCTATATCTCTTAATGCAAATATTAATTATCCTAATAAAACAATTAACCAACATTTCGTTGAAGAAAAAAAAATCATGCAAAACTTTTCAATATCTTACAAATAGTGAAATAAGCAAAAAATAACACTGAAGAAACTAAAAAAAAAAAAAAAAAATCCACGCAGATTTTTACTCTGCAGAACAACTTTATCCAAAAAAATCAATAAAAATGTATTATATGTATAAAAAAATGACAATGAAATATGCCAATCTCAAAAACATTGATATAAGAAATAACGATGAAAAATTGTTGCCAAACCCATATTTCTAAAAGAATGAAACTATTCAAAATGATGCGATTTCAACAAAAATCTATCAACAACAATAAGAAAAGAAAATTGTTTCCAAAATCAGATTTTTAAAGATGTGAGATGTAAGAAGTGTACTCGGAAGCTTCATTTAAATTTTTTTTAAAAAAGTACGAAATATTATCACTTTTCAAAATTTCTTTTTGTAAAAGCAGTCGCAAGGATGAAAGTTTAACGTGTCCAAAAATCAAAGAAAAATAAACTGTACATTTTTAAAAATAAACTTTTTTAGAAAAAATCCCGTTGAAAAGGTGTTAAGCTCACTTTGTTAAATAAATTCGTATTTAATCGATTTATTGAAACACGAAATTTATTTTAAGTTCGTAAAATAGCTAAGTGCCTACGTTTCATGACGATGTGAAAATGGAGTGTGTAGAGTAAAATCTCGCTTTTCTATAGCCCATTATATCTGAAAATGACGCGATTTTGTCACAAAACATAAAATTAAAAAAATTATAATTCGAATTTCAAAAAAATCGCTTCGAGGTGCACTGGCTTTTTGTCTAGATGCACCTATGTACCAAATTTCGTAACCGTGGGTCTTTAGCTTACGCACAGCGCGAACGAAAGACACACACACACTGACACACAGACAGACTCTCTCTTTTTTTATATTTTTATATTTAGAGATTTGTATAAAGTAACAATATATTTGTGTAATGTATAAGGTATTTATATTAATTAACCAGTTTTTTTATTGTATGAATCTTTATTGTCACGTCTCCCCTTTCCGCTTTTATGTCAAAATGCAGATTTTAACTCGCGAGTATTTAAATGAGGATCTGAGATTGTTTAAGTCACAGCATATTCCGCCTGCTGAAGGCCACATTATTAGTTGATTGGATTCCTGTCTATGGCGTTGCTTTAATCTTGCAGATTGTACTGTCACGTCGGTGTAAGTTAGAGCCAACTTGCAAGTTTAATATCTCTGTGTTGCATTTCGCTAACTAAAACTAAGATTTAAATTTAATTGAAAATTTAACTTCTGAGCTCATGTAATAAATATTGACTGGTTTGCAAGCCCAGAGAGTGTCTTTTGTTTAATTTATTTGAATTCTTAATGGAAGGGTCTTTTACGCATTTTTACGTTTTTGCTTTTCTAGACTTAGTGATACGTCATCTATTGGAGGATTTGCCACAAATTACATTTAGCTGCAGGAGAAATCCCTACAAATAATTGATATAATATAACCGTTGCGTTTTATTACACATGCCTACTAACATCTTCAGCATGATAAGCTCGGGCATTCGAGTTGAGACTTTGTTTTGGGATATTCTTTTGCCATTCCGAGCCTGAAAATAGAAAAACAAAAAGAGAAAGATTCAAGAATTAAATCCAAAATCCATGGTAAACATTTTAAATAAGCAGATTATTCTTTAAGGATGATAAATATTTCATCAAAAATGACGGAAATTTGTCTGTATCCATGCTTTTATCAACAAAACGCATATTCTGCATTCGGTTATGTATTCAATGGTGTGTGATTGACTAAATAAGGCGTATTATTTATCATCTTTTACATAATTAAATGGATCATTAATCAGACGATTTCATTAAACTGCATTCGTTTGCAATTAAACGATTTCATTATATTGCGCAACTCTGTAACTAACCACTTTACTGTATCTCGCTTCGTCGCAGAATAAGATTTCATAACTTTATTAATTTTTCCGTTAGGGAACTGCTGAAATCATTTGTTTAAAGACATAACTACTACTTCATAGGGCCAGACTGATTCTGTGCAGCCAGGGTTTTTCATTTTTAAATGAAAGAAGTACTGAATTTACTTCGGACTACGTATAAATTTGGAATTTTGTACATTTTAGGAAGCGTTGATTACATCTGTTAAATACCCCTTTTGTATATTAATTATGTTATATTAATTATACATAGTTGTAAACATTTATACAACAAGTTTACCTCATTTACTCAAAAATGAGACATTTTTTGCTACATTTTTTTTTTCTAAAATTTAATTTCAGAATCGGATAATAAATTAATTTTAATTAAATAAATGATATCGCAGAGTGAAAGGAACGAGATTAATTATCGTACTATATAAAAGTTACACTGTTTAAGTATTAAATAAACCACACAAATAATTATGGTACATATAAACTGTATAATTACCGTTAGTTAAAATAGTCATGGCTAGTTAAGCATTTTCGATTTTAGGTAACTAGCCATCCTGTGCAGGTTAATTTTTGTTATTTAATTGAAAAATACACAATACATAATGGTATATAATGCATAGCATATAATTGTTCATAATAGTACACACTTGCATTCGCAAAAATGACTATGTGCCAAATAACTTATCCAATTTCAATTAAGGTCTGCATCCCATTATCCTGATAATTGGTACGTCTGAAATCAACATTACTCTGCTAGTTACAAAGAGGTCAATAAAGAAAATCAAATTTATCTTAATTTTGCTTTTTATACCACATTGAAATAGTATATTCAGTTGTGTAACTTGTCTTTCATTATAAGCAGATATAAATAAAGTCTAAATGAGGATTGCGCCCTCTTTAAAGATACATCTACAATTTTATTCCATGGAATCTGTCTTAAAATTGGAGGGGAGTCTTATATTAGAGTGGGTCTTATTCTCCGATAAACAAAAAATAACTAAGTTTATTATATGATTGTATGGAAATATAGTTTTTGTAATATAAGTTAACACAATAAAACAAAAGTGTCCAGCCTGCTGCAATCCAAATACTTTCGGTCTTATATTAATCTAGCTCGCGTAGTATAATTCAAAGGAGAATGGACCTCACCAATGGCCAAGCGGTTAGGAGCGTCGAGTATTGGTAGTTCGACACGGGTTCGAAACTAAACGAACGAGTTGGCCGCCTGGTTTGTTTTCATAGTTCTTACGATGTGGAAAGTGAAGACGAGTCAATTTCCATCCGAAAGCCCTCCACAAAGACATCATTTCTCTTAAACAGAAAACTCTTATGTGTTTCCTTACAATCAAATAATCTAATTAAGTAAAACCGACAGGTGAATAAAAGGATGAGCACAAAGGATGCTCAACCTGAATACATGGAGTGGTTTGATGATTTTCAACGGTACCCATTTCAACGGTTTTTTCAATAACCCATTATTGAAAAAAGGAAATTCTTATTTATTTTTTTGAAATTTTTCTATTTCAAACAATATAAATGCTTCCTCGCGTATTTTCTCTTTAGCTTTTAAGCGCTCTATGCTGAAAATAAAATAAAAAATAAATAAAAAAAAAATACTCCCGTAATTTTCCTCTTCCTCAGTACGTTTAGAGAACGATTCCTTAAATTTTAAAATGGCTACTTCCATGTAGCAATGGTTTTGATCTTACTAGTTAAGACAATAGTAAAATGTAATTTTGAATTGAAAATTTCCGACAATTTTCAATAATGGGCTTCAACGGTGGTTTGATGATTTTCAACGATGACCGCTTATTTAACGATTGCCACTAATTGTCCAGTTTGTATTTGGGAAATTATAAATCAGTTTAGTATTCTTCTTTACGCGCTCCCATATAATGTTGAAACTCTTTCTTGAAATCTGTTATCTTGTTTTCAGGAGCTTTGTAACTGGAAGTACATATACATATTCATTTTTAAGGAAAATAAAAACGTATAGCCTATGTTACTCGAATGCAGCGTAGAGTTAGACGGAAACTATGTGAAAGGTATACACATTAAATGAAAGGCAGATGCATATGTAAAGTCTAAAAACAGTTTTTATGTGCGAAAATTGCATACATTTTCTACTTCTAACACGTATCAGTCTCTTAAGATTTAAAGGAAGAAAGAGGACATAGTGTCAGATTAAATTTCAAACTAGCTATGAAGTATTCTTTAACAGTATACTGAGACATATAAAATACTTCTTGGATCCCGCAAACATTTCATTTTGCTGTTGGAGAATGAAAAGAAAATCTGTCCTTGTGTCCATCAGACAACGAAGGCTCCAGAAACCTCAAAAAAGAGATCCTTCAAATAGTGTCGTCCTGAGAACTTTAGCAATTACCTCTAAGTGAGCCTCTAGAGAGGGCGCTTCGGTCTGAGTTCGAGAGAATTTCTCTTTTTTTTCTTTCTTGCAGATCTCATTGTCCTTGTTCCTGTCCTCTTAAGAGATGATGCACTCCAGGGTCCGACCATTCAGGAAAAATGCCTCCAGGGGAACTTTGACAGGGACGTCAAACACAAAACTGGTCTTTCCGAACTGCTGCAAATTGAAGATCCTTATCAAAAAAGCAACCATCCGAGATCACTGCAGGGAGGCTGGAGGGGAAATGGGAAAAAAGTGGAATTAGTCACAGTGGCATTGGAAGAAAAATGCGAAGTTATCCTTCAGCTGATGGGGAGGAGGGAGATGAAACTTAATTAATCAGGTTCATCCAAGCATGGAATGGTGAATTTGTTTTAATTATTTCCCGCACTGAAACGAAAATTACAGATGTGTCAAGGAATTTATATTTTGCTTCCTCATTAATGTATTATTCATCGAGTACTGTGCTTGATCCAAGAAACTTAGGTAGACTAAACAGAAAAATAGAATAGAATATGTACCAAAAAATATACGGTGCCTTCACCCCCCCAGTGAAGTATTTTTTATGGTAACTAAGTGCAATAGTTATTATAAAAGCATTCAGCAATTCAATTAGAGAAAATTACTTAACTTAATAACTATCATATTGGTAAGAAGCGACATGTGTTTTTAATCAAAAATTATTATAAAAATATTAATGTTTTCTATTTGGAATCCTTAAAAAGAAAGAGTAAAAAGATTTGAAATTCAACAGTGGATACTCATTTAATAAAACTTAAAAATATGCATAAATATAATTAGATATTAGTTGCATATGATGCAACTATATGGAATTCATAAATGCATATAAGTGTACAAAAATTATTTATGTGTATTTTTCGTATAATTTCTCCCTCATTAGTTACATTTTACTATTATCAGCTTACTTTTATTTGAAAATTTTTTGTTTCTTCTAGAAAAACTGCTTCCGACAATGCGAATGTATATTGGTTATAGCATTGTGCTTAATGTACGCCTGAGGTTGCTAAACGTCTTGCCGATTAGAGACGCGTGTTATAATTCAGAAATTTTCCGAACAGCAACCAGATTTCCGAAGATTCAACTGAACACCGTAGTTCCTCGTGTTACCCTGTTATTTTCCCCTGTTTTTCCCTAATTTTATAGTCCGAAAAGTCGAGAGGGAAAGAATAATTAAATTTTCGAAGGACTCGTTTCCAGTAAGAACATAACAAATGAAAAGAAGTCATGGATAAATTGCAGGTATCACAATATTATTTTCTAAAAAGAAACAGGTATTAACATAAGAATATAAAGTATTATTAAGACTGCAATATCTGAGAAGGTATCTTCATTTCTACTTTCTTATAACTTAAATCTACCTCGTTCTTCTTGTTTTTGCTGCTTTTTAGATCTCCAATCATCCGTAAATAATTAGAGAAGATGAATGTGTAGCTGATACAGAAAAATCGTAGCCTGAATGTCAGTTCGTGTCTGTTTTCGCTTTCACAGGTCTGTTCTTGTAGTAGGCTGGCATAAAGGAAAAGGTCCGGCGCGAGTTTCGCAGGTAGTTTGTGAGGATTTGTCTTAGCTAGTAAGATCAAAACCATCGCTACATGGAAGTAGCCATTTTAAAATTTAAGGAATTGTTCTTTAAACGTACTGAGGAAGAGGAAAATTACGGGAGTATTTTCTTTTTTTTTTTTTTTTTTTTTTTAATTATTTTCAGCATTGAGCGCTTAAAAGCTAAAGAGAAAATACGTGAGGAAGTATAGCATTTATATTGTTTGAAATAGAAAAATTTCAAAAAAATAAATAAGAATTTTTTTTTTCAATAATGGGTTATTTATAAGCATAAATAAACAATTCTTATCTCTCTTGCTTTATTTTAAAAAGTGCGTTACCAAAGCAACTAAATTAATTTTTCTTAAATAAACTGAAAATGTTTAAAAACCGAACATTAAGCAGATTAAAAAAAAACAACTATATTCTTCTAAATGTAATTCTCAACCGGCTTATATAGAAATATTTTTTACGCAGAAAAAAACATGTTTTTTCTTTGTAAATAGTAAAAATAACAATAAATACTGTTGTATTTACAGTTCACCTGGCACACATTTGAAATTATTATAATTATAATTTTGAAAAAAAGAATTATTTATTCTTAAGCGTATTGTGCTGCATTATTTCATATTGCAGTATACTCCCGATTACTGCGAAACAACAACAACAAAAAAAAGAGTGTTCTTCTTATGATTTCCATTTTTATTTTTACTTGTTTACTTATTTTATTTTTGCTCCACTTTCTTCTGTCTTCCCTTTTTAATGTTTAATTCAGACTGCAAACCAAAGAAAAATGACAACAGGAAGATGAGTAAAAAGTGACTATTACCTTGCCATCGTATCGGAAATATAAGGTTCTTCAGAAATTTTAGCAAACACATTATTTTTATGTTAATTCTTTCCTGCAACTTTTGTTTCTTCAGACAGTCTTCCCCAGATTGAGTTGCAGATGAGGCTGAATTTAAATTTCAAGTGTATCCTGTAATTTAAAAGAACAATTCTGGCCACTTGTCAGGGGAATAGGTTATATATTGAGACCGTTCCAACTATTTGCCGATTTGATTTTGGTGAAGGATTTTTCTCTAAATATGGTTCACTTAGATCTATATTGACCAATCATAGCTTACAATACTCTCTGCATCTACGAAATATAAATACTGAGTAACGAGTAGTATGCTTTCTCTTTTTTCCTTACTTCTGCCATGCAAACAAATCTGCGCCGCTTATGCTTCCCTGCCTTAAATGACGCTGCCTTAAAGCTTTTGACTTCTGGCTGGAAAAAAATTCTCCTTATCCGAGGGAAAAAAGGCATAAGTTAGAATGATTTTAAATTAATTTTATTATTAAAATATTTTTTTAGATCAAAAGAATTTTTTGTTGAAATCCGTTCAGTTACATAAAAAAAAGTCCTGAAGCCCTCTTACTTAGGGCTCCGATGCGCTCCATCTAGCGTTGTTTTATCTAAAAAGTAAAAAGTATCGGATCCGGGATCCAGAGCAGTTCAAGACCTGTGTATTGTGCGTATTTAAACATTTGTATTTCTGAGGCGTTAGATAAATTTTCTTAAATGCGAGCTGTACCTGCAAGATGTGATTTTAGTGAAGCTTTTGTTGCAACTTTACCTCTTGTCTTTAATTGGAAATTTTTAATTTCTAGTCAATTTCAACAATTATAATACCCTGGAAGTGCTGAAAGATTAGTACGAGAAACAGTTTAATAGTATAGGAGATTGCGAATGGTTGTTAGGGCTTTGACATCTTCTGGCTTCAAATATATACTGCCAATCAGTTTGTACTAATAACCAATGAAAAGAGCATATTTTAAAGTTTTGTTTATGTTATTGCAAATTTCATTGTAATTGAACAGGAGGCAGGTCGATAACAGTTTGTAAAACGGTGTCTAATCAACAGAAAGAATTCTGTGTGTTATAGTATGGAAGAGACTGAATCTGTCACTACCGTGCAGTGTACATGTCAAAAACAATACAGCCACCAACCCGCAGAGCATTCTGAGGCAGTATTTTCAGTTCAAGGACACAGGTTATCCCTCTGAAAGGAAAAACTCCAGTTGCTGCAGTTGAAACAGTGGCGAGTGGCAGAGACGGTGCTTCGTAGAACAAAAAAATCCATAATATCGCGGAATTCGCGAACTAAATATTCTTCAGCCAACTGTGTGGAAGATTCTGCGCAAGGGATTACATCAGAAACCATATTGCATAGAGTTGCTGCAACGTTTACGGCCAAGCGACCACACCACCAGATGCGAATTTTGTGAACTTTTCCAAGAAGCAATCGAAAATGACAACTCGTGTTCAGTGATGAAGCAACCTTTCACCTAAACAGTCAAGGAAACATCACGCGCATATGGTGCACGGAAAATCCCAGTGTTACAGTAGAGACAAAAGAGATTTTCCAAAGGTAAATGTCTCCTGTGATGTTTCACGTAGCAAATGTACGGCCCTAGTTTGCTCTGGGAAAACTGTGAATGGTACAATGTACACTGCGCAAAAGAAAAAAAATGGGACAGTTCGTTCTACTAACCGACTGAAGAAATTCAAGCTCCGTTTCTCATGCCTGAAAAGCGAGACTTAGGATATATATTAGATTTATATATAGCATTGTTCTAATAAAGGAGTTTTGACACAATCGGACTTTTTCTGAAATGACACGACAATGCTTTTCCATATTTCGATTCTGCGACTCAAATTGTGCCTAAATATTAAATTTTGTAAATTTGGTGAGAAATTTATGGAGAAATTCAAAAATTTATCTTGGCGCATTTTTTTTCAGTTTTTTTTTTTTTTTTTTTTTTTTTTTTCTTTTCTCGATGGAACATCTTAATTTATACCAACCTGTTTTCCTTTCCCTTATTTCATTGTACACCAGCGGAAAAAGTCATGGTTAATACTTTCAAAATTTTTTTTTTAAAAATTGCTTAAACCACATTTGGAGTTATTATCGCTTCATATATGCCAAATTTGGAAACGCGCTAATAAATAAGTTTTTGAATAAGAAAATTCCATTTTTCTGCAGGTATGCTTAGAAATACGTCTAATAAGATGATATTAAAAATTTTATAGGTTGTAATACAAATATTTTTCTAAATATTTATAAAAAATACAAATTTTAAAAATAAATCATAAAAATCTGCGAATTCTATTTGGACTAAGTTTAAGTTTCGAATGATGGAAGAAGGAATGAAGTAAGTTTAATAAAAAATGAGATACTAATAAATATATACCAAATTCAATTAACATTGAGTAGCTAAAATTTTAAGAGCTAATTTTTTAAAATCTACTCGGGCGAATTTTACAAAACTTGGCAGTTTGGCATAATTTGGGTCATAGAATCGAAATATGGAAAAAATTGGCATTTCAGGAAAAGTACGATTTTATGTCAAAATACCTATACTAGAACAATGCTATAGATAATTCTAATACATATCCGAAGTCGCGTCTTCGAGACATGAAAAAACGTAGTTTGAATTTCGTCAATCGGTCCAGTAAAACAGGAGATATAGAACTATCCCATTTCTTTTTCGCAGTGTACCTACACATGTTGCAAGATTGATTGTTTCTTGAAATGATAGCTGATATTCCCAACTTCCTATACTAAAAAGACGGAGCTCCGCTTCATTCATGGACCTTATAAGAAGGGTTATAAGGTTCATGTTCTTCTCTTATAAGGTCCATGGCTTCATTGGCATAGAGAAGTGCGTCGCCATCTGAACGATGAACTTCCAAACCGGTGGACTGGGTGCTGCGTTCACAATGATTTCACTCTCTTCAGGTTACTTCCAATGTCTTCTGACCTTACGGTTTGTGATTTTTTTTGCCTTTATAGATACGTGAAAGACAATGTTTACATTCCACCTTTGCCGACAACATTGGCTGAAGTCCAGGATCGCATCGCCGCTGCATTGATGAAAATTAACAGGGACATACTCGAACGTGTATGTGTCTATCACAGAGATGGTTGTCGTGTAACACGAAGAGAGCACATAGAATATTTGTAATAATGTGTAAGAAACTTCAAAATGTGTTTTCTTCATGCAAAGTATCATTCACTAGTTTTTACGTAATACTTTGTGAAATGCATTCATCGAAAACTCGATGAATCATTTACAGTCGCAATGTATAATTAGGCTTAATTTTGCAGATGTACTGGATAGTATGTAAAAATACATTAAGCATTTGTTTAAACTGAGCTTTGCATGTACGTATAACAGTCTGATACTGTTATACGTACATGTTATACGTACATAGTCTGAGATAATTCGCATGCTTAGGATTAAATTCCATTTTAAATTTCCTCTCTTTTCCCATCATTTCATATTTAACATTTGTTTCTTCCTCACCGCTTTGCTGCACTAAAATTCTTTTAAAGGGATTCATTATAATATTATACTTTTTGTATCACATCTCCGTTCAAGTTATCCTTCAGCGGATGAATAAAAATAATGTATAATAAATGATTAAAAAAAATATCTCAAAATGCATTAACAGTCAAGTCACGTAATAAGGGAGAAGACTTTTAGGATCACTTAAAACTTTAATAGCCGATATATAAGTGGTAAACAGAGTCTTTTAAGTAATTACGTCGAGCATTTTGCTGAACACTGCCTCACTGCTTCCCTCGTTTCTGTCGAGTGCTAAGAACTAATTACTTTGTCCGCTCGTATTCTTCTTCAGAAACATGAATGTGTTAAGTCTTAAATTTTAAATGCAGAGTGCAAATAAAAGAGTGACGTAAAAAAAAAAATGGCGAGGAGGGTAAATTTTGCTGAATTTTAAATTCAGGATGTTCGCTACGATTACGTGAAAAATATGAAAGGTCTGTGAGTGACTTTCAGGAATGTTCTTAATTCTGAATTTAGATTTTAATCTCATAACATTGAAAGCGAAGTGCATGTATAATTTATTTTTAAAATGCAGCTAAGAGATAAAATAATTTTTAACTCTTAAATGCTAGATACATTTAAATATTTAGAGCAGTTTGAGCATGGAATTAGGCGAAATTTCTAAACATTTGAGTAAGTAAATTTAAATTGTAAGTAAAAGAAATTTTAAAAACTTTTTGTGTTAATTGACTTACGAAACAAAAACGTATAAAATATATAGTGGTAAATAAACTTATAAAGAAAGCTTTACTGCCGTTCTAGTTAACGCACACGAAAATATCGACTAAAGTAAGGGTCATGTGCTTACGTTTTGACAGATCCGTAAAGTAGATATTCTCAATCAAGGGTGGTAGTTCGAGAATTTCCTCCGAGAGGGTCATTTCGTGGTCTCATAGAGAGAAGGATTTCTCAATTTTAGATTAATGGATACTCAGACTACTAAACGTATGATGGCAAAGAACATCGAAAGCATGAGTCTAGGACCTAAAGGAGCTGAAAATGCTAAAATATGATGTAGATTCAGCGAATCGTCTCCTTAGTGATAATAATTTAAAACATCAGTATATGTATTAATAAGCAGATAAGTATGGCATATATTTATCAAACTTAATAAACCTTAACTTTTATTATAAACATAAAAAGTATTTCCTCTCTTCTTTACACATTCCTTCGCTGTGTAATTGAGAGCACACTCGACGCTTATTCGAGAGGTCCACGGTTCGAGTCCCGGGCGAGGGCACTGCTCATTTTTTACGTCTTCAGTATTAAAAAATCCTAATAACTCTACAACTGGCGCCCGATCTAAAAGGTAAGGGACGATAATTCGTCATATCAAGATTTATCGACTGGGTCCCCTCATTCCCAGTAGCCTTTAAAAAGGAAAGTGTATGAAGTATTTTCTCTCTTTTTTCCACATGCATTCGTGGTGTAATTGGAAGCATACTCTACGCGTATTCGAGAAGTCCAGAATTCGAGTCCCGGTGAGGGCATTGCTAATTTTTCATGTTTCTAGCATCAAAACATCATAATAACTCTACAAGCATATAAACAGTATGCACGCATTAAATAAAATAAACCTGAAATTTATATGCGCTTTTATACGATACCCAAAACATTATTTTTTCTATTTTGCTTATTATTTAGCATGTGTTTCTTAGAATAAACTAATAAAAACATATCTGTGGGAATCATATTTCCATAACCATGTAATATATCCATAATATATGTTATGTACCTCACTGGGTATCTTATGTACCCAGAGCAATAATTGAACTCGAAGTAGACGTTGAGGAAAAACAACCTCGATAACAAGGCTGTTTTTTCAAGTTTGGAAGGGTATGATTTAGTTAGGATTCCCAAAAGCCTCCTTCCATCGACCCTTTTAAGAGAATGATTTTTCTGCATCGATCTTCGAACATTTTTCTCTAATATACGGCATACAACGTAATCATAATATAAAGAATTTCACACAAATAACTTAAACATAATAATTAGACTAAGAATATAAACAAAAGTTTAGAAAAAAATGCTTTATTATATTTACATTCCATTATTTTTTTTTATTATTAGCCGCTTACACGGCCAGCCCCTAAAATAGTTATCATAAAAAAAGAAAAATAAATATGCATAAGGATTTTAATATGTCCAACCACGAGTATTTCATAAAAATATTTAACATTTCCAATTAGTCAATTGATGATTTAAAGGCATTTTTAATTCCTTGTACGAAATAAAAAAAGTATTGTAATCACGAAAATTTCGGGTACCATATTTCAACGAAAATATCCATTTTGACCGGCTTCGAATGCAGTTTAATGGTGTTTTTGCGTGACATGTGACACGTGACATTTGTACGTAAGGGCAGAATAAAGAACTCTTTTTCCCCAAAGGAGTTATAAAACTGATTGAATATGATTCAAAACAGGTTTTTAAAAAAAAAAAAAAATCAGTCAGATTAAATAGTAAAATAAATATTCCTATTCCTATTCCTCCTTTGATTGTTTTAATGCTTAATTTGTTTCTCAGTTACAGACAGACTAAATTTTTAAAGTTCTTATAATATCTTAAGCCTTTATTTTTAATTCTCTCTTACGCGATTTTATTAGTTCAAAGGGGCAATTCGCTCAGAAGAACTATTAATTTCGTTTTGGCATTTTGCGTTGATTCATTTTTCTACGTTGTTTCACTTTCAAACTGTTGCCACCAAATATTATGGCCTTGTATTATATTTAAAGAAATTAAGTAAAGAAGAATCTGCATAAATGTATGTATGTTTCTCGCATTGTGATGAGACCTAGAGTCATTAAATTTTGAATAAGAGTAATCTTTCATCGAATATGGGCATCTGGTAGCCCTAATTTGGAATTTGTTTTATTATCGAATTCATATTTTGTAAAACTTTAACGAGTTTTTGATTAACAAACTCAAGGATTTCAAACCGATCCATGGCAACGTTGTACAGAAAAAATATTTTTATCTCCAGCGCGCGGATCTGTGTATTTGAAATTTTAAAGATATGCTCATTTTAAAATTATTTTTACCATATTTCTGTTGAACTGAATTTTATGGTTTAAGTGCGAAGAAGACACTTAATAAATAAAGGTAACATATAAAACGTTAAAAAAACGCCCCTTTAGACATAATTTAAAATCTGAAACCTTTCAGATTTCTTTATGCTGATTTTAAAAATGGGATTAAATAATTTTTGCGTATTTTTTCTCTTGTGCTTATTTTATATAGCTTCTGCCTCTATAATTTAGTGTGGCTTTATATCACTAAACAATTAACAGAAACGTTTACAATTCTGGTTTATTTATTAAATTTATAATCAATGAGATCTTAATTATACCAATCAACTGATTGTGCATATTCCGCTATCGGCCAACCCTTTGATCAGTCGTTAGCGGACTACACCCCAAAAAAAATTCCTCGACCTCCAAGGGTTCGTTACTAACTCCACGGGGAACTCCTTATTTAGACTATGGTTTAGTAAACCTTTAGGTTTGGGATGTGCATTCGCAGTCGAGAGTTATCGAGACGGAATGCATATTTTTATTCTAAGAAAAGACGAATTGCATTAGATCATAATGTAATAAAAATATGTATTTATTAATACCCTAGTTAGTAATTGTAAATTAATTAATAGCACGCAAACATTTTAAAACTTCTCGTTATCCACCAAACATTCTGTCTCGAGCCACTGAAGCATTGCTCCTCAGAGTTTGAGAAATATTGATTTAAGTGTCTGTCGTATAACGAAGATAGCCCATAATGAAAATTCGTAATATGTACTTCAGGAAAATGAATATCGATGAGTGTCACATGCGCAGTTATTTCTACTATATATAAAGTAAGTAATGTTAATCTAAAGCTCCAACAATTAATTAAGCATCTAGAAATCATTGTTGAAGCAGAATAAAATACAGTCATATCTAAAATTATCTTACATGCGTTAAATCACAGATTTATCAGAAACTGTTAAACTATAATTTATGAATTTGTAGATTGATGCATAACATTCACATAATACAAAGAAAAAATGTAAACATAAATAAAAAGAAAAAATAAAAGCATTGCATATGTAATAATAAAACTATAGTATGAAACAATAATTATGGTTAGAAGGAAAGTTCAGA